>NW_011494610.1:4184185-4215702 GCF_000754665.1 Bison bison bison
CAGCACTGTTTATAATAGCCAGGACATGGAAGCAACCTAGATGTCCATCAGCAGATGAATGGATAAGAAAGCTGTGGTACATATACACAATGGAGTATTACTCAGCCATTAAAAAGAATACATTTGAATCAGTTCTAATGAGGTGGATGAAACTGGAGACTATTATACAGAGTGAAGTAAGCCAGAAGGAAAAACATAAATACAGTATACTAACGCATGTATATGGAATTTAGAAAGATGGTAACGATAACCCTGTATACGAGATAGCAAAAGAGACACTGATGTATAGAACAGTCTTACACTACTGTAAGTTTGTACAGATCATATTCCTAAGATGTGTCTTTGTTTAAGAAAGTCTTGATTACATAAATCATATTTAGAAAAAATATTTAGTTAACAGTTTATATCTGAACACTGTTTATATGTTATGAAAAAAAAATCTTTTTAACTGTATAGATAACAGTTTGGCAGGAGATTCACCCAGAAGTCACAGAGGTTTTCCTGGGTGTTGGAAGTGCCAGGGAGACTGATTCCCTGATGTCTCTCTTCCATCACTCGGGTCTCAGCAAATTGGCTCCTCCGCTGAGAGGCCACCCCCGGGCCCATCTACACGGACCCTCCCGCCTCCCACCACCTTCATCTCTTCATGCACCTGTCATCACGGGGGGGTACCTTGGTTTTCCATCTGTTTCTGGATTCACGACCTGTGTTTCCCACTAAAGCATAAACACCACAAAGCTGGAACCGCATTCACAGCTCCTTGAGCAGCGCCTGGCTTTAGCGGGCCTCAATAGATACTCCTGGACCAACTGTGTTTTCTTCCTATTTTAAAAATGTTCTTTTTAAAAACCAAGCCATCTGGATTACTTTTAATTGCTATTTTAAGAGCTGGTTAAAAGTGAGCTGGCCAGAGCCCCTGCAGGGAAGCGTCGCCTTTGCAGGCTTATCTGGCTGGACGTGAAGGAAGTGGGTGCCCTGCCTTTCCTTGGGCTGTGTCAAGGGGTGAACATCCCGGAGTTTCTCAGCCCAGCCTGCTCTGAGTTCCCTGGCCCCGGAGATCTCTCCGCCTGGGACAGGGTTATCTTTGAATGACAGCATGTTCAGCTCCCCCACCCCCAACCCCCTGGGGTGAGGCCGCCAGAATCTCAGGGGGCAAAAGGGGGCCCCGGGCCAGACGCAGCCCATACAGGGGAGGCGTTACTTAGGCCACGCAGTTCCAACATCTTGGAGTTTTGCCATCATTTAAAAATCAAGAGACTTTGGAAGAAAACTAAAATATCTTCCCAACGGGCAGGAAATAAGATGAGAATAAAATAGGTGGGGAGACTTCACATCTTTCAAAGGGCAGTTGTGCCAACATATATAAACCGATGCTGTTTCGAGTAGTGACCCACAGGATTTCTTTAACTGGATAAATTCATTTTGGAGTTTACAAGGAAAAGTATGAAATAGAAGAACGGTGGGAAGAACTATCACAAAGGTGGTATTTGAACTCACTGGGGAGAAGGAACATTGAATCCAGGGTGCCAGCATAGCACATTATCGATTTATTCCATTTATCACTAAAATAAAAAGACTCTCATCTTCCACTCTATTAAAAAAAATACACAGATTTCACATAAAATGTCTGGGTTTCTGCCTGAAAACCTTAAAAGTACGAGACCCTCATTTTCCTGAGGCAGCCGTGGGCTGGCGCAGAGTTGAAACTCCAGGGCTTTCTTGTTCACCGCGTCCCCCTCACTCCCTGCTGCTGCCTCCCCCTGCCCACGCCGCCCCCCACCCCAGCCGCCTTCATCATCTGTGTGTCTTCTCTGGGCCCTGAAGTCACTGGAGTTCGTAGCCCCTGAACTCAGGGCTGGCACAGCAGAGAGACTCAGGGGACATTGGAGCTCGGATGCCTGCTGTCGGCCCCCTTTATGCTCACGTCGTTTTTCTTGGTGGACCTACAGACGCCAAGGAGGGGGTGTGGCTTGAGAACCTAGACCGGGGAGTCAGAAGCTTGAGTGACCTCTGAAGAGTGACTTTCCCTCGGGGTGCCTCAGTTTCCCCCTCTGCCAGGGGAATAATAAGATCTGTTGCTTATTGCCTGCAGGAATGTTGCCGTTGTTCCTGTAAAATGCATGAGCCAGGGCTCAGAGCAGAGTCATGCCAGGGAAAATGAGGTGGGAGGACAAACCCTCCTTCTCAAATTTTGGGTTTTTTAGTGTCCTTTTAGTCTTTTTAGGGAGACCAGGACAGGAGGAAGGGGGAGCTGGGCAGAGCAGAGGATTGGCTTTGATCTCCTTTTGCCAAAGAGGAGGAAAGAAAGTAAGCAAATAGCCCTGGCCTCCTTTGATTCCACACTGCCTGCCCGAAGAGCTCTGCAGCTGATAAGAACGAGCCGAATTCGATCTGGGCAACTCCGCCCTTCTGACCGACCGGACTTACCCTGGGCAGCTGGAATCTGAGACCCTAAAACCCATCCCACACCCTGCCCGCAGTGCCCACCTTTCATGCCCTTCTTTGCTTGCCCCTGCGATGGAGACTAGAGGGGGACAAGATCGGGGAGAATTTCCCACCTGGGAACCACACACCAGACACGAGAGAAGGGGCTGGGAGGGAGGCCTCAGAGCACGTGAGCACCCCAGCTCCCCAGTCCCAGGAAGGAACCCTCCCAGGGGGACTAATGGGAAATGAAATTCTCAGACATTGAGACTGGGCTGCTGGAAGGAGGGTGAAGCTTCTGGGGAAGAGCAGAAAATCTCCCTTCCCATCAGTTGGTGGGGAGCAGCCACGTGGTGCAGAGGTTCACAGGGTGACTTTGAAGCCATCCCGCTCATGGGTGTGTGACTCTGGGCAAGTGATTTTACCCCACCTAGCCCTGGCACCTGCCTTGTTAAGGGTTAAGTGAGGTCATGCCCCTCAAGTGCCTGGCACATAGTGGGTCCAGGGACTGGACACTTATGGTAAAAGGCCAGAACAGCCTCAGGCAGACAGACAGAAAAATGCCAAGTCCAAAAAGATGAAAGAGGATCGGTTGTTTGAAACCTCTCAAGGCGCCAAGGGCCATGCAGTCAACAAGGTCAGGAACCAGGGCCCATTTGAAGTTGGGAAGAGGTAATTCCGGACCGAGTTTAGCACAAAGAGAGGACATTTCCTCCATGTTACCTCCAAGGAGGCCCCAGCTGATGGCGTTAAGCTTCCCAGGGACTGGTAAGTAGCTAAAGGTTAAGGCAGAGGGGGGCTGCGAGAATAGTTTCTGGGGTCAGGGTTCCTTCCCACCATAGCCCCTTCCTCACTGAGCGATCTATGCGTCCTGGCCTCAGTCTCTCCACCTGTAAAATGGGAGCCCTAGTGACATCAGTCTCCGGATTTTGAGGGTGAATATGTAGCTTTCAGTTGGTGCTCGGTGAATGAGTGGACGTCATGAGCCACAGCTACGTTAGGGATAAGGCGGCAAAAGCAAGGGTTGGTGGAGGGAGACGAACTGACCTCTGTCCGGTTCTCACTTGGTGATTAAGCCCAGGCCCCGTTCCACGCCACCAGCTCGGCCATGGCCACTGGAGGCAGGAGCTTGCCCTGCTTCATGCCGCTCCATGACCCGGACAGTGCCTGGCACAAATCGGGGGTTTGCTCACAGAATGCGTGGAACTGGACACAAGAGGAAAGGAAGGTAGAGAGGCCAGGGAACTTGTCCAAGACCACACAGCAGCCTGCCCACCTGGGGTCACCGCTGGGGTCACCGCTGGGGTTGGGGCTGGACTGATCCGGCCGCAGTGTGACTTCCCTCTGCTTCTCCATCTCCTCGAAGCCTCCCAGCCCCCTCTCGACCACTCCCTGTCCAGGCTGCCCCCACCTAGTGGAGCCAGGGAAGCGGTTCGGCCTCCTCCAGGCTCCTCCGTGGACCGTCCAGCACCCGCTGCCCGCGGCACGCCCTCACCTCTGCTCTCTCCCAGGCAGGCCGGCCGTCAGGAGCTCACCGCCTGTGGGCCTCACCTGGCCTCAGATGTGTTCTACGCAACCTCATATACAGTGTGGGTGTGTGTGCTGTGTGTGTAAGGTTTTGTTTTTTTTTCATAATTTTGAATCATTTGTCAACACTTAAAAACTGGAGATTTCACATAAAAACCAGGGTTTCCAGCTTCTGTTAGAAACTGGCAGCTTGGGGCCCACCTTTCCTCTGCCAGCTGGGGTAGTGCTCTGAGGGCCTCCAGACCCCATGTCCAAGCCTGGCCCGCCTCCTTCCTTGGGGCCTCCTTACATGAAGACCCCAGGATTGCATGAGAGACCCAGGCTCCCCACACTCCCTACCACCACGCCGGGCCACCTTGCATTATAGATCCTGCAGCCTAGGGTACTCGCCCGGGAAGCCCCAGAGGCTGGGTTGGGCCTGGATTCCAGGTTTGTGGCAAGCAGAGTGACGCCCCTCCAGAGATGAATGTGAAAGTGTGAGTCACTCAGTCATGTCCAACTCTGTGCGGCTCCCTGGGCTGCAGCCCGCCAGGCTCCTCTGTCCATGGGATTTCCTGGCAAGAAGACTGGAGTGAGTAGTCATTTTTTCTCCACCCTCCTCCCCACCCAGGGATAGAACCCAGGTCTCCTGCATGGCAGGTGGACTCTTTACTGTCTGAGCCCCCAGGGAAGAAGGATGGCTCTTCCAAAGATGTGCATGTCCCAATCCCCAGCACCTGTCATTACGCCACCTCATGTGACAAAAGGACTTGGGAGACATGGTAGAGAATCTAGAGATGGGGCTGCGTTTCTAATGAGCATCCTTGTTCAAAAACAACTGGACTATATGAGGATGCTTTACTTTTAGCGAGTTTGTTTCTCTCTCATGTTCATCGCTTCCATTTCATTTAGTTTATGTTTTCCAATTTCTCCATCTCTTTTTTTGTGGTTGTTCTTTCCCAAGCCTTTATCAAGCATAGTAGAAAAGCTTTTGTATGCACACACACATATATATATATATATATTATATAGTATGTATAATATGTATATTTTAGAAAACTTATGAATTTTTGCCTAGCTAAAAAATTTATGATGGTTGATTCCACTTCTTTGACTTAGTGTGAACAGAAAGCTAGATTTCTAATTTATATCCACTCAAAACCTTGATATAGTTCCATGTCTTTTGGCATCTAATATTACTGCTGAAAGATTAGGAAGTTTATTATCTTAGAAGTTAAAAAAATTTGTTTAATTAGGCTGGACATTTCTAATCCAATTCTGAGAATATATTTAAAAAAAGAATCTGGAGATGAGAAGATTAACCTGGATTATGCAGTAGGCTCAATGTAATGGCAAGCATCCTTATGAGAGGGAGGCAGGAGGGTCAGAGTCCGAGAAGGAGAGGTTTGAGGGAAGCCGAGGTTGGAGTGGTGTGAGCCAGGAATATGCGTGGCATCTAGAAGCTGGAAAAGGCAAGAAGCGGAGTCTGAGGAGCGAACCCTGGGTTTGATTTTAGCCTGGGGAGACCTATGTTGGACTTCTGACCTCCAGAGCCATAAGGTAACAAGTGTCTGTTATCTTGGGCCACTAAATTTGACATAATTTGTTATAGTAGCAACAGATATGGAGAAGGAAATGGCGACCCACTCCAGTATTCTTGCCTAGAGAATCCGTGGACGAGGAGCCTGGTGGGCTGCTGTCCATAGGGTCGCACAGAGTCGGACACGACTGAAGCGACGCAGCAGCAGCAGCAGCAACAGGGAACTTCTAACTGGGCTCAAATCCTGGTTTGCTATTTAATCGGCCGTATGCCCTGGGCAGGTGACTTGCTGCTGCCGAGGCAAGGTTTCCCTATCTGAAAAGGGGGCACCAGGACTCTCCCACGGGGTGTCGTGAGCGGTCCGTCGGCACGGCAGAGAAGTGTGAGCACAGCCCAGCAGCTCCTGGTGCCGATCGTCTAGCATCGCCCTCACGTCTCTCTCCGTGTTGTTGAAACCAGCTCAGAGCCAGCTGAAAAAAATCTGCCCACTGCTACCCAACCCTCAGGGATGAAGTCCAAACTTCTTACTTCTGGCCCGGCTTAACCCAGCTTGCCTAATGATAATAATACTGCTACTGCTCGTAAAGCATTCGGCATGTGCTAGGGATGATTCTTGGCGCTACTGGTACAGAACCCACTGGCCCACGCAGGAGACGAAATGAGACGAGGGTTCGGTCCCTGGGTCGGGAAGATGCCCTGGCGGAGGGCATGGCAGCCCACTCCAGTATTCCTGCCTGGAGAGTCCCATGGTCAGAGGAGCCGGCGGGCTACAGTGCATAGCATAGCAGAGTCAGACACGATTGAAGCGACCTGGCAAGCACACAAAGGCATGATTCTCAGCACTGTTGAGATATTTGATTCATTTAACGGTCACACTAACCCTATCGCTTTCCCAGTTTTCAGATGGAGAAAACTGAGGCCACGGGTGAAATCACATGCCCAGGGCCCCTTGAAAGGGTGGTAGCTATGCTGGTATCTGTTTTATTTATCTAGCTTTGGCTGCACTGGGTCTTCGTGACTGCACGTGGGCTTTCTCTAGCTGTGAGTGGGAGCTGCTCTCTACCTGATGTGCATGGGCTTCTCTTTGTGATGGCATCTCTTATTGCAGAGGCCAGGGCTCCAGGTGCGAAGGCTTCAGTAGCTGTGGCACACGGGCTTAGTTGCCCCGAGGAATATGGAATCTCCCTGGACCAGGGATTGAATCTGTGCCCCCTCCATTGGCAGGTCCTGAATCCTGCGGAAGCCTTAGGAGATGGGCACGACTGTCATTACTCCCATTTTACAGATGAGGACACTGAGGCCCAGAGAGGTGGCATTGGCTGCCCCAGGTCACAAGGTGAGTGAGTGGTGGATTCTAAGCCACTGGACCACCAGGGAAGGCTGCTATGCTGGTATTTGAACGCACACTATTGTGCCCTGGGGCCTGAGCACTGACCACTGGACAGTGGTGTCTCTCTGTATGTGGACAGACCAGGCCCCAGAGTGTAACCTGAGACTCGGTGGTCTTGGCATCCCCTCCACCCACCACTTGGCCCAAGTGCAATTATGGACTCAAGACTCTTGGTTCACAGCTCTGCCCCAGGGTGCATTTATTCCACAGTTTCCAGCAGTGCCCCCTCGGCACTGGGTACTGTGCCCCAGAGAAAATGCAGATTCCTCAACCGAGGCCCAGACCCTGAGGACAGACGAATATGCAACCATCACAGCTCAGCAAGAGACAGCAGGAGCTGGGGGTGGGGAGAGGTCAGGGGAGGGGCGTGCAAAGACGGGCCTGAGGAAGTGTGATGCTGGCCCAGCCAAAAGACAAGGCTGAGTGTGTTCCATGTGAGGGACCTGGGATAGAAGAGCCTGTGTGTCCGGGGAACACTTTGTGGCCACATGTGGCCAGAGTGCTGCAAAGGAGGCTTGACCACTCACTGTCCTTGTGACCTGGGGCAGCCCACGCCAGCTGGGCCTCAGTGCCCTCATCTGTAAAGTGGGAGTAATGAGAGTTGCACCCATCTCCTAAGGCTGTTTGCAAGATTCAGAGCATTGGCACATGCAAAGTCCTGTGCTCGGCCGCAGGCAGACTGAAGAACTGACCATGAATCAGCACGGTTGCTAGGATTATATGAGCGTGAACCGCCCAACCTGCTCATCCTTCCCCTTATACTCAGATCCTTAGGTGCAGAAGCCCCGGAGCCCCCATATTCACATTCACGGGGTGACTCAGGAGGTAGCAAGTGAGGAGGCGCTGCTCCCTGGGACGTCCAACCAGCAGGCTGGTGCTCCTAGCACCCCAGACCCGGGACTCCAGACCAGTGTCCACCGTCCCCACATCCCCTGCTTCCAGCAGCCTCTTCCACCCTGCTTCGCGCGCTCCGGTTCCCTCTGGTCCTTGTCTTTCTTCCCCTGGACTCACTTGAACTTTCTCCACATCTTGACTGAACCTGGATGTGAGTCACATTTGATCCTTGAGTTTCTCTTTTTTCAAAGGCACATTAAAACTGTGAGAACTGCTAGGCCTATCTGAGCACTTGCTGTGTGCCTGGCATTTCCAGTCATTCATTCCCTCATTCATTTATTCAACAAATGGCCGTGGGCACCTCCCAGGGGCCCTGGAGCGCAGCAGTGCACCATAAAGGTTCCTGCCTGGTGGGATTTACACTGCAGGGGGTGAGGGAGGAAGAGGAGTAGATGATAAACCTGCCAAGTCTCCAACCCGTTCTCACTGAAGCACCACTGCAACCCCAGGAAATGTTTGTCCCCATTTTCCAGGTGAGACAACCAAGGCTCGGAGCTGGGAAATCACTTGCTCAAAGGCACACAGCTAGGAATTTGAACCCACACCAAGTTCTTAACCTCCCCAGCAGACTCTCTACAGAGATAAAAGCCATTGGCCCGGTTCCACCTTCAGTGTGTTTGGGATGCATTGTAGCGCCCCAAGTTGGGGGTGCTGGTGCCCAAGGGCTCAGCTCATTCGCATGAGCCCACAGGCAGGATGAGCTCTGCCCTCCCTCCCAGCAGCCTCCAAAGGGGAAGGCCAAGAACACAGTCACTCTCTGGCCAGAGCTGGTGGGAACAGGACGTCCCGTCCTCTTGCCCTGGCCAGGCCCCGTGAGCTATTTTGGGGCACGTTTATTGATGGGACATGGGTGCCCGGCTGGACTCCTGATTTCAGAGGCACAGCCGCAGGCTGGCCTAGCACGGCTCTACCCCTGCACACCCTGCCGAGGGGCCGCCAGCATCCATGTCCTGTCCAGGCCCCAGACCCAGGGTGCAGCCTGAACTGGCTGGCTCCGGGAAAGACAGGATTCCCAGCTGGAGTGGACGGATCCTGGGGGTCACATGGATTATTGTTTCCCAGAATTCCGGTGCCTGATTCCATTCACAGGAGGCAGAACCAGGAATGAACCCAGAACGAATACAGGAATGGGTTATGAGGTCAAATGCAGGGTTGGATAAATCCTAGCTGCGTCCACTGTGACAACTTACCTCGGGGAAGCCAGGTCAAATCTCAGAGGCTCAGTTTCCCTGTCTGTAAAATGGAGTCAGTGATAGTTCTTACAGGAAAGGAATGGGATTTAATTGAGATAGTGTCTACAGCTCAATACCTACTTATACAGTAAGTGATTGATAATTAATAAATTTGCAAATAATGATTGACAGCCAACATTTACTGGGAATTTGGCATGAGCTAGGCCCCTGGGCTAAATTGTTGATCTGTTTTGTATCATTTCGTCCCCCAGCAACTCCAGGAGGCCTGGGACACTGTTGCCCCTGTGTACAGATGAGAAAATTGAGCTCAGAAAGATGACGTGCCCAAGATCACACTGCAAATATGTGGCAGAAAACCTGCCTTTGAACGCAGACCTGAAGAAGAGGGGACAGGGCAGACCCGAGTCCAGGGCCACCTCCCTGTCCCCCAGGACTATACCCGAGGTCGGCTGCAAAGTTCCTGTAAACACCGAGTCCCTGCCAGGCGGCGTTTACCTCAGTCATCCCTCAATCTGGGGAAGTGACCTCCTGGCCCTTCCACCTGATGGAAATCCAGAAACCAAAGTTTCCAGAATATTCCCTTGACCTGCCTCCCTCTCTTCAGAGTTATTTTGTTTTCCTGGTTAGTCGGTGAAAGTCTCCAAGAAACTGGCTGGTTTGGCCAGTGCCCTGGGCTGGGTAGGAGGGGTGTTCTGCCGTGTACACTGGGGGCAGGGTGCTGGGGGGACCGTGGACAGGGGAGGCCAGGGGATCCTCCGTGTGAGCAACCTAAGGCCAGAGTGGATGCAGCGTTTCCTTCCTAAGGGGTTCTTTGTGCCCTGAACCCGCTGACAGGCTCTGCCCCATGCCCTGAGGGTACACTCCTGCCACCTTTGGCTAAAAAAAGCAGTCCTTTGACAGATCTGCCCTTCTGGGCCCTTCCAGCTTTTTCTCCCACCCCGAGGCCCCCTCCAACACCATCCTCCAAAAAGACTGTGCCTTTGCGCCCTGCTGAGCTCTCCCCCTGGGAGGCCATTTCTCCATTCTCCACCTGCCAGATGCTTCTCCCTATCTGTCACAATTCCTCCACTGTGGGGCCTTCCCAGAACCCCCCTCCCCACCCCCCAGCAGTATTGTCCCCCTGCCTGGGGGTTGCCATAGCAACCATGAGACACCGCCTCCAGAACCACCTTGGCCTCCCACTGGCAAGACCCTGATGTCCAAGTGGCGAGTGTTCACCTCCACACGGGAGTCACCCAGACCCCTCAAACGTCACAGAGAACCTCAGAACCTCCCCTTTCCCCTCCTAAAACTCCAGCCCTTCCCACTCATCTTCCCCTCTCAGTAAATGGTGCCGCTCTTCACCCAGAGGCTCAGGACAAAACCTAGGGGCTATATGATTCCCTGTTGCCCCACCCCACACATCCCGTCCATCAGAAGGCCTGTCAACTCAGCTGCTGAATGTCAATACATCCAAATCCGTATTCTTGCGCCACTGTCGTAGACACACCACCAGGGCACAGGCGGCCGCCACCCTCACCCACTTAACTGTGACCACAGTCCCCTCCCTCGGCTCCAGGCTTCCAGCTTTGCTCCATCACAGCAGGAAGTACCTTTGTCAAAGATAAATTAAGGCAGGTTGCACCCCTGCGCAAAGCTCTCTAGAATTCCTCTTCCTTCTTAGAATAAAAACCTCCTCCTCTCCGAGGCCCATGAGACCTTGTATGATCTGACCTTTGTCCACCTCTGTTCCTGCCACACACACCTCCTCCCTGTTCCTGAGCTAGAAAACTCGTCTCTGGACCTAGGCAGAAACTTGCTGTTCCCTTTGCCTGAAACTTCTTCAACCAGATATCTGTCTGCTTCAGTCTGTCGTTTCATTCAGGTCTCTGCTCAAATAGCATCACCTCAGAGAAGACTTCCACGACCTGCCCGTGTGAAATAGCCAGCACCTTCACCACCACCCCAGCCTACTTTATCTTCCTTCATCATAGTTGCCGCGATCTGACATATTACCTACTATCAGTATATTTGTCTCACCATGGTTTGCTGCTAAATGTTTGACTGGCTCTCAGCAAGGAGGCAGCTCTGATGTTTACATTTGCCAATTTCTATGGTGTGAGTTCTCCCCCTGTGGCCAGTCTCAAGCTCCCAGCATGACTTCCCTGACGGTGGAGTAGAGAAGAGATGTCCAGTGTCCTGCCTTCAGATACTCTTTCCACCATATAGTATGGTAGATGGTGCAGAGTATTCTGTGATGCACTAATAGATGTCAATAACCTCAAGAACACAGAAAACTGTATGTCAGTTAGAAAGTGACGAGTTTTGAGTAGCTGTTGCCTTTATCTGTATTATCATTAACTGTAACTTCGAATAATTAGAGTTTTTGTGATGGCTGTGTAAAAGCCAGCTTGCAGAGTTGGCCGGCCAGGACAAGCCACCGCCAGCACAGCACAGGCTATGGGCCACATGAGGGCAGGAATGGCAGCCATCAGGCTTTCTGCGCTTTCCCTGGGGTCTAGAACAGTAGAAGTGGCCCATAGTAGGTGCTCAGCTCGCATTTGGCGAGCATTTTATAATGCATCTTTTCCATCAGCAAGCACAAACGGCTTGCCCCCATCAACTTGACTCTGTGGGCAGAGTCCAGCCTACAAATGGGTTTCATTTGGCTCTCAGAATGTTTTTAACATTTTTTTAAAAACTCGTTGCCAACATTTAAAAGTCATGAGATTTTTTGCATGAAATTCCACATAGACCTGGATTTACAGCCTCTCTTGAAAATTCTGAAGCTCTCAGCACACGAGGCACGCTCCCCTCGTGATGACAGAGGTCAGAGCTGGGGAGCGGCCGTCGCCTCCTCATGGGCCTGAGCTTTGCCGGTTCATGGCGGACCCCTCCCTCCCTGTCGCCTCACACCAGGCCCACTTCATTCACTTACACACCCTGCTGGCCCTTAGATATTCGAGTTTGTTGCTTTTTTTTTTTAAGTCTGTTTATACATGCCAGGTCTTTGTTGCGGCATGCGGGATCTTTAATTGCAGCACACAAACTCAGTTGACCCACGTGGAATCCAGTTTCCTGACCGGGGATCGAACCTGGGCCCACCTCTCTGGGAACGTGGAGTCTCAGCCACTGGACCACCAGGGAAGTCCCGAAATCTGGGTTACAACTGCCATCTCAGCCTCTGTTCTAGCCCTTGTCACCATGTCCCCTCCAGACTGAGGCCACCTGAGGGCAGACTCTGTGAGTTTGGCCCCCGGGGGCTTCCATTCCTGCTACAGGGTCTGGCACACAGTAGGCTCACAGGCCCTGGAATTTGGTGAAAGGTTTGTTGTCAAATGAATCCCAAACCCTCAGCTCCCCTAACTGGGGCATGCACTCCATCCAAGCCCCGACCGGAATGTGACAAAGAGGTTGGCCCAGGCCAGGGTTTTAAAAATACCCAGGGCTGGTCAGCTGCGAGCACTTGGAGGTGTTGAAACAAACGGGCAGCGTCTGGCCGGAGGCCAGCACCCCAACTTTGCTGTGCAAACGTGGGCTCGTAGGAGGGGCCGTCGACAGCTCCCGGGGGCGGTGAGCAGTGGGGAGACCGGGCTGCAGCCCCTTCCCCCGGCGCCCCGCTTGGGAAAGTTTATAAACAGCGCTCGGTTTATAAACAGCACTGGGTGACGTGACATAATTTCGCAGAAAGGGCTACAGGGCAGACTGTGAACACAGGGCGGCTCTCCTAACTTTTCCTCGCCGCGGTCTCCTGGCGTTGAGAGCCGGGGTGTTGCTCTCCCTGTGGTCTCCCCGCAGCCTTCAGAGCCACTGCCCAGCACGCTGGAGTCACAGTTAAAAATAACGCTCCCAGTACAGTCCCCTGGGGGACAGCCAGCCCCGGGCGGGCTGGACCAGGGAGGTCCGAGCTCTGATCGAGGGCCCACTGGGTGCCAGGCACTTCCGAGACCTCTGCTCGCTGAGCCTCACTATGGCCTTGAGAGGGAGGGATCATCGTCCCCTGCACAGATGGGGAAACTGAGGCTGGGGAGCGACACAGTCCCTGGTTCAGAGTTCTCTGCTCAGCTGGTGGCAGTATTCAGATCCGTGAGACTAGTGTGTCAAGGAGTCAGGGGCTCAGTGTTTTGCTTTGCTGGGTCCCGAGTCCCTGGAAGAGTGTCCAGGCCTCAGCAGGCATGGGCGCAGCCCCTACTTAACGTGCCCAAACTCTGCTCCTCCCACTGACATTTTGGAGTTAGGGACACACGCTGATAGATCAACTGAGCATGTTTCATTTCAGATGTGTCTCCTTAGCAATCGGTGCTAAGAAGAAAAATACATCGGGGAAGGGGATGGCGCACCTCAGAGAGGTACAGCTCTACATGCGGAGCAGGGCCGGAGCAGGCCTCGCTGAGCAAATATTTGAGGACAGACTCAAAAGACATGAGGGATTGGGCAATGCGGATAACTGGAGGAAGCACATTCCCGGCAGAGGAAACAGCAAGTGCAGACGCCTTGAGGCTGGGACGTTGCCGGGCATGTGTGAGGGCGAGGAGGAAGCCAGTGTGGCCAGGGCAGCGTGGGAGCCGGAATCCTTCCTAGAGGCTCAAAGCTTTCCTCTGGGGTCCACGGGAGCCCCAGAGGGTCCTGAGCAGCTTAGCGTGGCCTGACCGAGCTTCTGCAAGGGTCCCCCTGACTGTGTGTGGAGAATGGACTGTCAGGGCCTGCGAAGAAGGGCGGCAACCAGAGAGGAGGTGACTGCGATGGTCCGGGCAGAAGGGCATGGTGGCCAGGCCCAGGGGAAGACGGGAGGAGGGGATGTGGGGGAAGGTCACGACCTCACAGTCTAGATCTGTTCTAGAGGTGGACAGGACACCCTGCTGGACCAGATGTAACAGAAATCAAGAAATCAGGGGCAGCTCCAAGGATTCAGGCTGAGCGGCAGGAAGGACGGAGCCCCCTCCTTAGGGAGGCGCAAGCACTGTGCCGGCTCCCAGGGGAGGACGGATGTGGGTGGGACAGCCCTTCCTGGGACCATGGGGGACCTCGGCAAAGCCCTGCCCCCAGTATGCGGGCCTAACTTTCTGACAGCCCCCCAGTTCAGATGAAGATCCTTCCTCCGCGCCCCCCATTCCATCCCTGGCACAAGCTCTTGTACATTATGCAGAAGCCACCACATGTCCTCTCCCCTTCAATCCTGAAGAGCAGCAAACTCTTCTGTGAGCCCTCATCGTGTGCCTGGCAGGGTCCTCTTCCTTACATTTGTGAGTTCATCTGATCATCACAGCAGTTCAAAGAGGGGAGGACTATTATTTGCATCTACTTCATGGATGGGAAAACTAAGGCCCAGAGAGGTTAAGTCACTGAAGTCTTAGATCACACAGCTAGTAAGTGGCAGAGGCAGGATTTGACCCCAGGGCTCATGCTGTTAACCATGCTACTGTCTCATGAGCTCCTCACCATTGACCATGAAGAGTCAAACTGGAGGACTGGGGTTGGGAGAGGGGGCCTCAGCCACCCCTCCCAGCATCTACCCCATGCTGTGTCTCTATCCTGCACATCAACTGAAGGGGTGGATAGTATGGTGATTATGCCCATTCTACAGATGAGAAAACTGAGGCGCAGAGAGAGGAAGTGCCATGCCCAAAGTCACACAAGCATGAGGACCCAGGGTTCTGGGGCTCCAGACCCCCTTCTGTCCCCATGTCCATACTCTCTGTGCCTGTCACCTGCTTCTCACCCTGGTAGGGAGGGAGATGTTCAGGGGTACGAGGGCCATGCTGAGTTTCCTTCCGGTTGGCCAGAGGATGAGGAAGCAGGCTGAGGGTGTGGAGAAGTAACGGGGACAGCACAGCTCTTTGGGCCTGTAGATTCTGTCTGACAGCAACCAACGTTTCTGAGGCCAGCGCTGGGCCAGGCTTGGGGAGGGGGGCGTGGAGGCCGGAACACACAGCCGAGTGTGTGAGGGAGGTTGAGGCCCTAGTTGCCTCTGACGCCACAGGAAATGGGGGGGCTGTCACAGGAGTTCACTTCGAGAGCAGCCCAGGGAAGCAGGTGCTCGTGAGCCTCTGCTTTGGGCAGCCTGTCTAATCTCTTCAGAACTCAGTTTCCACTTCTGTGAAATGGGTTGCTAATGCCTGCCTCGGAAGACGGTTGTCAGGACTCACTTTGCAAGGCGCCTTGCTCCCTCTCTAACCGGCCGCGTGGTTTTTAGGATGGGAAGAGCACAGGATCAAGCACATCGCAGATGGTCTGGAGACGCGGAACCTGCTGGGCACATGGAGCAAAAAACGAAGTGCTCTGGACACTTTCTTTACCTGTGAAGTGAATGCTTTCCCTCTATTTCATACGTACACAGAAGCTCTCAAACCCCTGATGAGGTGAGTATCAAGATCATCTTAACCGGGACTTCCCCGGTGGTCCACTGGCTAAGATTCTGCACTCCCTAAGCAGGGGGCCCGGGTTCAATCCCTGGTCAGGAAACTAGAGCTCACATGCTGCAACTGAGACCTGGAGCCGCCAAACAAGTTTTTCAAAAAATCATCTTCAATGAACAGATAAGAAAATTGATACCCGGTTAAGTTATGAGACTTAACCAGGGTCACAGAGCTGGAAAGGGATGAAGTGGGAATTCAACCCTGACTCACTGGGCTTCCCTGGTGTCTCAGATGGTTAAAAAAAAAAAGATCTGCCTGCAATACAGGAGACCCCGGTTCAACCCCTGAGTCAGGAAGATCCCCTAGAGAAGAAAATGGCAACCCACTCCAGTATTCTTGCCTGGAGAATCCTATGGACCTCCCACGGGGTTGCAAAGAGTCGGACACAATTGAACGAATAACACTTTCACTTTCTTTCTCTCTGCCTCCTCAGCTTTGCCTCTCAAATTACAAACCTGAGATCACAGTAGCTTCGGTTTTTCTCGAGCACTTACTGTGTGCCGTGTGCTATTCCGAGCACTTCACATATTACTCTAGACCTCCAGTGGTTCAGACAGGTTCTGCTTCAGTCCCATTCTACACACGAAGAAAGAGGTTAAGTAACTTATACAAGGTCAGACGCTCTGGAGGTATGGCCCTTGGTCTCAGGCCATCACGCTCCACTCGAGAGGGTCAGCCCAGTGCCCGGCGCCCAGTAAGTGCTTAATACACTGCTAAACCTTGGGAGAGAATACAGAGATGAGCAGGGCTTTCCCGTTCTAAGCCACGCTGAGCGCTCGCTTGAGAAGTCACCGTTCCCTGTTCCCACCCCTTCCTGCCAGTCTCGCCGGCCAGAGGAGAAACTGCCTGGGGGCCCTCTTCCCGTCTCCCCCGCCCCCTGGGGAGGTTCTGTGCGGCGTCCACGGGGTCACGGGGCTGCTGGCCGGAGGGCTGGCGAGGACCCGAGTTTGGCCAGGTTATCAAGTTTCGTGGTCAGCCACCTTCGCCCCTGACCAGAGCTGTCTTTCCAAAACAGAACATTCAGTCACCGCCCGTCCCTGTGCTCAGCTGTCCTTGTGCTCCTGACCTCGCTTCCTGCCCACCCGCCCGTTTGTTTTTTTCCTCCCCACCCCCCAGTATCCTTGTCTCTTACTGACATCTCGCGAAGATGACCAGGGCAGGCAAGACAGAGTCAGAGAGAAAGAGAAGCTGAGAGGCCGAGACGGGAGAGAATCAGAGAGACTGTCGGGCACTGACGGATCAAGACAAAGGCCGGTCACGAGCGAGACAAAGATGGGGTTCAGACAGAGGTGGAGAGGCAGAAAGAGGGGGGGACACAGAGAGACAGAGGGAGCCCTGCAGACACCCCTGCTGTTCTGCACCCACGGTCTTGGGTCTCCTTGCCATGGATCTGAACGTTCTCCCAAGTCTGCAGCATCTCCTGCCGCCGGCCCCTCCAGCCCCTCCCTCACCCCACACATAATTCCTGTCCAACTCCTTCCCACCTTCCTTCTCCAGGAAGCCCTCCCTGCTCCCACGGTGCCCTAGCTGCCTTTCCCTCACCAGGCTGGTGCAGTCCACTTACCGGTGTGTCTCCTCCACTGGCTGTCCACGCCTCGAGGGCACGAACTGGGTCTGCCTGGCTCGTGCGACACCCCTTGCACCCAGCACAGTCTCTGACACACTTGCTGCTCCATGTACACCGGCCAAATGAAGCACCTAACCAGCTGCCTTTGCATCACCTCGGAGAAGCCCTCCCTGGTGGCTCTGATCACTGTGTTTGACCGTATTGATTATTTGCTGTAGGGTCTGTGACCCCTCTGGCCCCAGGAAGGCAGAGTCTGAGTTTGTTGTATCCAACCCCCTTTGTTTCTCTCCAGTGCCTGGAAGAGTGTCTGGAACAGAGTAGGCGCTCAACTACTGGGGGAAGGAATGAATACCCAAGTGGTTTAACTGCTAGCTATTGGAGGGGTTATTATTATTATTAATCGTTATTGGAGTACGGTTTGCTTTACAATGTTGTGCTGGTTTCTTCTGTGTAGCAAAGTAATACTCTCTGGAGGTTGTGAATCTTATGTCTTAGTCCATTTGAATCCAGCTCAAAGCAAGGCGATGGCAACCCACTCCAGTACCCTTGCCTGGAAAATCCCATGGATGGAGCAGCCTGGTAGGCTGCAGTCCATGGGGTCGCTAAGAGTCGGGCACGACTGAGCGACTTCCCTTTCACTTTTCACTTTCATGCACTGGAGAAGGAAATGGCAACCCACTCCAGTGTTCTTGCCTGGAGAATCCCAGGGACGGGGGAGCCTGCTGGGCTGCCGTCTATGGGGTCGCACAGGGTCGGACACGACTAAAGCGACTTAGCAAATCTTCCTGTTACCATTGCGATCAAGCCCCGAGTCCTCCCTGAGGCCTGCGAGGCTCTGCGCGCTCTGGCCCCTGCTGCCCTCCATCTCCGCCTTGCTCTGTCCTTCCCACACCACCCCTACCTGCACCCGTGTCCCCGTTCCCCAGGGCACCATACAGGGCAGACAGTCTCAGCCCCCCAACACCCCACCATACGTCACGCCAGCAGAGCCGTTGTTTCTCTTCTGTGAACAAGGCCGCCTGGCAAATGGAGCACATTTGCACAAACAACCTCAGTGTCAGCAGTGGGCCTTGGTCACTGCGGGACAGTCTCCAAGGTTCAGCCGGCCTGCTGCCCAGGGCCTTGTCCCAAGACAGAACTTGAGTCCGAGCCTCAAAAGAGCTGTCTGGGTGGGAGGGGGCGGTGTCCTGGGGGCCCTCGGTCTGACCTTCCTGTCCTGCAAGAAGGGAGGAAAGAAAGTCGTGGGGAGCCCGGGAAAGCGGTGCTAACTGAGGAGACCCTGTCATCCTCTGGGCTCAGACCTGGCCCCAGCTCCTCCAGAAAGCTCCACTGGCCGCCTTCCTCGCTTCCGGGGACCCCTGCTCTCACCCTCATCATATTATAGCAGCTCATATCACGTTCTGCTGAATGTCTCCACTGGACCATTTCCTCCACTGGACTGTGCTCCGGGTGGTTGAGGCCGAGTCTTCTGTACCTTGGCGTCCCCAGGGCTCAGGTCTGGCAAGTGGGAGGCATCAGCGAACACGTGCTGAACAGGAAAGTGATCGCGGAACGAGCACTTCCCGCCTGGGCTCATATTTGCTTCTGTCTCTATCACCAGGACGTGTGCCCAAGACCTCGACTCCTGTATCTTTGTTCTCCAGCATCTGTTGCTGCTCGACACAGAGGAGGAGGTATGGAACACATGTGGAAAAAATGAATGAATGAGCCCTTCGTATAGCATCCCTCGTATCTGTCTCTCCCGTCGTACTCTGAGGTCAAGCACCAACCCTGTTTGTTTCTAGCGTCTCTGAGTCTGGCGTAGCGCTCAGCACAAAGGCGATAGTCGGTATGTTTTTACTGAGTAGATGGATGACGGACAGATGGATGATGCTTGAATGTATGGATCAGCGAAGAAGTGAATGGAAGGCAGGATCAGTTCAGTTCAGTTCAGTCGCTCAGTCGTGTCCGACTCTTTGCGACCCCATGAATCACAGCACACCGGGCCTCCCTGTCCATCAACAACTCCTGGAGTTCACTCAGACTCACGTCCATCGAGTCAGTGATGCCATCCAGCCATCTCATCCTCTGTCGTCCCCTTCTCCTCCTGCCCCCAATCCCTCCCAGCATCAGAGTCTTTTCCAATGAGTCAACTCTTCGCATGAGGTGGCCAAAGTACTGGAGTTTCAGCTTGAGCATCATTCCTTCCAAAGAAATCCCAGGGCTGATCTCCTTCAGAATGGACTGGTTGGATCTCCTTGCAGTCCAAGGGACTCTCAAGAGTCTTCTCCAACACCACAGTTCAAAAGCATCAATTCTTCAGCGCTCAGCCTTCTTCACAGTCCAGCTCTCACATCCATATATGACCACTGGAAAAACCATAGCCTTGACTAGATGGACCTTTGTTGGCAAAGTAATGTCTCTGCTTTTGAATATGCTATCTAGGTTGGTCATAACTTTCCTTCCAAGGAGTAAGTGTCTTTTAATTTCATGGCTGCAGTCACCATCTGCAGTGATTTTGGAGCCCCCAAAAATAAAGTCTGACACTGTTTCCACTGTTGGGGAAGGCTGGGTAGAGTTGAGTAAATTGGGTAGGTGGATAGAAGTGTGGGTGAATGGATTGGTGGGTACCAGGATGGATGGATGGAGAACGATTGAATTCATGGATCAGTGGAGGAATAACGGAATGTTGGAGAGAGTGAATAGGACAGTTGGCTGGATGTGTGAGTGGGTGGATTGTTGGCAGATAGATAGATGGATAGATGGAGAGCGGGACAGAAAAGTGCTACAGCCCAGGTTGGGGATGGGGGATAATGCTTTACACTGCCCCCATCTCAAAGTCACCAGTTTAGAAGAATTAAATGAGGTCAAAGAATGAGTCAGCTAGAGTTTTCACATGAGGGATATTTAGCAGGAAAAAAAAATAATGTGAGAAGGAAGAGCCTCTGAGCCTCTGAGATTCTCAAGCAAAATCCTGTAAGTTGGTTATGCTTTCTTGCAGTGCTGGCATGTTACTTACTGAGAGCTTACCATATGTCGTGCCTCTGGGTTTCATCTGGAAGTGGGAAGAAGTCTGACATGCCGACCCTGACTCAGAGTGTGGTCAGGGTCAGACACGACGGTGCTATGTCATCAGTGGGTCTCCTTGGTGGAAGCTGGGTGCACTCCGAAGAGCAAAGGTTTTGGAGATATACAGTGGGTTTGTGTCCCGATCCTTCTCTGTGTGGCCTCAAGCAAATTGCTTGACCCCTCTCTCCAAACCTAGACTCCAAACCCAGATTTGCTCATCCTACCTGGTAGGATTGTTGCCAGCCCATGCTTATGAAATGCAAGGCCCAGGCCTGGATGTGACTGACAGATACCGAGGTGGGCCTCAGCTTGTAAGGCTGGCAGAGCTTCTTAATTTTCCATCCCTGCCTTTCAATGCGACGCAACCTTCCTGCAGTGAGGACCACAAACCAGGGAAGAGCTGGAGTCGGCGAATCCAGCGCATCTGGATTCAGGTTCGGCCTCGTCCACGCCCCCGCTGCTCGGTTTCAGACAAGCCCCTGGGCCTGTCTGAACTCCAAGTCCCACCTCTGCCTCCAAGGCCCCCTTGCTGTTTCTCAAACACAGCTGTTACGCCTGCACCCAAGCTGCAAGAGAGGCTGCGAAAGTGAGTTTTCTTGTGTCTGCCGTGGGGAGGCGTGGGCTCCCCAGGTTGACGCTCTGCACACAAATCTGCCCTGAGACACGGTGCAGGGGGAAGGGGGTCTGGAAAGGCAGACGGAAGACATGGGTGTCTCACCCCATCCGGAAGAGGAGTTCCGTCCCATGCTGTTTACATGGGACTCTATGCAACATATTTATTCATTTATTTTCCACTCTGTTCTCTCAACGCTGCTATTGTCAGTTTCATGAGGGGAACTTCTGTGTCCTCAGGGACTGAAGCCCAGCCAGGCGCACAGTTTGTGTCAAATAAATGTGTTGGATAAATGAGTGGATAGATGACTGGATGGATGGATAGATGATTGGATGGATAATGCATGAATTGATAGGTAACTAGCCAGGCACAACAGAATTAATTAAAGAGCTTAAACACACACACTCACACACACTCACACACACACACACACACACTCACACACACACTCTCACATGCCTACATGGGGCATTTCGCTGAATCCTCGTGGTCAACCTCCGAGCGGGCAGCTAACGCTGCCCTTTTTTTCAGAGCACAAACCTGAGGCTCAGAGAGGTGAAGTCACTGACCTCAGGTCACATAGCCAGAAAGTGAAGGAGCCAAGAATCCAGGTAAGATCAGCTCGATTCCGAAACCCAAGCTTGACCTGATCGGGTCAGTGGGGCCACGCGGGACCCGGGGGTTTTCAGTCCCCAGGTGGTTCTGACGTGCAGTCGGGACAAGGACCCGGGGGCCAGACCAGCCAGGTCTGGGGGCAGCGAGCCGCCTTTGGGGCCGGCTGCCGTCTCCTGTTCTGCCTCGCAGCCTGTTTCCCCTTCTCTGACATGGAGGAGTGGAGGCGATGGCAGCGCCTGCCTCAGGGGGTTTTGGGTGGAGGCAAGGAGCGGAGCAGAGCCACAGGGTAGGAAGCTCAGGGCAGAAACGGCCCTGCAGAGGCCGCAGGTTTCCTCACTGCGTGGGGGGCTGTCGGCCGTCCTGTCCCTTCTCTCAGCTCCCCTGGGCACAGACACATTCCAAACCCATAGTGTAGAGCCCAAGATAAGAGGAAGGAGACGTCTTGGGGGCATTCAGGAGGCTCGGAAAGGGCAGAGCAGGGCTGCTGTAGCGACTCTACACTCAGAACACATGTCCACTGGCGTGTGACCCCGCTGACCACAACTGCGCGGTTCATGACGGCAAAAGCCAGGAAACAAGCCCCACGGTGGTAACAGCTGGGGTGTGCTGAGAGCAACGCTTCTCAATTCAGAACCAATGACATCTGGGGCTGGATAGTCTCTCTAGGGGCTTCCCTGGTGGCTCAGATGGTAAAGAAGCTGCCTGTAATGCCTGAGACCCAGATTCAATCCTTGGATCGGGAAGATCCTTGGAGAAGGGAATGGCTACCCACTCCAGTATTCTTGCCTGGGAAATCCATGGACAGAGGGGCCTGGTGGACTGCCGTCCATGGGGTCGCAAAGAGTCGGACTCCACTGGGCGACTGAGCACAGCACACAGCACAGTCCCTGCGGAGGGAATCTGCTCTGTGCATTGCAGGATGCTAACAGCATCCCTGGCCTTCGTCCACTAGATGCCGGTAGCTTCTTCTCTGCTCCAGTGGTAAAGGTCTCCCGACACTGCCGCATGTCCCCTAGGAGGACAGAATTGCCCGAGAGCATCTGGTGGAGAGCCTGCTCCACGCCAAGGCCTGCAGCCTGCGCTCTGCGGGAGCTGCTTCCTCTGGGCCCTCATCACACCCAGAGGTGGAGGCTCTTCTTCCTTCATGCAGACACAGGGAGGCGGCTGGTTTATCCCTGGTCACGGAGCTGGCATTTCAGCACAGCTGTGACTTGAACCTGTGGTAAGTCCCAGGGCCCTCTTTTTCTAGCCACTTTCTGTGGGTTCCTTGGCTTTCTCTCCATTTACAATCATGTTGTCTGTGACTCGAGATCGTTTCATTTCTTCTTTCCCTGTCTGGCCACCTTGACACATTCGAGGAAAAAACTTGCATGACATGAATTATAGCTCAAGTAGATTCTATAATCTGCACAGAGATTCTCTCAGGAACTTAAGTCTCCTCAATTACTGACATTTGGAAAATACAGAGAGAAAAGAAAACACGACATCTCTGATAGGACCCCCCATAAAGGCTAACTTTCCAACAGTTTTGTCCTCCGAGTGGCTTCCTCTGTTTAGAAATTTTGTTGTGCAGTTGCAATCACACTCTACACACAACTTCAAATCTTGCTTTTCCTAAACTGTACAATTTTTAAATGTTATCACAGAATCCTCTTGGATGTTATTTTAATTGTTGTTATTGTGGCAAAGACCCATGCTTCCCTCCAATTCTCTGATCTCTCCCTCTTCTTTAGTAATAAAAATCTCAAATTTTAGCTGGGCAAGTGACCACCCAGAAAAAAAACTACATTCCCCAGCCTTTTTTTTTTTTTTTGGCTATACCATGTGGCATGTGGGACATTAGTCCCCCAATCAGGGATCAAACCTGTGCCTTCTGCATCAGAAGCTTGGAGTCTAAACCACTGGACCACCAGGCAAGTCTCTCCCCAGTCTCTCTTGCAGCTAAGTGTGTCCATGTGACAAGTTCATGGGGTATAATGTCCAAGTCCTTACGGAGAGAGTGCCTGTGCTTTTTCCCAGCCTCCTCACTGGCTGGAATGCAGAGTTGTGGCTAGAACTGAGTGGCTATCTTGGGCCACGGTAGAAGCCTAGAAGAAAGAATCCCTGACGAATGTATGAAGCCACCCCACCAGCCCTGGACTAAATCTCCACACTTCTTTTGTGTAAGAGAGAAAAACAAGCTTTTCTTTCACCTGTTTTCTGGTTTTCTTTGGCCACTCAAGGATGTACATAACCCTGAGCGCCCCACTAACATTTAACCCTGAGCGTCCCACTAATATTTCACTGGAGCAATCAGTTCTTGGCTTCTTTTCAGGATCATTGCCTGATTAACTAAACCCGTTCCCTGGTCACAGGGTGTTTAGGTAGTTTCTGATTCCTCACGACTCTACATAATTCTACTGCAAATATCTTGGTGCATCTTTCACTATTTGTGATTATCTCCTCAGATTAGAATTCCAGAAGAGGGATTTAGGAGTCAAAGAACATGAATAATCTTGTTCTTGTTGTTTAGTTGCTAAGTCATGTCTAACTCCGTGACCCTATGGACTGCAGCACACCAGACTGCTGTGTCTTCCACCATCTCCCGGAGTTTGCTCAAATTCATGTCCACTGAGTTGTGATGCTATCCAACTGTCTCATCTTCTGCTGCCCCCCTTCTCCTCCTGCCTTCTATCTTTCCCAGCATCAGGGTCTTTTCCAATGAGTTGGCTCTTTACATCAGGTGGCCAAAGTATTGGAGCTTCAGCTTCAGCATCGGTCCTTCCAATGAACATTCTTAATACCTGTTAGTACTTGTCATCCCGGGGTGGGCACAGAGTTAGGACTGAGGGCTATTCAGCCAGAAACGAGGCCCAGGTCTTCTGGCAGGGCTGTCCAGAAGGGAGCCTGCTTGCTCTCCTGGGACCCCTCCCAATGCATCCTTGAGGGCCAGGTCCATTCTCCTCCACACCTCTTGTCCTGCCCTTCTCTGATTACACATCTCTAGCAGGCGTGTCTGACTGGTAGAGCCCCAAGTCCCAGGCCTGCACCAAGCCAAGCGAGGCTGGGAATGTGCATCTTCCGGCATCTCTGTCGGGGAGCTGTGGCCACTAGGGTAGGAACGTCCCTGACGTGGAGGATGCAACGTGCAGGGCAGCCAGAAAGTAGGGCAGAGCTTAGTTCCACAAGCAAAGACCCAGCTGGGCCTGTGGGAGGAATGCAGAGAGGTTTCTGGCAACACTTTTTCATTTCTTCTCCACTTATGATGCAGGAACAGCAGGCAATAAAGGGAACAAGGATATCATTCCTGGTTGTGTCAGCCTCACAGTTAACTCAGCTCTGCAAAAGCTGAGTGAGAGCCGGCAATCTGCATCTGTCAGGTCACAGGCCCCTTTCTCTTTCCACCACCCGAGGCCAGCAAGTCAACCTGGATGTCCTCCTCCAGCTGTGGTTGTGTCTCTCTGACCACTGACCACTGACCACACCCCTTAAGGGGAGGGCCTGTTTGCCTTACCCACTGTAGTCCTCCCAGCACCCAGGCAGGCTCTGGCACACAGAGATTTATCTGGCACAACAGATAAATCTTGAATGAATGAATAATGACAGTCAGTTCTCAGCCTTGGAAGGAAGCTTGGAATCTTGGAATTAGCATTTCTTGATTCAACCAATATTGAACGCCTACAATGCTCCATAAAGAAGGTTGAACACTGAAAAATTGATACTTTCTAACTGGTGGTGCTGGAGATGATTCTTCAGAGTCCCTTGGACTGCAAGGAGATCAAACCAGTCAATTCCAAAGGAAATCAACCCTGAATAAGTCATTAGAAGGACCGATGCTAAAGCTGAAGCTCCAAAACTTTGGCCACCTGATGCAAAGAGCTGACTCATTGGAAAAGACCCTGATGGTGGGAAAGACTGAGGGCAGGAGGAGAAGGAGGGACAGAGGATGAGATGGCTAGATTGTATTACTGACTCAATGGACATGAATTTGTGCAAACTCAGGGAGACAGTGAAGGACAGGGGAGCCTGGCAACCTGCAGTCCCTGGGTTCACAGAGTCAGACACGACTGAGCGACTGAGCAACAACAATACTCCAGGCTCTGTTTTAGGTGCTGGGGCTACTGTAGGAAAGATAACAAGCGTAGTCGGTGGGCATGGACACTAAATACGAATGTGATCCAAAATATGAGTGTAACGAAACATAATGTGACATGATATTCATTGTTCAGTCCTTTACGACCCCATGGACTGTAGCCTGCCAGGCTCCTCTGTCCGTGGGATTTTCCAGGCAAGAATACTGCAGTGGGTTGCCATTTCCTTCTCCAGGGGATCTTTCCCACCCGGAGATCAAACCCAGTTCTCCTACATTGCAGGCGGATTCTTTACTATTGAGCCACCAGGTAAAACTTAAGAAAGGAAGCCTTAGGAAGAAAGATAACACTGGATAAGTAACTTAGAGAGGCTAATTTAAAAAAAAAAAAAAGGTTGTGAAGTCCTGTCTTAGAAGAAGACATTTGAGCAGAGATCTGAAGTAAGCAAGCCAGGAGAAGCGTATTCCCGGCAGAGGAAACAGCCGGTGCAAGGGCCCTGGGGTAGGAACGGGCTTGACATGTGCTGTATGCACGGAGGCAGCCAGGAAGGGAAGGGTTATACCCAGTTTCCCAACTTCAGCACATGTACGGAACACTTCACTGGCAACTGGAGGAAACAGTGGGATGGGAGTGGGATGAGTTTTTCACTTTTAAGCTTCTCTGGAAAAACATGTCAGTGAGAGACAATAAATCTTGATTTGTCCCAAAAAACAATGGGCCCGTGAAACCCATGAAGTGTCAGGCTGAAAGTAAACGGCCGAAGGGCTGGGGCACGGGTGGCTCATATGGAATTCGTTAAGGGATCTGTGTTTGAAAAAGAATTTCCCAGTTCGGGGCAGAAGTCTCTGGTCAGCATCAAAAAGCTGTTTATTGTGGTGCCTCCGTGCAGACATGAAAAATGGAGATTTGCTGCCTAGCTAGAGATGTGGAAAGATGTACCCGATATGCTAAGTGGGAAGAAATAGGTCACAGGGTAGGATAATACATTATGTAACCCCTTAGAGAAGTCACCCATTCCTTCCTTCATTCGGAAAATATTCAGTGCAGGCCTACTGTGCGCTGGCACCCTGCTGGCTGTGGGGGCCGCAGACGTGACCCTCCCTGCCTCCTGGAACTTTCTGCACAGTGGAGAAGGCAGATAATGATCAGAATATCTAATCATCAAATACAAATATATCATCACAAGCTTTGATCAGAGCTAAAGGAAAAAAGATACCTGGGAAGGCAAGAATGTGCAGAGACGTCAGGTGGTGGAAAAAGCCTAAAAGGATGTACTCCTAACTGTGGAAGGGGAAGTAAGGTTTCAGGAGATTCCACTTTTCTTATCTTCCCCTTTCTTCTCTTTGTGTGTTCTGATTTTTTTAAGCAATGTCATACTTTATAATTAAGTGAGTTGAAAAACACAAACAAAACCAAAATGAATAGAGGAATTGGAAGTCATGTGTCCAAAGATGATTTAACCCCAGGAAAGGAAGGAAGGACATGTGAGAATCTGCTAACTGTGCTGGCTTCCAGGAAGCGGAGCCAGAGGCTGGGGTGGGAGAGACAACCTCATAGCTCACTGGAGGCCCCTTAAACTGATTGAGTATGCACGGATGAAAAAACAAACAACAATAATAAAAATAAGCAAAGATATTTTCAAATGAAACTTCAAATCAGGTTTTATTTTTGTGAAAAATGAAAAAGCAGGCCAGAGAAGGAACTCAGGACAAATAAATTAACTAAGCCAAATTTCCACAAAAAATCTGTGTGTTGTTTATCTCTGGAGGGGGGCCTTCTTGTTTTCATCTCCGTACTTCTCCGTAACTCCTATATTTAAAATTAGAAGAATAAAAAAGACAAGAAAACAGACCTCTGTGCTTTGAAAGGCATTGTTTTGCCTGCTTTTCACAGTAACTCTCTAATGTGTCTTGTTCATTGTTCCCATTTGACAGATGCGGAAACTGAGGCTCAGCTGATGAAGCCCCTGGCCAGAAGTCACACAGCTGGATTGAACCCAGGTTGGTCTAACCCCCCAAAGTCTGTTTTAAACCAGGATGCTCAGGTGCCCTTCAAGATGTCCTTCACGGAAATTGGCATTGCTTTTGAAAATCAGAGGGGGAGAAAACCAAACAAACCAAACAAGAAATATGACATTTTTTAAACCACTTCTTCAGGCTCTGATGGGGCCTGAGACCAACTGGGCTTGGGCAGGATTTCCCGGCAGGGGCACTGTTTGTACTTTGGGTGGGGTGTTCCTTCATGGTGCCTGGCCATCCCCCCGCCCACTCCATGCAGGTCCCTGCCCTCTGAAGACCAGCTGTGTCCCCCAATCCTGCGTCATCCAGACCCCCATCCCTCTCCGAAGCTTCCCCTGTTGAAGACTGCTGGGGGGCGCCCTGTGTTCCCGCAGTGAGCTGAGCGCTTCCCAGGCTGTAAGCCCCCTGTTAGAGTTGACCCTCCCTGCAGATGAGGGGAGAGATGAGGCTCAGAGAGGCTGGGTGACTCGCCCGAGGTCACACAGTAAGCACTGAGCCCTGGGTCTTGTCCCAGGCTGCAGCATCTCCCCTTGGGGACCAGGCAGGCCCAGGAGCTGTCTCTTACAGCCCGGAGGCTAGGCTGAAGGGGAGAAAGAGGCGTGTGAACTGCAGTCCCCGGCCCCGGACCAGGTGGCTGCCAAGCACCACCGTTCACTCTGGCCAGGGAGGCCAGGCGGGGAGACTCGGAGCCCCAGGCTGAAGGGCCGGGCGGGCGCTGGGGACGGGAAAGCGCGGCTCCCTCTGCCTGCCCGGCAGCGGCCGTGGCCGCCCGCCAGGCCCCGCCTGACGTCAGGCTCTGACCAGGGACATAATGTGCTGGCGTGGGGACAAGGGCTGGCTGCAGGGAGACGGGCCGGAGGCGGGGCTGTCAGGGGAGACAGGCAAGGGGGGAGCGAACAGGAAAGGGAGAAACAGACAGAGTTCAAGACGCAGAGACTCAGAGGCGGAGAAGAGGAACACAGAACCAGAAGGAAGGGACCCCGAGGGCGGGGGAGGAAGACCCAGGACATGAAAGGGGAAATTGAGGTGGAAATTGAGAGACCCAGAGATGCAGAAAAACAGCAATAGAAAGTGGTTTAGAGAAAGCTGCGGGCAGGTGAGGGGGACAGACAGACAGACAGCAGAGATCAGAGGGGTGTGAGGTTTAAGTGCAAGCTTGGGAGACCCCAGACCTGGGCGGGACGTGGCTCTGCCCTGGGGGCTGGTGACTCAGCACTCCCGGCCTCTGATTCCTGACCTGGGGGCTGGGGCCCGCAGTCACAGGCCTTATTCATTTGGGGAGGGAGCAGGGTCCCCCCTCCACAATAGGGATGGTGGGAGTCCAGCTGCAGGGAACCTTCTGGCAGCACTCGGCAGGTGATGAGAGCCAGAGACACTGGAGGTGACAACTAGAGGGGGTGGGCAAGGCAAGAGAGAAAGAGGGTGCAAGCAAGGGGAGAGGGGAGAGCTGACCCCACGGAAAAGAGCCCCTGCTCCAGAGTGCCCCTGGCCCCACTGCCGCCAGGCGTCCCCCCGCCCACCCCCGGCGCTACACGAACACAAGGCCACTGTCACAGACCTTGGCCCGGCCTTGCCTGCCTCAGGGCCCAGCCCCCTGTTTATGGGCTTGAGAAGGCCATGATCCCAGGGCCGTCACGTCACCAAAGCCGAACAAGGCCAGGGCCCGCTCGCTGCCGGCCTTCCAGCCCTGTCATCCCTTATCCAGCTTAATTATTAAACGCCCCAGCAGGGCCGAGGGTCTGAGCCAGCTGCCCTCCCAGGGGTGGGCAGGGGTGACTGCGTGTCCCCATTCATGCAGGGGCACACTCAGTCTCGAGACCCCAGGCTGTACTTGCAAAGTGCCCTTTCTCTCGCCCCCACTGCTCCCAGGAGCCGCCATCACCTTCATCTTCATCCTCAGAGTTAGTAAGCTAAAGCAGCTACCGGGTATGGGGCACGGTCCCTAGGCCCCCTGACAGTCCCAAGAGAGTGAGCCATATTATTGTTCCATTTTCCAGATGAAGAAACTGAGGCTCAGGAAGCTAGAGTCACTCTCTCAGGGCCACCTGGTAACTTGTTAAGTGGCAGAGCCATGTGTCCAGCCCGGCCACCCTATTGAGCAGATAGCAGCCCCCATTTCCTGAGCAGCTGCTGAGTGCCAGGCTACTTGAGCCAGATGCCTTACCTACATCGTCTCTTTCAACTGAGGTGGCAGTTCTTAGCCCAGCACGATTTTTTTCCCCTCAGGAGGCTTTAGGCTACATCAGGGGTCATTTGGCATTCTCACAACTGGGGACATGCTCCTGGCATCTCAGGGATGGAGGTCAGTGAGGCCTTTCAGCATCCCACCCCGCAAAGGGCAGCCCCCACAGCAGAGAACATGAGTTAATAAGAGTTGCTCAGTTGTGTCCAACTCTTCACGAACCCATGGACTGTAGCCCTCCAGGCTCCTCTGTCCATGGAATTCTGCAGGCCAGAATACTGGAGTGGGTTGCCATGCCCTCCTCCAGGGGATCTTCCCGATCCAGGGATGGAACCTGTGTCTCCCACATTGCAGGCAGATTCTTTACTGACTGAGCCACCAGGGAAGATCCAGCCCCCAAGGTCAGTAGCATGGAGGCTGAGAACCCTGCTGTAAGTGGAACAGGTGAGAACTCTGCAGTAACCCTGTTACAATCTCCAGTCGCGGACGTGGAATCCGAGGCACAGACAGAGAGCCCCACTGCCGGGGCTCCCACCCCATGACCCTGCTCTTCCCTCACGAGACCCAAGGCCACTTCTGATGGCGTCTGCCCTTAGGAGACCTCAACTAACCTCTATTTCAGGCCCTTTGAAGCCCTTGCGTGCCTAATATAAACAAGGCCTCACTGTTTTTTCACATGTGAAGACGGGGTTTTAATCACTGACTGAAGAAAGAGATCAAGCCAAAAAGTCACCGGGACAGTCAGAATGTCTTTAAATGTGATTGTATTTTATTCACAACAGCAGAGGGGGCTGTTGGGAACTGGCCTCACAGGGATTCGTGGAGCAAAGGTTTCCTGAGCACTGCTAGGTGCCAGGCCCTGTCTCTGGTGCAGGAGATACAGCAGAGAACCAGACAGACCGGCCCTACTGGGTCTTTAAGAGATAGCAGTCTTGTGGGGATGGTGGATAATCAACAGGAAAACAAACAGTAAAGACAGCTTCAGACTGTGTTCAGACTGTGGGGAGAGGGAAGGGCTGTCACAGGGAGGGCAGAGTCCAAGGGGGCCTTTCTGAGGAAGTGGGACCTGAAGGATACCAAGCAATAGCCTTGGGAAGAGGCAGGGCGGAAGGCTCCAGGCCGAGGGAACAGCATGTGCAAAGGCCCCGAGGCAGGCGCATGCGTGGAGTGTTGAGGCCCAGCAAGCAGGGCTGGAGAGGAGCTTAGAGAAGTAACCAGCACACAGCTGTGTAGGACTCTGTGGCCACTGTAAGGGCTTTGCATGCGCTCTGAGGGAGCTGGGGTTTATAGGGTGATTTTAAGCAGAAAAGGCGCAAGACTTAACTTAGGTTCTAACAAGATCCCTTTGGATGAATGATGCTCCCTTTCCCAAATATCCTCCTCTTAATCCCCCAGACCTTTGAACGTCACTTTGTATGGCATAAGGAATTATGCAGCTATGATTTAGCTAAAGATCTTGAGCTGGGAAGATGATCCTGGATGATCTGAGTGGGCCCAACGGAATCACGGGAGTCCTTATAAGATGGAGGCTGAAGGAGGTTTGACCACAGAAGAGGAGAAGGCAGAGAGAATGACAGAACCAGATTGAAAGGAGGCACATTGAAGAGGGAAGAAGGGGCCACAAGCCAAGGGATGCAAGTCACCACTGGAAGTTGGAGAAGACAAGGAAACAGCCTCTCCGCAGAGCCTCCGGCAGGAGCCAGCCCTGCCAGCATCTCGACTTCAGTCCAGAGACTGATTTCAGACTTCTGACCTCCAGAACTCTAAGTAAATAAATTTGTGCTCTTAAGCCACGAAATTTGTGATCATTTGCTACAGCAGCCGTGGGAAACTGATGCAGATGCCATGGGGAAGACAGAGGTGGGGAGAGTGGGGTGGGCAGTGACGTGGGGAGAGTGAAGTGGGAGCTGGGGGACCAAGGCTGGGGGCTACTGCAGTAGTCCAGGCAGGAGATGAGGGTGGGCAGAGAGAAGTGGATGGATTCAAGAGGACTTTAGGAAGCCAGACAGGCAGCCTTGCTGATGGGCTGGATGCAGCATGGCAGGGGGGTTGGGGGGGGTGC
>NW_011494610.1:4215802-4226955 GCF_000754665.1 Bison bison bison
GGGGGGGGTGCGGCTGGGACCCAGTGTTTCTGGCTCACCCAGTCGTCTCTGGGCTAGTGCCCAGGACACAGAGTTGGCCACCACACAGTTCCTGCTCTAGGGAAGAATTCAGCGGGGGGAGGCCCAGGAATAGTTACAGGGTGATGAGGGAGACCAGGCTCAGCTACCCTAGAACCTCACATCTCACACACTCAGGTCTCTGCCACATCTTCAGGGAGGCCTCCCTGACCACCTTGTCTTAGAGAACCCTTCCCTCCATCTCTTTCTCCCCCTGCTTTGGCTCGCCTCATGTGTCTTGTGGTCATGCTACATGTGCGTCTGTTTCTTTGCTGTCTGACTCCCTTCCCTGCTCAATATCAGCTCCACAAGGAGGACTTGGTCTGACTTGTCTAGCACTGAATCTCAGCACCCAGCGTTGGCCCGCCTGAGGGGTGCTCAGCACATGTGTGTTGAATGAATGAATGAATCCACGTTTTCCGACAAGGACACAAAGAAAAGTCAGAACAAGGGAATGACTAGCTCAGGGTCACACAGTGGTTCAGTGTGGGACCAGGATTTGAACCCAAACTGATTCCAAAGTTTGCATTAAGTTGCCCACCTCCTTTTAATACCAATGATACAACCTGTGCTTGAGAAGTTTCCACACTGTGGGATGTAGTACTCCATCCTTCATGAACGCCAGACATTCTACTTTTTAAAGTATTTGTTCGGTTGGCTATGCCAGGTCTTACTTGTAGCATGGGGGATGCTCAGCCTTTGTTGCAGCATGCGGGATCTTTAGTTGTGGCTTGCAAACTCTTTCTTAGTTATGCATGTTGGACCTAGTTCCCTGGCCAGGGATGGAACCCAGTCCCCCTGCATTGGTAGCGTGGAGTCCTAGCCACTGGACACCAGGGCAGTCCCCAGAATTCTAAATGCGGCACCTGAGGAATTCTGCAGGGCACTCATCATGCCCAGGGAGGTTACCTGTCATAAAACTGAAGCTCAGCGAGACTGGGCTCTTCCTGGACATGCACAGCTTGCCAGCAGTAGGGCCAGGATTTAATCCCCACTGCACCCCACACTCAGGGTCTTCTCTCTCAGTCCCAGCATGTTCTGGGCCCCTGAGAAATAAGGAAGGGCCTCCTAGCCTAATGGCCTAAAAGGCAGGGTAAGTATAGACCACTCCGCCCACGGTCCTGGGGGAAGTCCAGCAACACCTCAAGCCGGGAGCTTCTGAGAAAGAGAGTCAGGGGTTAGGGCCTGGGGCCCTGGGGTCACACTTCAGCTCTGCCCCTCCCCTGCTGTGTAGCCTCAGGAAAGTGGCCTCCTTTCTCTGACCCAGGGCTCTTCCAATACTCCAGCTAAAATTCTAGACAAAGCCCTATAGAGCACATGTTAAAATAAAAAGACCCAGCCTATATTCTGACATTTTTCATTAGACTATACTGCCTTGGCCAAACACATGTACTCATAATAAAATATACGAAGCTTAATCTGAAAACATCAGCAATAACAAGGGGAGCTTATTTTCCTCTCCTACGCACAACGTCCAGATGTAGGCAGTTCGGGGTGGGTGTGAAGATTCCACGGGGCCCTCAGTGTCCCACCCTCTGTCCCGTTCACCACTCTGCCACCCTCAGGGTGTGGTCTTCCTGTTCATGCCCCAACACAGAGGACACAGCACCAGCCTTCTCCTCTGCCTTCCAGGTGGCAGGGTGGAGAAGGAAAGACAGTGAGTAGAGGGCAAACAATAGCTGAATCTCTAGGAAAGTTTCCAGAAACTGCTGCACATACTCCCAGTCACAGCCCGGGAGTCAGAGCTTGGTTGTATGGCTGCACCCAGCTACAGGGGAAGCGGGAGAAAACTGTCTTTATTCTGCACGGCCATGAGCTCTGATAAAAGTGGATCAAGTACTTGAAAATGAACGAAATCATTTCAGATAATGATACATGCTGGGAAGGGAGCAAACAGGGTGGCCTGCGGGAAGCTGTGTGGGGAAGGCCTCCTGAGGTGACGCTGGTGTAGTCTAGTCACTAAGTCATGTCCGACTCTTTTGCGACCCCGAGGCCTGTAGCCCACCAGGCTCCTCTGTCCATGGGATTTCCCGGGCAAGAAGACTGGAGTGACACGGTTGAGGCCTAAATGAGAAGACGGACTGGGGCTGAGCATCCCGGGAACAGAAAGTGCTTGCTCGGAAGTAGGAACAGGCCTGGTTGCTGAAGAAACAGGAAGGAGGCCAGCGCGGCTGCGATGGGATGGGGCTGGGAGGAGGTGGGGTCACAGAGGTCAACGGGGCTAGATGCAGAGCAACACTGGGAGGCCCTGGCTGGAGTGTTGGGTTTTTTTTTTTTTTATCAGTGCAGCAGGGTGATACAGGAGGGCTGAGGTTGAGGATGCATCTGACTTGCTGTGACATCCTTCTGAGAGGGCGCAGACCCCCCTGAGCCTGGGAAACATACCAGATCCTTGGCAGAGCTTCATCTGTTCTTTCACTCACTCGCCCATTTATTCCTTCAATGAATGGGCTATAGTAACAGGACTGACCCCACCCTCAGGAGAAGGACAGACAGACTGAGCAGACAAGCAGACACAGCTCACAGGTGGCTGTGGGCCCCCTGAGGAGATGGGCGGGGCTCCAGGAGGGCCCACGATCATCTGGGAACCAGCAGGAGCTTTCCACAGGGGTGATTTTGAGCTGATGTTTGAACCAGAAGGAAGCGTGATCTTGGGGAGATCTGGAGAGGAGGGAGACCAGAGTCCAGGTTGGGGGAATAGCTTGTGCCCAGGCCTGGAGACTCAGGAAGAGAAGTGGCCGTTCAAGAAACTCACCAGACGCTGGACTGGCAAGAGCAAGGAGGATGAGATGGGAGGTGAGCAGAGGTCAGGTCTCAGAGAGCCCAGAGGAGGGCTTGGGGTTTCTGGGTTCCAGGCAGGAGACTGTGTTAAGAGCCTTGACCCCAAGTCCCAGGGATGGGCCCGGGGTCAGATCAAGATAGGCAGGGACCTTGCTCTCCTCCAAGGGTGTGCATGGGCTCCCTGATGACGGGGGTTGCTGCCTTCCTATGGCACTGCCTGCTGGGGTGTTCTTCTCTTGCTCTCAGCCCTGAGAGTGCCCTCTGACTCAGCCCCCTCTAGGCAACCCCTCCCATCACCCCCAAGGCCCCCATCCCCGCCCCCATCCCTCCCTGAGACATCTCCACAGAATTGCCTGACCCTGGCACCCCTGCAAGAATGTCTATAATACATCTGCAATCAGACCTGCCCATTTCACAGAGGGAGGAACTGAGGTCCTATGAGAAAGAGACTCTTCCCCCAATCTCACTTCCAGGTTGGAATAGCGTCACAGCCTGCTCCCCCATCTCCTGACACCTGGCCCTGAATCTTCACACAGTTTAATTTTTTAAAAAAAGAAGGAAGACGAGAGGAGGAGGAAGAGAAAGGGGAGAGAGGGAAAGAAGGGAGATGGAAGGGAGGAGAGAAGGAAGGGCATGAACAAGTCACATTCAAATCAAACTTCTAAGTGTGGGCCCTTACCAGGGAAGGGAAAGGAATTAGCACACCCTGACCACGTGCCAGGCACCTCACCTACATCCGCTCCATCAGTGGAATCCTCCCTGCCTCACGGTACGAGGAGTACAGTGACATCCTCTGAATGGTTTGGAAAACAGAGAGGCTAGGCAGCCTCCCCACCGTCACACAGCACTTATCTGGAAGAGAGGAGATTTGAAGACCATTCTGGCTGCAGTTCTAGCCCCACGAACTTGCCTATCGCCAGCCCAGGCCCCTGCTCCCCTGCCTGCAGAAGCTGCAGCCTCATCTCCCCAAATGAAACAGCAGCAGTTTTCGCTGGCTGCCCACAAGCCTGCAGATATGTTTCCTTTGGCACATGCTGCATTTTAATAAAATTTGAGCCAGTGTTCACAAATAAAGAGATTTTACATAAAAACTCAGATTTCTACCTCCCTTCAAACATTGGAGGATTGGACTCAGCTAGGTCCACATTCTTCCTGGCAATAATCAACTGGGGATGGGCGCGTGAGAAAGGACCCCCCGGCCCCACACTCCCCACCTCTCCCTGCTGTCTCCTTGGCCTTGAGACCAAATGCCAGCAGCCATTTATCCCAGTACATACACTGTTGTTTTTCTGAGGGCAGGGACATTTTCTCTGTACCCTTCTTGAAAAGAAGAAAACAAATAATAACCCAAGAGGGATCAGGTTTCCAGAAAAATGGGAGAATGCATATTTCTTTGTGGAATTTTCTTAGTGTTTATTATGCAAACAGAGTGTGGCTAAGCTCCCACACCAGTGCTGAGGTTTCTGACCCAGTGACCCTAAGTAGGATTGTCAAATTTAGCATACAAAAATATAGAATGCCCAGTTAAATTTGACCCTCAGATCAACAACAGATTTTTTCTCTTTTGGTAAAAGTATAGCCCATGCAATAATTGGGACAGATGTAAACTAAGACATTTGCTTTCTTTATCTGAAATTCCAATTTAACTGGTCATCCTTTATTTTATCTGGCAACCCCATCTAGAGGGGTTGAGAGCGGGTCTCTAAGGGGCTTGCATTTGAATCCAGTTTCCTCCTCTCTGGGTGATTTAAGACAAGTCAATTAAAGTTCTCTGGGCTTCAGATTTTTCATCCTAACAGGGATGATAATAGAGTGATGACTTGATAATGTATGTAAAGAGCTCAAGGCAGAGCCAGGCTCACTCTACACACGCAGGAATGTCAGCAGCTGGGATCCACGCCATCTGCCTCCTGTGCACGCACCAGTCATCTCCCTTCTTTTCTATCTGAACCCCAATTCGTGCCAGTCACTTCTTGCCCGGGGGAAAATTGTGATTGGTCAGCTAATTGTGGCGTATCCATGCCAGTCTGCTAGTGATTGGTCCAAGGTGAGCATGTGACCTGGTTCTGACCAATGAGATCCAACAGGCAGTTTGCAGGAAGAGCGCTCCAGGGAGACTGTTCTTCCACTGAGGAGGGTTGGCAATGCTGCCACTGCCTTCTCTGCTTGCCGTGGATAGAGCCATGGGGCCTGGGAATGCTTGACCTCAGTCACCATCTTGTGCCAATTGGGTGGCAAGAGCCAGTGTGCTGAGGATGGCAAAGGGCAAGGTCAGAGGACTCCACGCTAAACTCTTTTTTAAGTAAATGACAGGTGTTCTTATGGCTGAAGTCACTGTTATTTGGCTCTAAAGAGAGGCAGCTAAGAGCGTGACCTCTGGAGTCAGCTATCTGGCGTCACACCTCGGGTATGTCACTTACTAGCTCCGTGCCTGCGTTCCCTACGTGGAGGGAAGAGAAATCTCCTCGTGAGGTTGTAAAGAATAAATGAGTTAGTGTAGGAGAAGTGCCTATTAAAGTGCCTGGCAAGTTATGTTCAGCATATAACTGTTGGTCATTGTGATTCTTCGGTTATCAGCACCCAAGCATTTCTAATTGATAGACATTTTATTAAGTCCAAAATTCTCAAATGCTGTGAAACTCTGAGAGCTAATAATACATTACAGAATCTAAGCCGCCCCCCTCAATATAAGCAAACGTTGCATTCTTTTGAGTAAGTGTCAAAAGTCTCCCAAGAATTAGTACGTGTGTTTCTTCATACCTCGTTCATCCTGCAAGGACTGAAGCAACCTGGATGGGCCGCTCTCCATCAGCTTCCAAGGAGGAAAAAAAAGAGGCATCTACCACTCATAAAAATAAGTGATGGCCCTACCCTCTGGGAGATGGGTAGAAACTCCAGGGCCAAAATATGGTGGACTGAGCATAATTATATTAGCTATGAACCCACCTGCCAATGCAGGAGACGTAAGGGATGCGGTTTGATTCCTGGGAGGGGATGGGGGAGAGGAGACCCCCTCGAGTAGGAAATGGCAACCTACTCCAGTATTCTTGCCTGGAAAATCCCATGGACAGAGGAGCCTGGCGGGCTACAGTCCATAGGCTTGCACAGAGTCAGACACGACTGAAGTGACTTAGCCCTTTCAGCAGTAAATGTCAGAATAATCCACTAACTGTGGCTTAAACAGGAAAGGCGTTTAATTTTTTCAGAGGACAAAAAGGCTGGAGATGGATAGTTTCAGGGTCAAGGCAGCGTCTCAACAGTATCACCCAGTATCCAGCCACTTTCAACCTTTCTACTTAGCCACCCTATGCGTTGGCTTCTTCTCGTTAGCCTTGTCTCCTTGTGGTCACAAGATAGTTGCCACCACCCCTAGCATCACATCCTTAACAGAGTTCAAGACAGGAGAAAGTGCTGAGGGGAGAGGGGAACCTCCTTTTTCCTTGAGCTCTTTTAACCTGGGAAAATAATCTTTCTCACAGTCTCCTTGAAGGGACTCCCCTCACATTGAATTGGCCAGAACTGGACATACATCTGTTCTACACTGCAAGAAGGCTGGGAAAGTAAGTTGAAATCAAGAAGAATGGGATAATATGACTAAGTTAGCCCCATATTAATCCCTCCCTGGGGCTGAACTTATCACCTCTTACTCCTTAACAAAATCGAGGTTCTGCTTTTGAAGACAAGAGAGCCTGGCTGTTGGACAGACAACAACGGTGTCGCCAACCTGTAAGCCTCAGCTTCTTCCAGAAATCTCACTGACACAGTGGTAAAGGGATTAAGACAGGAAAGGGGGCAGATGCTCAGGACAGAGAACAGGCAAGGAGAAGGTGGAGGAGGGGCGATGCCTCCCAGGGTTTGGAAACCGGAAGACAGTGCTTCGTCAGGGCTCCTCATCTGGGGTCCTAGCCCTGTCTCTGCCAGGAGCCAGCTGTGTGGCCTTGAAAAAGTCCCTTCCCTTCTCTCGGCCTCAGTGTCCTTACTGTGTAGGTAAATCTTTTTGGCTGAGAGCTTGCCTCAACATTTCTCCCACCTGCACATGCAGGGAGACAGGGGTCTTGGACCCTTTGCTCCACTAGATAAATGACTCTAACACCTTTGGGTTGTTTGAAAATTGCACCTGGATGACCTAAAGGGTGTGGATTTCAGGGGCCAAAGGAAACTCTTCAGTCCTAGCGGTGTAGGAAAACTTTCAGTGCCCTGCACTAAAGGAGACCTTTAGAGCCGATAAATGGCAATGGAGGACCCTCCAAGGATACAGGAGGGAAGAAGGCTGGCCTTGAGCAGTCACGCTTTAGATCCATGTTTTTTCCTAATTTCCTTATTCTCTGGGTGATCTTGGATGAATATTTAACCACTCCGTGCCTTAATTTCCCCATCTATGAAATAGTTGAGGCTGCCAGTTGTCCTAAAGTGGAGCACCGAAGAATTGATGCTTTTGAACTGTGGTGTTGGAGAAGACTCTTGAGAGTCCCTTGGACTGCAAGGAGATCCAACCAGTCCATCCTGAAGGAAATCAATCCTAAATATTCACTGGAAGGACTGATACTGAAGCTGAAACTCCAATACTTTGACCACCTGATGCGAAGAACTGACTCACTGGAAAAAACCCTGATGCTGGGAAAGATTGAAGGCGGGAGAAGGGGACGACAGAGGATGAGATGGTTGGATGGCATCACCGACTCAATGGACATGAGTTTGGGTAAACTGTGGGAGTTGGTGATGGACAGGGAGGCCTGGCATGCTGCAGTCCATAAGATCACAGTCAGACACGACTGAACAACTGAACTGAACTGAACTGATCCTTCCCCAGCTCCATGGGGGACTTGTAGCTGAGGATGGGGCTGTCCCCATAAAGACTACATTTCCCAGCCTTCCTAGCAGTTAGATGTGTCCATGTGACCAAGTTTTGACCAATGGGATATGGTGTTAAGCCATGGGGACAACTTCCAGGTTCCACCTCTCCATTTCCCTGCTGCAATATGAATGTGGGGTGGAGGCATGTTGTACATGAGGCCAGGACAACACCATAAGAAGGGGAGGACAGGTTAGCAGCCTGGGCACGACAGTATGGGACTGCCACATCCGCCCCAGCCTGATAAGTCGGTTGTGACTCAATGCATTGAGATACATAAGTCACTGAACACAGGGCTAGGAACAAAATAATCCCTCGTGTAAGTACGTGTGGGTCTAATGCAGTGGTTTTCAAACAGCGGCAATTTTGTATCCTTTTCAATTGTCATGACAGGGAATGGGCAACTGCTCCTGGTCCATCATGAGTGGCCAGGGATGCATCTAAACATCCTACAATGCTCAGGGCAGCCCCCACTGTAGAGAACTGAGTATCCATCCCCAAATGTCAGCAGTACCATGGCTGAGGAAACCTGGTCTGATGGAACGATGCCCACTGCTTACCTAGTGCCCAGGGCATTGTAGGATGCTTGGATGCATCCGTGGCCTCCACTCACGATGGACCAGGAGGCCTCCGGGTTCCAGGTAATGGGCAGGATTCTTTGACTTGCTCATCCAAAAGGCATCTGTCTGCCCCACCGCATCTTTATATCGCTCACCATCTCTGTCTGCACAGGCCCACTCATGGGGCGAGGGGATCTGCATCAAGAGGAAACGATAACCTCATCACGTTTCTGCAGCTCACCCCTGCCGTCTCCCACCCCTCCTGTGGCAGCGAGGGACACGTTCAAACGGCTCTGCCTTCCTCCCTACCCGCCCCGCTGCCAGCCAGGCCAGTTTCCGGGTGGTGGGCGGAGGGCAGGGTGCCATCCCAGTGTGGTCCAGTTTTCCCAGGCGGGGTGAGAAAGGCAGGGTGTTTTTTTTTTTTTTTTTTTGCTCCTGGAATGTAGCACCCAGACCACCAGGGCCGCCTGCCCAATAAGAGAGGGCTGAACACTGATAAAGCCTTGTGGACTGTTGAGGAAACTGCTTCCTAGAGAAAAATCCAAATTTCTCCTCTTCAGTTTCCCAGGATGTGGTGAGCCCCAGCCTGCTGGGATGGCAGGGCAGGCTTCCAGAACCTTCTATCCTGGCCACACAGAAACCAAGAGACTGGAGCAAAAAAGTTAACCTCCTGAGGAGCTCTGGGGATTTACTGAAAATTGTAGGGGAAGTGGAGCCCACACTACCATGTTCAGAGGCATTTCTTCCTTGTCTCTTCTGTTGGTCAGCTGTCAATGAGTTACTTAAATATAGGCCATGCCCATCCCCGCTCACCATCCAGTGGCTTCCAACCACCAGCACCTGTGTCTCTGTGCTGAGGGTTCTCTCCGGCCAGCAGAGCACGTTAAGCCCCTGCCGGGCCGGAAGTGCCCAAGAGTTCATGCCCTGGTGGCAGCCCTCAACCAGTGACATGGAGGTGATGGATAAAAACCCACTTCCTCCCTCCCAGGTAGGACTGCTTCGGCGAGATGTTCTCTGCTGATCCCAGTGGTCCCCAGCAGGAGTGATCCCCAGCTGGCCACAGCAGTGACCTGCTCAAAAATGGACCCCGGACCGGCTGCCTTCGCTTCCCTGTTTGATGTCCCCACTTCCTTACTTCCTAGGATCACCTCCCAAATACACGACTTGCATTCCTGTCTCAGTACCTGCTTCTGGAGGCACCCAACCTGACACCTGCGCTTACTATGAGTTAGACATATATTCGGGGATCAGAAGGGACACGGTGGACCCCTGCGGGATGCTCACAGTCAAAAGCCAGACACCACTCCAAAAGTCATGCAAAAGCAGAACTTCAAAGGGTGAAGAGGGCTGAGGCTGTGCAGAAATACAGAACCATGTTAAAACCCTCTGACGGCTGCCCTCTGCTCCCAGGTCAGGATCCAGAGTCCGTGTGACAGTCTTTAGGGCCTGCACAGCCTGCCACCACCCGACCTTTCCAGGCGCACCTCTTCCCCCTGGGCCGCAGCCGCAGGGCCTTCCTGGCTCTTTCTCAGTTGTGCTGGTTACGTTCCTGCCTCAGTGCCTTTGCCTTTGCTGACCCCCCGCTCTTGGGTATGCTTTACCCAGATCTTTCCATGACCAACTCCTTCTTCTTGATTCAAATGTTGATTCAAACATCACCTCCTCAGGGAGGACCCCTGAGGTCACCCTCTTACCACGCGACCCTGTTCATTTACTTCACGTCACATGTTTGTCTGATGTTCTCTTATCTGTTTGCCTGTTTATTGAATGATCCCCAAATGTGAGCTCCATTAAAGCAGTGCCTGTGTCCTCGGTGCCTGGAACAAATCCTAGAGCAGAGCGGGTACTCTATGGATGTTTGGTGGAGAAGTGGTTGAATGTTTAAGTGAAGGAAAGAAATAATGAATGAACGATTGAATGATGTAAGGACACTGACATGGTTGGGGGGTGGGGTACTGAATCTTGTCTGGAAAATCAGGGAAGACTTCCCTAAGGAGGTGATATAGAAGCTGACATGCACATGTGCTGTGCTTAATTGCTCAGTCATGTCCGACTCTTTGCAAACCCATGGACTGTAGCCCGCCAGGCTTCTCTGTCCATGGGGATTCTCCAGGCAAGAATACTGGTGTGGGTTGCCATGCCCTCCTCCAGGGGATCTTCCCAACCCAGGGATTGAATCCAGTCTCCTGCATTGCAGGAGGATTCTTTACCATCAGAGCCACCAGGGAAGCCCAAGAATACTGGAGTGAGTAGCTTATCCCTTCTCCAGGTGAATCTTCCCAACCCAGGAATCAAACCAGCGTCTCCTGCATTGCAGACAGATTCTTTACCAGCTGAGCTACCAGGGCGATGCAAATAGGGATGGGATACTAACTGAGCCAAAGGTGTGAAAGGACTACCTAGACAGAGGAAAAAGCATAAGCAAATGCCCACAGGTCACACCTAGGTTGTGCTGGAGAACAAAACAACTGTAACTCAAGGCTTCTCTTTGTTTGTTTTGATTGAGGCACAATTGACGTATAACATTATATTAGTTACAGGTATAGAGTATAGCAATTTGATATTTGCTTATATTGTGCAATGATAGAGTAAGTCTAGTTAACGTCTGTCACCATACAGAGCTACACACATTTTTCTCATGATGAGAACGTTTAAGTTCTGCTCACTCAGTTCAGTTCAGTCACTCAGTCATGTCCAACTCTTTGCAACCCCATGAATTGCAGCATGCCAGGCCTCCCTGTCCATCAACAACTCCCGGAGTTCTCTCAGACTCACGTCCATCGAGTCAGTGATGCCATCCAGCCATCTCATCCTCTGTCGTCCCCTTCTCCTCCTGCCTCCAATCCCTCCCAGCATCAGAATCTTTTCCAATGAGTCAACTCTTCGCATGACGTGGCCAAAGT
>NW_011494610.1:4227055-4227876 GCF_000754665.1 Bison bison bison
TAAGGGTGGTATCATCTGCATATCTGAGGTTATTGATATTTCTCCCGGCAATCTTGATTCCAGCTTGTGCTTCTTCCAGCCCAGCGTTTCTCATGACGGACTCTGCATAGAAGTGAAATAAGCAGGGTGACAATATACAGCCTTGACATACTCCTTTTCCTATTTGGAACCAGTCTGTTGTTCCATGTCCAGTTCTAACTGTTGCTTCCTGACCTGCATACAGGTTTCTCAAGAGGCAGGTCAGGTGGTCTGGTATTCCCATCTCTTGAAGAATTTTCCACACTTTATTGTGATCCACACAGTCAAAGGCTTTGGCATAGTCAATAAAGCAGAAATAGATGTTTTTCTGGAGCTCTCTTGCTTTTTCAATGAGCCAGAGGATGTTGGCTCACTCAGCAACTTTCAAATATGCAGTACAGTATTATTAATTACAGCTGCTGGGCTGCACAGCACATCCCGATGATGTATCTATGTTTTAACTGGAAATGTGTACCTTTGGATCCTGTTCGCCTGTTTAGCCCCCACTCTCCACACTTCTGACAGCCACCAATCTGTTCTTTGTATCTATGAGCTAAGTTGTTTTTGTTTTCGATTCCACATATAAGTGAGATCATATGATGTTTGTCTTTCTCTGTCTGACATTTCACTTGGCATAATGCCCTCAGTTTCCATCCATGTTGTCACAAATGGGAAGGTTTCATTCTTTTTTATGGCTGAATAATAGTAAATTATATATGTAATATTATATATAACACAATGTTTAAATATTTTATATAATTATATATTATATTTTATATATTTTATATAATATATGATTTTAT
>NW_011494610.1:4227976-4230829 GCF_000754665.1 Bison bison bison
ATATGATTTTATATATTATATAAAATATATTAATATATAATGACATACAGTAATATTTTATATAATAACAATAATAATATAGTATAGTAATATATAATATATATAATTATATTATTTATATATTGTATGTGTTGCATAATTATTATATTATATATCTAATATTATCTGTACATCACAGTCAACATTTTCTTTATTCGTTCATCTGTTGATGGAGACTCACGTTCTTTTCATGTCTTGGCTATTGGAGATAAAAATGCAGTGAACATGCGGGTCTATATAGCTTCTTTTTGGAATTAGTGTTTTTCAGGTTTGTCTATCATTTTTTAAAACTTTTATTGAAGTATAGCGGACTTAAGATACTACACTAGCTTTAAGCATATCACATAGTGATTCAGTATTTTTACATGTTACCAAATGGCCACCTGATAAGTCTGGTTACCACCTGTCACCACACCAAGTTATTACAATATTGTTGACTACGCTGCCCATACTGTACATCACACACCCCAGATGGTGTATTTTATCATGGACTTTGGTACCTCAGGCTCCCTCACTTATTCCACTCATTCCCCCACCCTTCCCTCTGGCAGCCACCAGTGTATTCCCTGCATCTGAGACTATCTCTGTCTTATCAAGTTTGTTCATTTGTCTTGATTTTTAGATTTCATATATAACGATGTCAAGCGGTATTTGTCCTCTGACTTATTTCACCTTCTAGGTTCATCTATGTTGTCACAAATGGCAAAATCTCATTTTTTTCTCTGAGTAATATTCCACTGTGTGTGCCTGTATGCAAATGATATATCTGATAAGGGGTTAATATCACAAATATACAAAGAACTCATACAACTCAACATCAAAAGAGCAAACCAATTAAAAAATGGGCAGAGGATCTGAATAGACAACTTTCCAAAGAAGACGTACAGATGGCCGGCAGATTCTGAATGAAGTATCTGAAGATACTGAACATCACTAATCATCGGGGAAAGGCAGACAAAATATCTGATAAGATGTTTGCAAATGATGTATCTGCAAGGGGTTAATATACATACATGTATATATACACCACCTGTTCTTCACCCACTGATGGACACACAGGTTGCTTCCATATCTTGGCTACTGTAAACAGTGCTGCAATAACGAGGGATATGTGTATGTCTGTGTGTGTCGCTTCAGTTGTGCCGGATTCTTCGTGACTCCATGGACTGTAGCCCGCGAGATTCCTCTGTCCATAGAATCCTCCAGGCAAGAGCACTAGAGTGGGTTGCCATGCCTTCCTCCAGGGGATCTTCCCAACCCAGGGACTGAATCCAGCTCTCCTGCATCGCAGGCAGATTCTTTACTGTTTGAGTTACCCAGGAAGCCGTGTTCAGCGGCATATATCTTTTCAAATAAGTGCTTTTGTCTTCTTCAGGAAAGTACGCAGAATTGGAATTGCTAGATCATATGGTCGTTCTACCTGTGACGTTTTGCGGAAGCTCCATACTGTTCTCCATAGCGGCTGCGCCAGTTTTCATCCCGACCAACCGTGCAGCGCATTGACCTTTTCTTCACATCCTCAGTTATTGCTCTATGTCCTCTTTTTGACGACAGGCGCTCTGACAGATGTGAGGTGAAATCTCACCGTAGTTTCCATTTGCTTTTCCCCGATGATTAGTGATGTTCAGTATCTTCATGTGTCTGCCAACCATCTGTACATCCTCTTTGGAAAACTGTCTATTCAGATCCTATGCCCATTTTTTAATAGGTTTGCTCTTTTGATGTTGAGTTGTAATGAGTTCTTTGCATATTTGTGATATTAACCCCTTATCAGATATACCATTTGCAAATATCTTCTCACATTCAGTAGGCTGTCTTTTCATTTTGTTGATGGTTTCCTTTGCTCTGCAAAAGTTTTTTTTAGTTTGATGTGGTTCCGTGTGTTTATTTTTACTTTTGTCGCCCTCTGTGCCCAGAGCAGGGCTTGGTGCATAGTAGGTGCTCAATAGATTCTGTTCAACTGAATGCATACAGAGCAATAGGAGTTGTGCTCACATGTAGTCTCAACACAGGCAAAAAATACTTAGAGATCACCATGGTTCATGGCCCTTCAAAGGGCAGCAGACACATAGATTATCTGTGTATTGAAACAGATATACAGATTATCTGTGTATTAAAATTTCATGGAGGATGGGCAACTAGGAAACACTGAGAAACCCTGTTTTAGAGGAAAGATGGGACTACTGGAACACAGAGTAAAGACCCTTAAACCAGCCTGGAGATCACAGAATGCTTCCTGGAGGAGGAGGCATTTCAACTCATTCTTAAAAGATATGGAAAAGTCAGCTGAATCAGAGGCCAACAAACCTTTTCTATAAAGAGCCAGATAATAAGTGTTTAGATCCACAGGTCTCTGCCACATCTACTCACTTCTGTTGTAGATCAAAAGTACCCATGGATAATCCAGAAACAAAGAGATGTGGCTGTGTTCCAATAAAACTTTATTTACAGAAACAGATGATGGGTCAGATTTGGCCCCTAGGCCATAGTGTATCAACCTCTGATCTACACGATGGGAAAGGCAAAGCCACCAGAGGGAAGAGCTCTAGCAAAGGTGTGGAGATGGGAAAAAAAATGGAGAACCAGAGAAGAGCCAACGATGCAGTTTCCTTCTCCCTGGGGCACAGAAAGAAGCGTCAATATTTATACAGACGTGTGTTGTCACACAGGCAGAGCACAAGATCCTGTTAATTCAATCCATAGTATTTATTGTGTGCCTACTACGTGGAGCTGACTGTGGCTCAGATCATGAACTCCTTATTACCAAATTCAGACTTAAATTGAAGAAAGTAGGGAAAACCACTAGACCATCCA
>NW_011494610.1:4231839-4234733 GCF_000754665.1 Bison bison bison
TCCCGGCAATCTTGATTCCAGCTTGTGTTTCTTCCAGTCCAGCGTTTCTCATGATGGACTCTGCATAGAAGTTAAATAAGCAGGGTGACAATATACAGCCTTCACGTACTCCTTTTCCTATTTGGAACCAGTCTGTTCCATGTCCAGTTCTAACTGTTGCTTCCTGACCTGCATACAGATTTCTCAAGAGGCAGGTCAGGTGGTCTGGTATTCCCATCTCTTGAAGAATTTTCCACAGTTTATTGTGATCCACACAGTCAAAGGCTTTGGCATAGTCAAGAAAGCAGAAATAGATGTTTTTCTGGAACTCTCTTGCTTCTTCCATGATCCAGCAGATGTTGGCAATTCGATCTCTGGTTCCTCTGCCTTTTCTAAAACCAGCTTGAACCTCAGGAAGTTCACGGTTCACATATTGCTGAAGCCTGGCTTGGAGAATTTTGAGCATTACTTTAGTAGCGTGTGAGATGAGTGCAATTGTGTGGTAGTTGGAGCATTCTTTGGCATTGCCTTTCTTTGGGATTGGAATGAACACTGACCTTCTCCAGTCCTGTGGCCACTGCTGAGTTTTCCAAATTTGCTGGCATATTGAGTGCAGCACTTTCACAGCATCATCTTTCAGGATTTGGAATAGCTCAACTGGAATTCTGTCACCTCCACTAGCTTTGTTCGTAGTGATGCTTTCTAAGGCCCACTTGAGTTCACATTCCAGGATGTCTGGCTCTAGGTCAGATGGTGTGATCACACCATCGTCATTATCTGGGTCGAGAAGGTCTTTTTTGTACAGTTCTTCTGTGTGTTCTTGCCACCTCTTCTTTATATCTTCTGCTTCTGTTAGGTCCATACCATTTCTGTCCTTTATCGAGCCCATCTTTGCATGAAATGTTCCTTCGGTAGCTCTGATTTTCTTGAAGAGATCTCTAGTGTTTCCCATTCTGTTGTTTTCCTCTGTTTATTTGCATTGATCGCTGAAGAAGGCTTTCTTATCTCTTCTTGCTATTCTTTGGAACTCTGCATTCAGATGTTTATATGTTTCCTTTTCTCCTTTGCTGTTCACTTCTCTTCTTTTCACAGCTATTTGTAAGGCCTCCCCAGACAGCCATTTTGCTTTTTTGCATTTCTTTTCCATGGGGATGGTCTTGATCCCTGTCTCCTGTACAATGTCATGAACCTCATTCCATAGTTCATCAGGCACTCTATCTATCAGATCTAGGCCCTTAAATCTATTTCTCACTTCCACTGTATAATCATAAGGGATTTGATTTAGGTCATACCTGAATGGTCTAGTGGTTTTCCCTACTTTCTTCAATTTAAGTCTGAATTTGGCAATAAGGAGTGCATGATCTGAGCCACAGTCAGCTCCAGGTCTTGTTTTTGCTGACTGTATAGAGCTTCTCCATCTTTGGCTGCAAAGAATATAATCAACCTGATTTCAGTATTGACCATGTGGTGATGTCCATGTGTAGAGTCTTCTCTTGTGTTGTTGGAAGAGGGTGTTTGCTATGACCAGTGCGTTCTCTTGGCAGAACTCTATTAGCCTTTGCCCTGCTTCATTCCGTATTCCGAGGCCAAATTTGCCTGTTACTCCAGGTATTTCTTGACTTCCTACTTTTGCATTCCAGTCCCCTATAATGAAAAGGACATCTTTTTGGGGTGTTCCACTGGAGAAGGGAATGGCAAACCACTTCAGTATTCTTGCCTTGAGAACCCCATGAACAGTATGAAAAGGCAAAATGATAGGATACTGAAAGAGAAACTCCCCAGGTCAGTAGGTGCCCAATAGGCTACTGGATATCAGTGGAGAAATAACTCCAGAAAGAATGAAGGGATGGAGCCAAAGCAAAAAGAATACCCAGCTGTGATTGTGACTGGTGATAGACACAAGGTCCGATGCTGTAAAGAGCAATATTGCATAGGAACCTGGAATGTCAGGTCCATGAATCAAGGCAAATTGGAAGTGGTCAAACAAGAGATGGCAAGAGTGAATGTCGACATTCTAGGAATCAGCAAACTAAAATGGACTGGAATGGGTGAATTTAACTCAGATGACCATTATATCTACTACTGCAGGCAGGAATCCCTCAGAAGAAATGGAGTAGCCATCACGGTCAACAAAAGAGTCTGAAATGCAGTACTTGGATGCAATCTCAAATAGACAGAATGATCTCTGTTCGTTTCCAAGGCAAACCATTCAATATCACAGTAATCCAAGTCTATGCCCCAACCAGTAACACTGAAGAAGCTGAAGTTGAACAGTTCTATGAAGACCTACAAGACCTTTTAGAACTAACACCCCCCAAAAAATTAGAGATACCAAGGGAAAATTTCATGCAAAGATGGGCTTGATAAAGGACAGAAATGGTATGAACCTAACAGAAGCAGAAGATATAAAGAAGAGGTGGCAAGAACACACAGAAGAACTGTACAAAAAAGATCTTCATGACCCAGATAATGACGATGGTGTGATCACTGACCTAGAGCCAGACATTCTGGAATGTGAAGTCAAGTGGGCCTTAGAAAGCATCACTACGAACAAAGCTAGTGGAGGTGATGGAATTCCAGTTGAGCTATTCCAAATCCTGAAAGATGATGCTGTGAAAGTGCTGCACTCAATATGCCAGCAAATTTGGAAAACTCAGCAGTGGCCACAGGACTGGAAAAGGTCAGTGTTCATTCCAATCCCAAAGAAAGGCAATGCCAAAGAATGCTCCAACTACCGCACAATTGCACTCATCTCACACGCTACTAAAGTAATGCTCAAAATTCTCCAAGCCAGGCTTCAGCAATATGTGAACCGTGAACTTCCTGAGGTTCAAGCTGGTTTTAGAAAAGGCAGAGGAACCAGAGATCGAATTGCCAACATCCACTGGATCATGGAAGAAGCAAGAGAGTTCCAG
>NW_011494610.1:4234833-4235202 GCF_000754665.1 Bison bison bison
AATCAAGATTGCCGGGAGAAATATCAATAACCTCAGATATGCAGATGACACCACCCTTATGGCAGAAAGTGAAGAGGAACTAAAAAGCTTCTTGATGAAAGTGAAAGTGGAGAGGAAAAAGTTGGCTTAAGGTTCAACATTCAGAAAACGAAGATCATGGCATCCGGTCCCATCACTTCATGGCAAATAGATGGGGAAACAGTGGAAACAGTGTCAGATTTTATTTTTCTGGGCTCCAAAATCACTGCAGATGGTGACTGCAGCCATGAAATTAAAAGACGCTTACTCCTTGGAAAGAAAGTTATGACCAACCTAGATAGTATATTCAAAAGCAGAGACATTACTTTGCCAGCAAAGGTCCGTCTAGTC
>NW_011494610.1:4235386-4237278 GCF_000754665.1 Bison bison bison
ACAAAGGTCCGTCTAGTCAAGGCTATGGTTTTTCCTGTGATCATGTATGGATGTGAGAGTTGGACTGTGAAGAAGGCTGAGCGCTGAAGAATTGATGCTTTTGAACTGTGGTGTTGGAGAAGACTCTTGAGTCCCTTGGACTGCAAGGGGATCCAACCAGTCCATTCTGAAGGAGATCAGCCCTGGGATTTCTTTGGAAGGAATGATGCTCAAGCTGAAACTCCAGTACTTTGGCCACCTCATGCGAAGAGTTGACTCATTGGAAAAGACTCTGATGCTGGGAGGGATTGGGGGCAGGAGGAGAAGGGGACGACAGAGGATGAGATGGCTGGATGGCATCACTGACTCGATGGACCTGAGTCTGAGTGAACTCCAGGAGTCGGGGATGGACAGGGAGGCCTGGCGTGCTGCGATTCATGGGGTCGCAAAAAGTCGGACACGATTGAGAGACTGAACTGAACTGAACTACTATGTGCCGGCATCATACGGGGCACTGGGGATGCAGCAGTGAACATAATCACTTCCGCGTCCCCAGGGTCTAAAGCCCAGCCAGGCATATAGTTTTCGTTAAAGAAATGTGTTTGAAAAATGAATGGATAGATGACCGGATGGATGGATGGATGGTTGAGTTGGGAGAAAAACACAAAACACCCAGATAATAAATAAGCAACTACATACAGCTTCCTCACTAGCTGTGTGACCTCGGAGAAGTTACCTAACCTCTCTGTGCCCCAGGAGGTTGACATAGTCGGTACTTTACACGGAGGGTTCCGCGTCTGTGGATTCAACCCGCTGAGGATCGAAACTATCTGGAAAAAACAATTTCAGAAAGTTTCAAAAAGCAAAACTTGACTTTGCCATATGCCAGCAACAATTAACATAACATTTACATTGTATTAGGTATTTTAAGTAATCTAGAGATGATTTAAAGTGGGCTATATGCAAATCCTCTGACATTTTACATAGAGGACTTGAGCATCCGTAGATTTCCTTATCTGTAGGGGTTCCTGGAAACAATGCCTTGTGGATACTGAGCGTGTGTGTGTGCATGTGCGTGCTCCTCGGCTTCAGTCGTGTCTGACTCTTTGCGGCACCATGGACCATAGCGGGCCAGGCTCCTCTGTCCATGGGATTCTCCAGGAAAGAAGACTGGAGTGGGTGGCCATGCCCTCCTCCAGGGGATCTTGCTGACCCAGGGATCAAACCTGTGTCTCTTACGTCTCCTGCATTGACAGGTGGGTTCTTTACCACCAGCTGCAAAGCCTGTGGGTGCTGAGAGATGACTGTAAGAGCAAAATGCAAGACCAGCATGTAGTGGCCGCTCTATAAATGTAGCTGCTGATAGTGAGTCAATGTGCTATTAAACAAATACACAATTTAAAATAACTGATCAGTGCGACATCGAAAACAGCAGGTAGAGGGGAGAGAGCGAGAGAAGAAGGGGGCTACCTTGAATCACGTAGTCTGAGTCAAGGCTGTTCTGGCCACATCCTGTGAGTATATCCTAGAATTAGTAGTGTTTGCAGCCCTGATGCCCTGGGGCCCCACAAGAGAGTTTATTAGGAGTACAGGAAGGTGTCTTCTCTAATTAGAGTATGCATGTAAAGTGCTTTGAAATCTGAGGATTAAAGGGGGAGAAGAGGTGAGACTCTGGTCATGGGGCCAGAGCACCCACTGGGAACCCATCCCTGAACCTTGAGAACTAGACTCAGCTCTGGCAGCCTTGTCTGGAGTGGGGCCCTTCTCTCCTCTGAAGTGGAGGTTAGGGGCAGTGGAAAGTACACCCTCTTAAGGCATGGAGCCCGGGGAGGCGGGGGAGGGCAAAGGTGTTGGAGCCACACTGAGATGATGAGCTTAAAGCAATGGGCCCAGCATGAGACAAGGGGTGCTGA
>NW_011494610.1:4237378-4254878 GCF_000754665.1 Bison bison bison
AAGGGGTGCTGAGTCAGAATTAGCTGTTTCCAGTCTGATTCCATTCCTGCTGCTTCTTGTTCTCTGCCACTCTCTAGCTGGGTGACCCTGAGAGAGCTCCTCCCCTTCTCTGAGACTGTCTTCTGAGCCTCAGTTTTCTCTTCTTTAAAATGGGGTGGTTGCAGTGCAGCAGTGCTCGTCGCAGGTGAAGCACGTGGCCCGGAGCAGAGGTAGTAACACATCCCTCGGTGGATGCTTAGGGAGCCACTACCTGGTGCTGACATCCACCACTTCCTGCATGTTTCTGAGTTAATTCACTTGACCCTGATCTTCCAGACAAGAACCTCAGGGTCACCGGAGACAGCCATGTGCTGCCCAGCACCAACCACATGGAGCACGATAAGAACAGCACCTCTGACGCTCTGGTGCACAGAGAGGAGAAGCTACTTTCTCAAGGGCACACAGCTAGTACATGACAAGACCAGGACTAGGCCCCAGGCAGCCTGGCTCCTAACCGAGGATCACCTTTGCCCTCATCAAGATGGTTGTTGTAATGGAGAGTTTCCGGGAGGCAGAGAAATTTTCCCCTTGACCAGCCAAGCAGGCAACAAGCCTCCCTTCACTGTTCTCTTACGTCCCCCTACCCTCAACGCCTGTATGTGTCTGGGAATTTTTGATGTTTTTACCGTCTTCAGATTTTACAAGAGGAGCCGTACATCTGTGTCTTGGCTTGTTGTGCCCACTGCAGTCCATGGGAGCCTGTGAAAATGCCAGGACATCTGGCCTCAGAGATGGGCACCGACTGTGTCCCTTCCTATTCATCATCGCATTCTCAAGGCCTTCACTTAACAGATGGGCTGAGACCAAGGTGATTCCAAGGCCACACAGCTCGGAAGCGGCCGAGCAGACTAGGGCTTCGGGACTCCGACTTTGCCCTTCTTCATTCCCATATCTGAGTTCTCAGACTGGTGGCCCGCGAGTCAAACGCAGCCTGCAGCCTATTGGATCTGGCCTGCACGATGTTTGCATAAAATTAGAATGTATCACCAGCATTTAAAGAAAGGGATATTTCCAGGAATAATATGCAAAATATTTAACCAGACTGACCCAGGCATCTATCATTCAGAGTGGACGCTGGCAGTCCAGCCAAAACCCTGGGTATTGCAAGAAAATGCAATAAGATAATCAAAAGGTCTAGAAAAGACCAACCTTATGGAGACTTTAAAAAGATCAGGAGTTGCTGGGGCTTAGTAGGGAGGGAGGGATGACTGAGCGAAGCAGAGAAGATTTGTAGGGCAGTGAAAGGGTTCTGCACTAGACTATGACAGTATAGACACGTGCCAGGACACAGTTGTCCAAACCCACAGAAGGCACAGCACAAAGAGTGAACCCTAATGTAATTACTGGGTCCCTAACGATGTGTCCATTAGATTCATTGATTGTAGCAGACGTCCCACTCTGGCAGGGGGGTGGGGTGGAGGGTTGTTGGTAGGTGGTAAGGCTGAGAGTGGGATAGGGTGGGAGCAGGGAGAACAGGAATTCTCTGTACTATCTGCTCGATTTTGCTGTGAGCCTTTAAAACAGTCTACTGAAAAATCGGAAGGTCTGGCTACACCGCTCGCACATTTTTCACGGAGCCACAGTGGGAGGCAGCTGAGTCCTCGGGACCCCCTTAGGTGGAGCGTGTGTCCCTAAGTGTGCTAGGCTCCAAGTCTGTCTGCTGCGGCATCACCTGCCCAGGCCCTGCGTGTGGTTCAGGCATGGAGAGGATTCTTCAGAAGCTCTTGATGCGAAACAGCACTGGGTAAAAGTGTGCCCTGCCGAAGCAGGCTCATGAGGGCGGGAAAGAGGCCTGGCGGTGCCTGCCTCTGTCAGCCACTGCTGACTCCTTGCTGGGCCAGGGCCTCCTGGGCATTTTCCACGGGGCAGAGTGAGCCTCTCTTGATTCAGCCTTCATCTGCCTGGGCCTGCGGTGGGCGGGGGCCCAGAGGGGACTCGGCCCCGTGAGGCAACCTCGCTGTGCGCTGCAGCAGGCGGAATCAGGGTTCTGAAGGTGGAAATGATGCCAGCCCGGGAGAACAGAGCAAAAATGGGCCGGATGCGGAGAATCAGAAATGATCTCTAAGAGCTCTTAAATCCTGATAAATCAGATGGATTTTTCTTCTAGTAGTTTACTTTGTATAATCACTTATTCGTTTAACAAACATTTATGGAGTACTAAGCACATACCACACCCACTCCAGTGTTCTTGCCTGGAGAATCCCAGGGACGGGGGACCCTGATGGCCTGCCGTCTATGGGGTCTCACAGAGTCGGACACGACTGAAGTGACTTAGCAGCAGCAGCAAGCACATACAAAGGAGGCCTTGGAACAGGGATAGTTGGGGTGGGGGGAGGGTGTTCAATAGCCAACTGTTGTTTGTACCTGACCACTGTCCATCCCCCTCTCCTCTTCTGGGAACCACTCCTTCCCCGTTGTCACTCCATGTGGCTCAAGAGGAAGTGGGCTGTCTCCCCAACAAGAGCAACAGGTGTATTAGGCCTGGGCAATGAGCATATTCCACCCCCATTCCTAGGGATTGGTTCTGGGATGGGCATGGGACCCAAGTCAGGCCAACCCGAGTCAACCCCAGACTGATGCTGGGAAAACATAGGAAATTCAGCTTTTATCCACTTGGCTTGCTGACCTGGCAGAGTGGCAGCCTGCATTCCTGGGGCTACAGGGTGACCATAACTGACACAGAAGGAAAGAGAGCTGAGAGCTGGAAGGGGCATGGCTCCTAAAGAGCAGGTACGCATCTGGATCCAGCCACTCCTGAAGCTGAACTCATCTCAAGAATTTCAATTTGCATAAAGTGAAAATGAAGTTGCTCAGTCGTGTCAGTCTTTGCAACCCTATGGATTGTAGCCTACCAGGCTTCTCTGTCCATGGGATTTTCCAGACAAGAGTACTGGAGCGGGTTGTCATTTCCTTCTCCAGGGAATCTTCCCGACCCAGGGATCAAACCCAGATCTCCAGCATTGTAGGCAGACATTGTATCGTCTGAGCCATGAGGGAAGTCCCATTTGCATAAACCTACACGTTCTCACACACACACTCACTCACTTTTTTCTTAAACTCTCTTGAGCTGGGTTTGTTTCTGTCATTTTCAACCCAAAAACCTGGACTATATACCAGTGGGTAAACGGGTAATCCACCCAGGCTCTGCCAAACCGCACAGACCCTGCTATGGGATTATCCGGACCAGACGTAAAATGAAAACGCAGGGCGCTTGTTCTGAAATCAGTAAGGACTTCAAAATGGCAGCTGCAGAGCTGTAAACCCAGTTTGGGCCCGAAGGCGGAGCCCTTTGGCGTATGGGGTGCTGTGTGACTGCAGAGGGCCCTGAAGCCCTGCAGAGGAGCTGGATTTTATATTCCATCCTGTTGGAGACGTGAAGTCTCAGACATGCAGGGCCGTTCGCACAGTCCTACTAAGAGCCAGTGTCGGAGGCAGGCTTCGAACCCAGGTCTTGTTCCCTCAGCTTCCACTGTCGCTGGAAGGGCCGTAGGAGGACAACAGTGTCTCTGGACGCCCGAGACCTCGGGGGCCAGGATCAGGGGTTTGCAGCCCTGAGACCCTGTGCTCGGCAAACCCATGTGCGTTCCCTTCTCCTTCTCACCTTCACAACAGTGACCAGGCCCTCACTTTCCCAGCGTCCTTGGCAGCTGGCTCAGGCATGTGATCCATCACGTGACCAGATCTGCCAAAAGAAACGTAAGGGGAGTTGCTGGCACGCAGGGAAATTTTTCACTTTGGGGCAAAGGGGACAGAGTGGACGGTGCTGCCTCTCTTCCTCTTATCATTAGAAGGACTGAGCATCTATCCTGAAACCATGATGGGGAAGCTGAGAGAACTGCAGAGGTGCCAGCAAGAGCCCAATTTTCTTCAGCCACTAAGTCAAGACCAACAACAGTCTCCCTCTGAACTTCTTATTATGGGGAAAAATAAACCCTTGCTTGTTTGAACATCAGTCACTTGCATTCCCACCTCCTTGCTGCCAAATGCATTTCTATCTGTCATAAGATCTTAGGTTGCTCTGGAGCCCCACTAAACATAGGGAGATACTGAGGTCTGGAACTGAGAAGAAACTTCCTTGGGCCACACGCTGGAGTCACGAGTTTACTGACTCACCATCTAAGGCTCCTTCAGCTCATGCTATACCTCCCGGTCTATTTCCTTTCATTCAGGCTGCTATAGACACGGCCAACAGCTGCTCTGTAAACCAAACGTAAGGCAGTGACGACCTTGCCCCTGAATCTTTCCAGTCTCTTACGTAAATGGCCCCCAGGCCACTGCCTCCAAGCCGTTGGGCCCAGGACAGCTTCCCACATCCTTTAAAAAGATGAGATGACCAAACGTAGGATCTGTGCTCCTGGAAAGTGTGAGTCATGAATCCTGAACCAGAAAGTTCACAGCCAGGAATCTGCCTATCACTCTGGTAGTCTAGACCCCAAGGCTTCCACTAAGCTTGTCCCATGAAGCACTGACTCATCTGCAGCTTGTGGTCAGTTCTGACACTCAGATCAACTTCTTCTCTGCTTGTGCTAGGCTGGTGGTCTTTAGTTAGGTGCTGTGAACCTCCTGTCTCTGCCCCACCTCCTTAGAGGAGAATATGAATACTAAAGACATAATATTGATGGTAATACTAACAGTACTTTCATATTCCCAGTGCTTTAAATGAATTTTAATTTTTTTCCTCAAAAGTCACTGCAAAAGATAAATATTTTATGATCAGAAAAGCTAGGGCTTAGCAAAGTTCAGCCACTTGCCAGGATAGCAGAGTACTTGGTGGAGCTGGAATATGGCCCTGAATCTGTTGGCTCTTGGAGGCCAGCTCTAAAGGACAAAGCCAACTGGATCCTTTAAGATAGTTTTCAGAGGCTTCACAATAGCAGTTTAGATAATAATAGCATTTATTGTTTTTTAAAAGACTTCTGGAGACTGGAGACCCTAGGGTGTATTTGGAATCTCAGGGAGATCATAAAGGACCAATGCTCCTTGCCTTCAACTGCAAGTCAGCAACTCGTCCTTAGGCTGTTCACCTAAAGTCACGAGATGGTTGCCACAGCTCACTCATCACCTCTTCACACAATTACAGCCAAATCAGGAAAGGAAGAAAAGAGGCCAACAGATCTCTCCTCATATGCCTCTTTCTTATCAGAGAGGAAATCCTTTCCCAGAAGCCCCCAGCAGAGCTTCCCTTTGGCCAGAACTGGGGCAAATGACTACCTCTAGACCAATCACGGGTCCAGGAGAATAGGATGGCGATAATTGCTTTAAATCAAATGTGGTTTATTTCCCAGGCCTGGGTACATGACCAGCAGAACAAAGGCAGGGTTCCGTCAGCAGAAAGGAAGGGAGAGATGGCGACTGGTGTGGTAACCCCCGGTGTCTGACACCCCAGCATTTTAAATGTTTAGCACAACCACCATGTAGGTTTTCAAGATTATTGTAGGTGGTACGTGGATAAAGTCGTGCTTTCAAAGAACTTTTAGTATTTATTACATATTTACACACATTTAAAAAAGCACACATATTACTAACTCATCAGAACCATGAATTCATGGGTATTTTTCCTCCAGATGAAACAACCACATTTAAGGTTTTTACAAAATTATGTAAGTTAAAGAAAAATATTGTTAATAATAATTCATTTACTTCAAGATTTGGCGATTGTAAGGGTAGGAAACACTGTTTTCTGTTACTCTGACTGGCATTTTTTCCAGCTTCTCAGAGGCCTCTGCCTTCAACCTCCTTCTTGAAGAAAATAAACACCCACAAAGCTTTCTGCATCATCTGCAAATATGATTCAAATAAAGCCTCGAGCTCAAATATAATCCAGGCTCCCTAAGCTAGGGGGAGCAGGCATCTCGGCTCCAGTCCTTTCCTGGCATTTCACCTCCGTCTTAGGAGTTTTACAGTTTTACTGGGCCTGCCCCTCCTGTTGTAAGCTGTCGCAAATTCCATTTCTCAAAGAACAAGATATAAATTATAAACAGAGAGACAACTTGGGATTTCTTGTACTTGTCAGGAATTTTCAAACTGTCCTGAGACATGAACTTTTTTCATTTAGACAAGAATTTCAGGGGTCTGTCCTAAGAACTGGATCAATGACGGCCCAGCGATGCAATGAGAGACGCTAGAGCCTTTGTTAAAAGGAATGAGGTCGATCAACGCAGATCCTCCCCAACTTACAATAAGGTTACGTCCCAGTGAACGCATCGTAAGTTGAAAACATTAGGTTAAAAGTGCACTGAAGGAAATTCCCTCCAGTGGCTAGGATTCAGCCCCTGGTCACATCCCATAAGCCATGTAGTCAGCCTTGAAAAAAAGAAGAAGAAGAAAATACATTTGATGCACCTAACCTATTATCACAGCTTAACCTTGCCTACCTTAAGCATGCTCAGAACACTTACATTAGCCTAGAGTTGGGCAAACTCAATGAACACAAAGCCTATTTAATAATAGAATGCTGAATGTCTCGTGTCACCTATTGATACGGTGCTGACGGGGAAGAACAGGATGGACGTCTGGGTCCAGGACGGCTGTCCGTGTATCAGCTCTTCACTCTAGTGACCGTGGTGCCAACTGGGAGCTATGGCTCACTGCCCTGCCCGGCACCATGAGAGAGGACTGGACAGCATATCATGAGCCTGGAAAAAGATCAAAATTCAAAAGCAGAATTACAGTTTCGACTGAACACGTATCATTTTCACACTATCATGAAGGCCTGACCTGCCTCTTGAGAAACCTATATGTAGGTCAGGAAGCAACAGTCAGAACTGGACATGGAACAACAGACTGGTTCCAAATAGGAAAAGGAGTATGTCAAGGCTGTATATTGTCACCCTGCTTATTTCACTTATATGCAGAGTACATCATGAGAAACGCTGGGCTAGATGAAGCACAAGCTGGAATCAAGATTGCTGGGAGAAATATCAATAACTTCAGATATGCAGATGACATTACCCTTATGGCAGAAAATGAAGAGGAACTAAAAAGCCTCTTGATGAAAGTGAAAGTGGAGAGTGAAAAAGTTGGCTTAAACCTCAACATTCAGAAAACGAAGATCATGGCATCTGGTCCCATCACTTTATGGGAAATAGATGGGAAAACAGTGGAAACAGTGTCAGACTTTATTTTGGGGGCTCCAAAATCACTGCAGATGGTGACTGCAGCCATGAAATTAAAAGACACTTACTCCTTGAAAGGAAAGTTATGACCAACCTAGATAGCATATTTAAAAGCAGAGACATTACTTTGCCAACAAAGGTCCGTCTAGTCAAGGCTATGGTTTTTCCTGTGGTCATGTACGGATGCGAGAGTTGGACTGTGAAGAAGGCTGAGCGTCGAAGAATTGATGCTTTTGAACTGTGGTGTTGGAGAAGACTGTTCAGAGTCCCTTGGACTGCAAGGAGATCCAACCAGTCCATTCTGAAGGAGATCAGCCCTGGGATTTCTTTGGAAGGAATGATGCTCAAGCTGCAAGTCCAGTACTTTGGCCACCTGATGCGAAGAGTTGACTCATTGGAAAAGAGTCTGATGCTGGGAGGGATTGGGGGCAGGAGGAGAAGGGGACAACAGAGGATGAGATGGCTGGATGGCATCACTGACTCAATGGACGTGAGTCTGAGTGAACTCCGGAGTTGGTGATGGACAGGGAGGCCTGGCGTGCTGCGAATCATGGGGTCGCAAAGAGTCGGACACGACTTAGCGACTGAACTGAACTCAACTGAAAATCAAAAAGCCATAAGTTAAACAAAGTCAGGAACCATCTGCATGTGCTGAGAGCAGAAGACTTCCAGGAGCTCTGGTTACGTGAAAAAAGCAGAACGTGTGCAACGTGAGCCGGGTGAACAGAGTTTCTGTAGAGGGCCACGCAGTAAACACTCGGGGCTCTTGGGCGACACAGCCCTTGCTGCAAATCCTCAAGGACGCCGTCTGAGCGTGAAAGCAAACACACAGGACAGTGTCCCAGCACAGCTTTACTCGCGGATGCTTTGAGTTTCATATCATTTTCATGGGCCATAAAGTATTATCTTTCTTTTGATTTGTTTTCAACCATTTAAAAATGTAAGAGAATATAAAAACCATTCTTAGCTTGCAGGCTGTACAAAAACAGGCAGCAGAATAGATCTGTCCTGAGAAAACTGTCTTTGGCCGATGCCTTGTATAAACCATTGGTACAAAGAGAGATGTTAGGCAAACGTGGGAAACGGAGAAAGAGACACCACAGTACATATATGGATGGATGTGTATGTGTGTGATATGCTATATAGCTGGAAAGAGGGAGACAGTGAGAGAGGTTCGTACGCACAGTTAAAAGCACACACAAAAAACGAGCAACAGTTGGAGCTTCTGGAGACAGGAACTGGGAAAGATCAGGTGAAGCCAGAAGGAAGACAGTTTGCCCCACAACCCTCTTACCCTGTCTGAATTTTTCTGTGTGCTCATGTTTCTTTCACAAAGCAGGAAACATTTGCTGAAGCAAAAAAGATTCCTCTGCCCCGTCAATGAGAATGAGATGATGATATGAATCGACACGTGTACGCAGCCATGGCACAACTCCAGGGGGCGCTGTTCATGGGGTTATTTATAGCCTGGAGCTCCTGGAGTTGTTCAGGCCCCGCCCTGTTGGCAACCAAATTAACACCAAGACTTTGTATGAAGTGAAGTTCATAATTAAATATTGAGGGAGTCCGGTGAGGAGGGAAGTTGTGGGAGGAACAATAAAATCTCGCTATTTCCGTTTTAGGCTGTTCCTTATCTGGGTCACAGTAAAACCAATGTTCTGCCAATATTTACTTTTGATCTTTGCTCCAGCGTGGCGGAAAGATGCCCGGGCACGGCATAAATGTGAGGGTGGAATTGAGAGTTATGAGAAGAGAAAGGAACTCACCCTAAAATAAAATCGTCTCAAGAACCTAAATAAGAAAATGCCATTCGTTTCACAGAAACACTCAAAGGCCACGTTTACTTCTTCAGCTGCCGCTCTCAGAAGTCCTGTCAGCTTTCCCGGAAATCTGGGGTTCTGTGAAACCCCTTTGGAAGCATTTGTGACTTAAGTCAGAGGTCACAGATGGCAGCTTCCCACCTAGAGAGGGGCGTCCCCGATGACTCAGCGGTAAAGAATCCACCTGCAAGGCAGGAGACACAGGAGATGTGAGTTCAGTCCCTGAGTCAGGAAGATCCCCTGGAGGAAGAAATGGCAACCGACTCCAGTATTCTTGCCTGGAAAATCCCAGGGACAGAGGAGCCTGGTGGCTATAGTCCGAGGGGTCGCAAAGAGTTAGACATGACCGAGCAAGTAAGCGCACTTGAGTGCACACATCCATATAGGCGGCCGGTGTGGATTTTTGATCAGCAGTCGTTCAGTGGTTTCAAAATCAAAACATTTCACATAAATATAGAAGTTTCTGGCTTCCCTCGAAACACTCGGCACTTGGCCATACTGGGTCCATGTCCCCACGTGGAAACGTCAGGCTGTGTAGAGCCGAGTGCTGGCTGCACCTTGCAGAGGGGACCGGGGTTACCGGCGTGCCAGTCTCCACCACTCCCTGCTGCCCTCCGTCGGCACTGCTTCATTCGCTGCTTGTTTTCACACTTTATTCGCTCAAGCAATGTTTACTGAGCGCTTACCGTGCGCCAGGCCCTGGGATCATAGCTGTGAACAAAACAGAAGAACATCCCCCACTTCGTAGAACTTATGTTCCAGCTGGGAACACAGACGATGAACAAAAAAGGAAGTTAAAAATATATGAAATGCCAGAGAAAAACAATGCAGCCAAAGTGGGTACGGACTGTGAGGCTGTGGTTGAGGCAGGCCCCACTGAAAAGGTGGTAGTTGAGGAAGTACCTGAAGCAGGTGAGGAACAAACCTTGAAGGTATCTGTGGAAAGAATGCTCCAGCCAGAAAGAGCAGCGAGTGCAAAGGCCCCGAGGCAGGACCGTTCCTTGTGTGCCTGAGAAACGGTGAGGGGCCGGTGCATCTGCAGGGTGAGGGGGCCAGTGAGGAGGTGAGGTCAGGGGGGCGTCAGGGTACAGATCTTGAGGGCTTTCTAGGATCTGTGGCTTTTCCTGTGCCTGAGGTGGGAGCCATGGAAGGTTCTGGGCAGAAGAGGGACATGGTTGGACTTAGAGTCATCGGGGACGCCCCTCTCTAGGTGGCTGCATGAAGGGACTGTGTACATGTGTGCGTGTGTAGAGGGCGGGGTGGGGACCAGGCGTGGAGGCAGTGAAGACCCACTGCAGTAGTCCAGGCACAAGGTAAGGGGGCCAGATGAGGGCGCTGGCACGGAGGTGCGGGAAGAGCTGGGGTTCGGGTCACAATCACTGTGTGTCCAGGCTCTTTTTGGCACGTATGAGAAAGTTTCCTCACTCACCCTGACCCAGCCGCGTTGTCCTTGCACAATGCAGCCTCAGGGCTGTATCTTTAATCCCCCAAAGACCTTAGGAGCCCATTTGATTGTCAAATAGCCCCATTTTACAGATAAGGCACTGGAATATGAGCTCCTGTTCACCCAGTGTATCGTCTAGAGAGGTTCACAGCCGCGTCGCCCACCCTCATGACTTTTCTTGCTTTTTCTTTGAGAAACAGCTTTACTGAGATATACTTCGTACACCACAGAATCCTTTTAAAGTGTACAAACCAGTGGATTTTGGTATATTCAGAGAGTTGTACAAAAATCACTACTAATTTAGAACATGGTTCTTGCCCCCGGAAGAAACCCTGTCCGTTAGCAGACACTCCCCATTCACCCCTCCCCAGACTCTGGCGTCAGTAACCCACTTTCTGTCTCTGTGAACATGCCTCTTCTGGATGTTTCGGATAAATGGAATCGTACGGTCTGTGGGGTTTGGTGCCTGGCTTCTTCCACCTGGCATGTCTCTGTGGTTTCCCCAGGATGCAGCCTGTGTCAGTACTGTGTCCCTCTTCAGGGCTGAACAATACTCCACTGAATGGGTACGGCACACTTCGTTTATCCATGCATCTGCTGACAGACTTCTCTTTCCACTTCTCTTGAGTATATATTTTACGCAGGAGAAGAATGACTGGTGAAACTCCATGTTTAACCTTTTGAGGAAGTGCTCTTCCAAACTGTTTTCCAAAATGTCTGCCTCATGCTAAACTCCGCCCAGCCATGTGTAAGGTTCCAGGTTCCGGATATCCTCCTCAGGCTCTTCTTACAAACTGACTTTGACTCCCCTCCCATTGAGTAGGGAGGTCTCGCCACCTCTCCTGTCCCTTTCCCTTGAATCTCGGATGACATTTATGACTGCATCAACGGACAAAACACAAATGATCCCTGGTGACGTCTGAGCCCAGAGCATTGAAACGCCCTGCGCTTCCAGCGTGATCTCCTGGAACGCTTGCTCTGGGAGCCCCACCGCCATCCATGTTATATGGAAGCCCAACCAGCCCAAGTGAAGAGACTCCATGGAGAAGTCACACACAGGGTGTCCTCCCGCCAGCCCTGAAGAGGAACCAGCTGCCAACTGCACGAGTGAAGACTTCCCGTGATACCAGTGCTCTCTAGGCACCAAGTCACCCCCCCGTCTTCAAGTCATCCCAGCTGAGACAGCCAACATCATAGAATGGAGAAATACATCTCTCTGTGTCTTGTCTGAATTCCTGACCCACAGGATCTAAGGGATATAAATCCAAAAGAATATAATGGCTGTCTTCTGCCACTAAGTTTGGGGGTGCTCGTTACGCAGCAGTAGCAGCCAAACTCCCCAGCTAGCAAGGGGCAAGGTCAGAATTCAAATCCTAGTCTGTCTGGTGACAGTCATTCCGTTATGACCCCATGAGTGCTGCTCCACCACATCTCTGGCCGTGACGAGGGGGATTGAGGCTCCATCCCCGGTCCCATTTGACTCGGTACGTCAGCTGACATCCCTTTTCTCAGCCTGACCAGCAGCATCAACTATGGATGGAAAAGGCTTCCTTTCTGTCTGTCAGATTGTTGCCACTGCCATGGCTATTATCTAACACACAAGACTTCTTATTCTTTCTACACAAATTAGAATAAACAAATAAGGAAAAATAAAATCCACCTGTCATCCCCAGCATGCAGGGAGACTCTCCATGAAACCTTGACTCCAGGGTTGAGTCACATGATACAGGTATTTAAGTTCGCCATGAGCACAGGGCCAAAGTGGGGATAGGAGGGAGAGAGACGTGACCTAAATAGCTCAGGTGAGCCCAGTGGGCAGATCCTATCTTTTCTTCAGCACATCCTCAAATACAAGGCAAGTCCCTCCATCCAATGGCTATTTCGATTTACAGAGAGTTCATAGTACACTCAGAGAAGGCAATGGCACCCCACTCCAGTACTCTTGCCTGGAAAATCCCACAGACAGAGGAGCCTGGTGGGCTGCAGTCCATGGGGTCGCGAAGAGTCGGACACGACTGAGTGACTTCACTTTCACTTTTCACTTTCATGCCTTGGAGAAGGAAATGGCAACCCACTCCAGTGTTCTTGCCTGGAGAATCCCAGGGACGGGGGAGCCTGGTGGGCTGCCATCTATGGGGTCGCACAGAGTCGGACACGACTGAAGCGACTTAGCAGCAGCATAGTACACTGTGGCCGAGAGAAAATATAACTTATTTTCTAGAATCATTTTGGCTCCACATAAAAGGAAAACTCTTTCCCCCAGCAAAACAGGGATTGCTTTACACGTATTGTTTTGTCCCTGCCTTTTTCACGGAATGACATGCCTTGAACGGTTTCCCATGTAAGCTCCTTCCTCATGGCCTTTTTTTTGGAGGAGGGAAACTTTTGCGTGCTTCATGTGATATCTTGGTCTGGGCAGTAACACAGTAAAAGTCTACTGAAACACCATGAATCTTCCAGTCGTAATGCTGAATGAAAGAAACCAGACAAGGAAGAGCCCATGCTGTGTGATTCCGTTTATATAAAGTCCAGAAGCAGTAAAATTAAGCTCTGGGGTTAGAACTCTGCACAGGGGTTCGTTAACCATGGGGGGATTTACTGGGAGGAGACACACAGGGGGCTTTGGGGATGTTCTGTTTCATTCTGGAACATTCATCTGGTTGCTGACTCGATGAGTTTGTCCCTTGGCGAGAAGCCTCTGTAGGATGTGCACACTTTTCTGTGCAAAAGATAACAAAAAACACCAATGTTTTCAGAACATGGGCTGTGCCATATGGAAATACATGCTTCATGTTCTTGCTACATGTAGATGTACACGACTCTTTAAAGGATTGGATGTGAAGCAGGAAACCTGGGCCTGAATCCTGGCTTGGCCACTGATACCTGTGTCTCCTTGGGCAGACTGGGCTTCCCTGGTGGCTCAGACGGTAAAGAATCTGCCTGCAATACAGGAGAGGCAGGTTCAATCCCTGGGTTGGGAAGATCCTGTGGAGAAAGGAATGGCTGCCCGCTCCAGTGTTCTTGCCTGGAGAATTCCATAAACAGGAGCCTGGGAGGCTGTAGTCCATGGGGTCGCAAAGAGTCAGACACAACCGAGTGACTAACACTTTCACTCTCACTTGGGCAAATAACCTTTCTGAGCCTCAGTTTCCTCATCCGGATTCCAAGTTCACAAGGCCCCCAGGATCAGCCCCTGCCACCCTGTCCAGGGTGGGCCTACCAGCCCTCTTTGGCTCTCTGTCTAAGCGCCAGCCATGCTGGCCACTGCTCTGTTTCTCCCGCAAGCAAAGCTTAGCATAGCCACAGGGCCTTTGAACTAGCTACTCCTGCTACTTTCCTCTCCCTGATTTTCTTGTGATCGGTGCTTTTCTCAGTTCAAGTATCACCTCCTGGAGGCCCCTTTGCTGACCACTACCCACACCACCCCACACCACCCATCATCAGTCCTATTCCCTGGTCTCATTCCCCTCCCGGCCCTTCCACCTGCAATGACCATACTTGCTTTTTGCATTGCTGTTGTTTGCTTGTTATTTGTTCAGCACTCCCTCTGGTCCCATGGGCTCCATGAAATCAGGGATATATTTTTTTTAATATTTATTTGTTTGGCTTTGCTGGGTCATAGTCGCAGCAGCGGGAACTTTCATCTTTGCTGCAGCATGCAAGATCTTTAGTTGCAATATATAAGATCTTAGTTCCCTGACCATTGAACCCAGTCCCCCTGCATTGGAAGCACAGAGTCTTGGCCACTGGACCATCAGGGGAAGATCTTGAAATCAGGGATCTTGCCAGTCTTGTTGATTGCTAACCTCACCACCTAAAACAGTAACTATTTGTTGTAGGAATGAATCAATCTACCCAGTGATCTGATCCTACTGTATAGAATATTCAAGAGGTTCAAGGAGATGATGTCTTGAAAGTGCATTTTAAGCATCCAGGTTTATAAAACACAAGAGAACTTTGAAAACCCTGGTCGAATATGGTCAGTTACTAGGAGGACTCTCTAGTTAGGCTTAGGTTTTCCCCTTAAGCTAGACCTTCAATAATCTGACCTGTGCTAAAAGTCACTTTACCTTTTACAGCCATTTGCCTGGAACAAAATCATTGATGTTCTTATTTAGCTTATTTATTTCTAGAATAATACTTTAACATGACATGAAGTCATTTGGAAGGTACCATGAGGATAATGAGAAACCTGTCTGCCCCTGACTCCTGACCCAGAAGCAGCTAACAGTTCCAGACACCAGGCAATGATTCCAGAAAATTTCTACACATCAACAGGCATGTAGGGAGATATACCCCCACCTTTTCCATTTACACAGAAAGGATCTGATTGATTATTCACAAACCAGCTTTGTATTTCTGCTTTTCCTTTTTTCCACTTTATAATCTATTTCCCTATCACTGCATGGGAATTGGCTTTGCTCTTTTTAGAGACTGTAGAGCACATCATGACTTATCCATTCCCCAATCGATGGATGTGGGTGAATTCAGTCGTTTGCTACTGAAAACAGTGACTCTCCTCCAACGTACCTCTGCGGGCCCAGAGAGTCACGAGCGTCGTCTCCAGTCTGTTGGAGGAAGCCAAGCACTCTTCCCTCCCCGCCCTCCTCTCCAACCCCCTCCAAATGCCCTCCCTGGTGTTTGTGTTTTGGCCTTTTAAAGACTTTTTCAAAGTTGACTTTGGCTTCTTGGCCTGAACCCTGAAGTGTTTGAGCTGATAAGATAGTGGGCTTGGTGGAGGGGGCGGGAGCAAATAGTTACCTTGGAGGCCCTCGGCGGAGCAGAGGAGGGGGACTCTGTGCTGGGTTCCAGCCAGGCCAGGAAGCGGGGGGGGGATGGGTTCGGGGGCGGCTGCACGCGCGCTGCTCCTCACGACTCCTTGCGACCTTCGGATCAGCTCTGAGAGGGCCCCCACCAGGGTCGACCTGTTTACCGGGGTCTCTCGGAAACCAAACAAGACACCACAGGCAAGTGAGAGCAGAGTCCTGGAGAAGCTCCGGCCTCGGGCCCACCTCCAGCGGCCGTGCACCCTGAGGGGCCCGAGGGGCCACGGAGGGGCCCAGTCTCCCCGGCCGTGGCACGGTCCCGACACAGAATCTCCCCAGGCTGGCAGCTGTTACCTCATTCCAGGAGTCTTACCTGCCTGCACCCATCTAGGTGCCAGGCCACAGAAGTGAACGAATCCGTCCAGATCCCACCTTCCAGAACCTTCTTCCATCTAGAATAACAGGGAGGTGGCAAACTGTCCGGGAGCTCCCAGCGGGCCTCAGACGCCCTGTGGGGACCGAGCAGGGGCCCTGCCAGGCCAGGGCAGGGAAAGCCTCCCCAGTCACGACACATCCCAGCTGGACGACTCTCTGGGGCTCCCCGGGACTCCCCAAGATTCCCAGGACCCACAGCCCCTGCACGATCTGGCCCCACCCGCCTCCCCAACCTCAGCCAGATTCGTTGTCAGCTTGTCAACACCCCACGCTGCTCCTACCTCAGAGCCTCATAAGTGCTGCTCCTCTGTCTGCAGCACTCTCACCTTCCACTTCCTCAGCCAAGAAGATACCTCCTCCTCCAGGAAGCCTTCCATGAGGCCCAGGGTGGGTCTGGAGCTCCCTCAGGGCTGGCACATGTTCCTATGTATTCTCTGTCTCAGCTCCAACTTCTCTGGATTCAGGTCACCATTTGTGGGTGGCCATAGGGCTTCCCTGGTAGCTCAGATGGCAAAGAATGCAGGAAACCTGGGTTCAATCCCTGGATTAGGAAGATCCCCTGGAGGAGGGCATGGCAACTCACTCCAATATTCTTGCCTGGAGAATCCCCACGGACAAAGGAGACTGGCAGGCTGCAGTCCATGGGGTTGCAGAGCCAAACACGACTGAGCAACTAAACATGAAGTACCCAGCACGGCCAGAGTCCAGGCTGTGCCTCTGACCCCCTGGCATTCACGTGCTGGCTCCGCTATTAGCTGTACAACCTTGGGCCTCAGTTTTCTCCTCTAGAAAGTGGGCATTATGATGGCACCACCTCACAGGATGGTTGCGAGGAAGAAGCGGTTTAATTGAAGGGCTAAGAGCAGTGTCTGGCACAGAATGTTGCTCAGCATTATTCCATCATTTCTCTCCTACAGACCATCAGATCAGATCAGATCAGTCGCTCAGTCGTGTCCGACTCTTTGCGACCCCATGAATCGCAGCACACTAGGCCTCCCTGTCCATCACCAACTCCCGGAGTTCACTCAGACTCATGTCCATCGAGTCAGTGATGCCATCCAGCCATCTCAGCCTCTATCATCCCCTTCTCCTCCTGCCCCCAATTCCTCCCAGCATCAGAGGCTTTTCCAATGAGTCAACTCTTCGCATGACGTGGCCAAAGTACTGGAGTTTCAGCTTGAGCGTCATTCCTTCCAAAGAAATCCCAGGGCTGATCTCCTTCAGAATGCACTGGTTGCATCTCCTTGCAGTCCAAGGGACTCTCAAGAGTCTTCTCCAACACCACAGTTCAAAAGCATCAATTCTTCGGCACTCAGCCTTCTTCACAGTCCAACTCTCACATCCATACATGACCACAGGAAAAACCATAGCCTTGACTAGACGAACCTTTGTTGGCAAAGTAATGTCTCTGCTTTTGAATATGCTATCTAGGTTGGTCATAACTTTCCTTCCAAGGAGTAAGTGTCTTTTAATTTCATGGCTGCAGTCACCATCTGCAGTGATTTTGGAGCCCAGAAAAATAAAGTCTGACACTGTTTCCACTGTTTCCCCATCTATTTGCCATGAAGTGATGGGACCGGATGCCATGATCTTCGTTTTCTGAATGTTGAGCTTTAAGCCAACTTTTTCACTCTCCTCTTTCACCTTCATCAAGAGGCTTTTTAGTTCCTCTTCACTTTCTGCCATAAGGGTGGTGTCATCTGCATATCTGAGGTTATTGAGATGTCTCCCGGCAATCTGATTCCAGCTTGTGTTTCTTCCAGTCCAGCGTTTCTCATGATGGACTCTGCATAGAAGTTAAATAAGCAGGGTGACAATATACAGCCTTGACGTACTCCTTTTCCTATTTGGAACCAGTCTGTTGTTCCATGTCCAGTTCTA
>NW_011494610.1:4255294-4260996 GCF_000754665.1 Bison bison bison
CACACATGCGCGCGTGCACACACACACACACACACACGGACACGGACATACCTTAGGTTAGGAGAAAGAGGAAAAAGAAAAAAGAAAACTAGACTGTTTGGTGTGGTTGCATTAGAAGAATGGGACAAAGAATAATTTTTCTTCTTTCTTGTTTGATGTGTTTTTTTCTAATCTTCTTTAATAAGCATGGTTTCAATTTAAAAGGGAAAAAAATAACAACGAATCTAGCAAAGGGGGAGCCCGCAAGCCCTTTCTGTTCCATAGCGTTTTCCCACAAACTGGGGCAGGGTGGGGCGGGGCGGCGTGGTCAGAGACAGAACTGCCCTTTAGAAGTGAAGCAAGAGTGGGAACCCCGGCGCACTCTGGGCCGGCGGATTGTGTCCGCCGACCAGGGGGAAGTTGTGCGGCCAATGACCCAGCACGCCCTCTCCCAGCGTGGGGCCTGCCCCAGAGCCTCCGCAGACCCCAGCCTGGGCTGGCGACCCCGCCTCACACCGCAGCCCCACGTGTCCCTACGGCCTAACGGGGGTCGCCCCACCGTGTCCCTGCCCCTCTTCACATGCGTTACCTAGCTTAACCTGGTCTTGACAGCCTGCCTGTGAGACAGCTGGGGGCAACTGTGTCAGCCTCACTTCACAGAGAAGGAAACCAAGGCTTGAAAGATGTGGTGATTTGCCCAAGGTTGCCGAGCTGGAAAATGGCGGCGTCTAAATTTATCACCACTTGGTTCCATCCTTGTCTATGAACGGCCTCCTTCTTGTCATTTCTACGAAACCAAATGATGAGTTTCTAGAAGAAAAGGATGGGTTCGCAGGCTTCACTGTGTCCCCAGGGCTTGGCCAGAGTCTAGCACATGAGGTCTAGGACAATAATGATGGTTGGATAAATGAATTAACCTATGGAGGACGAATAGATGGATGGATGGATGAATGGATGGGTGAGTAGGTGGGCGAAACGAATGAATAAAAGGATGGATGATGGATGCATGGATATCGATGGGTGAATGGGTGGGTGGAATGCATGCAGGAATGAATGTATGGCTGAATAGGTAAAAGAATTAATTATATGATCATGAGAGGACAAGGGCGCTAAGAGGATGCCTGTTTGTTCCTGGTCCTTGAATGCACCCTTCAGGAAGCTTGAAGACCGGCCGCTCTCAAGCCAAATCAGGCTTCAGACATGTTTTGTTTTGGCCATCTCAGGGTTTTTAATTTTTTAATTAATTGTCATTATTTTAGAATTCTAGTAAAGGGAAAGGCTACCCACTCCAGTATTCTGGCCTGGAGAACTCCATGGACTATAGTCCATGGGGTTGCAAAGAGTCAGCAACGACTGGGCGACTTTCACTTTCACTATTTTAAAATTAGGAAATTTCACATTAGAAATCTGGATCTCTGGTTTCCCTGACAGCTCAGCTGGTAAAGAATCTGCCTGCAATGCAGGAGACCCCTGTTCAATTCCTGGAATAGGAAGATCCCCTGGAGAAGGGACCGGCTACCTACTGCAGTATTCTCGGGGTTCCCTGGTGGCTCAGATGAACACTTGCCTGAGGTGCCATAATAATGGCAAAGAATCTGCCTGCAAATACAGGAGACCTGGGTTCAATTCCTGAGTTGGGAAGATCCCTTGGAGGAGGGCATGGCAACACACTCCAGTATTCTTGCCTGGAGAATCCCATGGATAGAGGAGCCTGGAGGGCTACAGTCCATGGAGTCGCCAAGAGTCGGACACACCTGAGCAAGGATACCATCCTTGCAAAATTGGGCCAGCTCACGTGCCAGGAAGCAACGTGCCAGGACTGACAGAGCTGGGCCACCTGGGACCGCAGTCTCCACTGCTCCCCAGCGCATCTCTGGTGTTGAGGGTGGGCGTCGGCTGCCATTTATTACGGCACTTCAGGCTGGTGTTCTTCTCATAGTATAATTGTAATGAAAATGAAAAATCTCGTGTACCCGAGTTGCCATCAAAAGTGGGGAAATGAAAACACATAGAAAGAAAACTGGGAGAGACGTTACTTGTTTGTGGAAGGAGAGAATGTCCCTATGGATCTGAGGCGTACACAGTGCGTGCTTTCCTGAGGGACCACAGAATACAGTGCTTGAGGGCACAGGTGCTGGGGCCTGAGGACCGGGTCCGGCCCCAGGGCTGCTGGCTGCTGGCTGCGCGGCCTTGGGCAAGTCACCGAGCCTCTCTGTGCCTCAGTCTCCCCGTCTCTAAGGCAGAGATGGAGTCAGTTCCCACCTCCGGGTATTAATGAGTTCCCACATGTGAAACTCTCTGTGTGTGAGCCAGGACTGACTTTGGTTGTTTTGTGTGACCTGTACAACAGGGGTTCTAGACCCGGGCCATTCGGCAATGCCTAACGACTTAGGCTGCCACAGTGCGTCCCTTCCAGGCTGCGGCTAGTTAGACAAGGGTGTGTCCCTAGCGCCTCCCAGTGGCTTCACACCGAAACTGCACGAAGCTCTGCAGCCTGGAGTGGTAGTGGGGAATAGGGACTGACCCCAGGGCCGTCTTCATCCAGACTCAGTGGGAATGTGGAGATTTAAGGTCATGAAAGATGGTAGCAAAGGCTTAGGAGACAAAATGACATGGGTTTGGATCCCAGCTCTCCCACAGAGCAGCAGGGAGACCTTGAACAAATCCTTGACCCCTCTGGACCTCAGTTTCCTCAGCTGTAAAATGGGTATGATGTTACGCCAGTGTTGTGGGTAGGATTATATTATGTAACATGCATAGACAGATGGCACCTACTGGATGCTTCATAATCCTCCTCTCTGACACGGGTGTTCACCTACATCCAGAGCCATGGGGATGAGCTTCCAATGTACCAGAATGATTTTCAAATAATTCTCAAATAGTTTTGCTAGAGGGGTGGGATGTGATGCGGGATGGGAGCTTCAAGAGGGAAGGGAGACATGTATACTTATGCCGATTCACACTGTCATTAACAGAAATCAGCTCAACGTTATAAAGGAATTGTCTTCCAATTAAAAATAAATTTAAAAAATAATTTTGCTTCACAGGCACATTTACTATACGGAACGGGATCCACAACATATTGTCAAATAATCTCAGGTCTGAAAAACATGGTGCAGAAGGGGATTTCTGGTGACATACCTGGATTTCAGAATACATACATGTGTAACATCTGTGAGAAACAAAGACCTAATTTTCTTAGTATATAAAGAGCTCTTGCAGATGAAGAGACAATTATCCAACAGAAATATAGGCAAAGGATGGGAATGCTTTACTACCAGAAAAGAGACACAAATGGCCTTTAGATATGTGTTTTAATTCCCAACGTAAAGGAAGACTATGGGGATTACAACCACGGTGAACACACTTTTCCCCTATCGGCAAGGCCAAGATGGAGCGGTCAGATAATAGTTGGTGTTGGCTGGAGTATGGGGAAACCAGGGCTCACGTCAGTCATTGCCCTGAATGTCAGTTGGTAGGCATGACCTCAGAAAGCATTTAGACAATAAGTGTTAAAATTTAAAAATGCACCTGCCCTATGACTGGGCAGTTCAGGGGCTAAGAATTCATCCCTACGGAAATAGATCCGCATACATGGAAAGACTCCTGTGAAAGGAATACTAATTGCAGCATTGTTTGCCGCAGTCAAACACTGGAACCAGCTACATGGTATCATCGGGGACTGGTTAGAAAAATTATGATATTCAGACAATGGAATGTGTGAAGAATGCTCTCCTAGTGCTGATCGGGAAAGATCTCCAAGGTACATTATTAAGTAAAAAACAAAACCAGTGCAGAGCAGGGTGTGCAGTATGCTTCTCTTTAGAGAAACAGCTACAGGAATCCATGTACATATTTGCTTATCTACACTCTGGATATCTGTGCAATGATCCCCAAGAAACGATAGCCAGGATGACTTCCTGACAGAGAAGCTTGGAGATTTGGAGCTGGAGAGCAGGGCTAAAGGATTGTTGCTGTTTAGTAGCTAAGTTGTGCTCCGACTCTGCAACCCCATGGACTCCACCCCGCCAGGCCCCTCTGTCCGTGGGATTTCCCAGGCAAGAATATTGGAGAGGGTTACCATTTCCTCCTCCAAGGAACTTTCCCAACCCAGGGATCATTGGCAGGTGGATTCTTTACCACTGGGCCACCAGGGAAGACAGGGGTTACAGATTAGACAGGGAATATCCACTGTAAATCTCGTGGTACCTTTTCAACTACTTTTCATGCAAATATGTTTTCTTATGAATATTTTTAAAGTTTTTCATCCTTTAAATTAGAGGGAGAAATACCTGCAAGGATATGCTCCAAAATGTCTGCAGCACTTACCCGTGGGTGACTGATGGGGATTTGGAGTGACTTTTATTATCTCATTTTTACTCAGATGGATTTTCTGATTTTTAAAAAATAATCAAAGGATATTTGGTATTAATAACTTCAAAGATTCTTTAAAAGTAGACTCTCCGTGTCCTTTTGGTAGCCAGGGGGAAACTAACCTCTACATTGAAAAGCAACAACGGAAAATGTGCCCGCCCCTAAATAGTCCAGTTATCTTCACTACCAAGAACATCATGGAGTTACATCCCATGAAAAGTGAGGATTGATAGAATCATCCTACTCGTGTGTGTGTGTCGCTCAGTCACGTCCAGCTGTTTGTGACCCCGTGGGCTGTAGCCCACCAGGCTCCTCTGTCCATGGGATTCTCCAGGCAAGAATACTGGAGGCAGTTGCCATTTCCTTCTCCAGGGGATCTTCCCGACCCAGGGATCAAACCCGGGTCTCCTGCATTGCAGGGGGATTCTGTACCATCAAAACTCTTAAGCTTCCAACTCATACTGGGGCTTGAATCAGCTTCAGATCTGTCACTTATTAGCTGTGCACCTCTCCTGGCCTCACTTTGCTCATCCGCAACGTGGGAACACCGCAGCTGCCCGCGGACTTGGCTGAGGTGATGCCGGTGGAGTTCCTCTCCTGGCTCAGGGCGGAAACAGTGAGACCTAGTTTTTATTTCAGAAACACAAAACAGGCAGGAATTATGCACACTCACAGGAAGGACAGGATAGGGGCCCTTTGCCTTCTTCAGGATTAGTTTGTAAATAGCTCTGCCCAGAGTCCCCAGTGCTTGGCCCATCTCTGCTGGGCAGTCTTCCTACAGCTTGGAAAGAGTGACACCAAGTGGCCAAGACTGAAACTACACCTTCGGGCCTCAGGCTTATTGCGAACCTGGGAGTGTCTCCTCGTCCCCTCCACCAGTGGTCTTGAGCAAGGTGCTGAACCTCTCCGGATCTCATTTTTCTCAGCTGTAAAGTGGAGATAAATGTGCTTTTGTGGTAGGGCAGAACTGAGGTGTAAATAGGGTAATCCAGGGACATCATCTCCAGGCCGCTCTATTATACGGCAAACACCCGGGAGAACGCAGTTCTCATTATGATCACTCCCTCAAGCTTCTAGTCTCCTACGTCCTCCTCCAGAGTGATTCTAAACCAGAATCTCCCAAAGTATAGACCAAATACCAGTGATGCTTCATGGAAAGATTTTGGTACGTACAGGGCTGCTCCATCCAATAACACTCCATTTTCTTTTGAATGTTCTTATTACATCTAGGTAACAGTTTGATTTAGGTCATACCTGAATGGTCTAGTGGTTTTCCCTACTTTCTTCAATTTAAGTCTGAATTTGGCAATAAGGAGTTCATGATCTGAGCCACAGTCAGCTCCCGGTCT
>NW_011494610.1:4261096-4268137 GCF_000754665.1 Bison bison bison
TGGAAAAAGCAAGAGAGTTCCAGAAAAACATCTATTTCTGCTTTCTTGACTATGCCAAAGCCTTTGACTGTGTGGATCACAATAAACTGTGGAAAATTCTTCAAGAGATGGGAATACCAGAACACCTGATCTGCTTCTTGAGAAATTTGTATGCAGGTCAGGAAGCAACAGTTAGAAATGGCCATGAAACAACAGACTGGTTCCAAATAGGAAAAGGAGTACGTGAAGGCTGTATATTGTCACCCTGTTAATTTAACTTCTATGCAGAGTACATCATGAGAAACGCTGGACTGGAAGAAACACAAGCTGGAATCAAGATTGCCGGGAGAAATATCAATAACCTCAGATACGCAGATGATACCATCCTTATGGCAGAAAGTGAAGAGGAACTAAAAAGCCTCTTGATGAAAGTGAAAGAGGAGAGTAAAAAAGTTGGCTTAAAGCTCAACATTCAGAAAACGAAGATCATGGCATCCGGTCCCATCACTTCATGGCAAATAGATGGGGAAACAATGGAACCAGTGTCAGACTTTATTTTTCTGGGCTCCAAAATCACTGCAGATGGTGACTGCAGCCATGATATTAAAAGAGGCTTACTCCTTGGAAGGAAAGTTATGACCAACCTAGATAGCATATTCAAAAGCAGAGACATTACTTTGCCAACAAAGGTTCGTCTAGTCAGATCAGATCAGATCCAGATCAGTTGCTCAGTCGTGTCTGACTCTTTTCGACCCCATGAATCGCAGTACGCCAGGCCTCTCTGTCCATCACCAACTCCTGGAGTTCACTCAGACTCACGTCCATCGAGTCGGTGATGCCATCCAGCCATCTCATCCTCTGTCGTCCCCTTCTCCTCCTGCCCCCAAGCCCTCCTAGCATCAGAGTCTTTGCCAATGAGTCAACTCTTGGCATGAGGTGGCCAAAGTACTAGAGTTTCAGCTTTAGTATCATTCCTTCCAAAGAAATCCCAGGGCTGATCTCCTTCAGAATGCACTGGTTGCATCTCCTTGCAGTCCAAGGGACTCTCGGGAGTCTTCTCCAACACCACAGTTCAAAAGCATCAATTCTTCGGCACTCAGCCTTCTTCACAGTCCAACTCTCACATCCATACATGACCACAGGAAAAACCATAGCCTTGACTAGACGAACCTTTGTTGCCAAAGTAATGTCTCTGCTTTTCAGCATGTTATCTAGGTTGGTCATAACTTTCCTTCAAAGGAGTAAGCATCTTTTAATTTCATGGCTGCAGTCACCATCTATAGTGATTTTGGAGCCCAGAAAAATAAAGTCTGACACTGTTTCCATTGTTTCCCCATCTATTTGCCATGAAGTGGTGGGACCAGATGCCATGATCTTCGTTTTCTGAATGTTGAGCTTTAAGCCAACTTTTTCACTCTCCGCTTTCACTTTCATCAAGAGGCTTTTTAGTTTCTCTTCACTTTCTTCCATAAGGGTGGTGTCATCTGCATATCTGAGGTTATTGATATTTCTCCCGGCAATCTTGATTCCAGCTTGTGTTTCTTCCAGTCCAGCGTTTCTCATGATGGACTCTGCATAGATGTTAAATAAACAGGGTGACAATATACAGCCTTCACGTACTCCTTTTCCTATTTGGAACCAGTCTATTGTTCCATGTCCAGTTCTAACTGTTGCTTCCTGACCTGCATACAGATTTCTCAAGAGGCAGATCAGGTGTTCTGGCATTCCCATCTCTTGAAGAATTTTCCACAGTTTATTGTGATCCACACAGTCAACGGCTTTGGCATAGTCAAGAAAGCAGAAATAGATGTTTTTCTGGAACTCTCTTGCTTTTTCCATGATCCAGCAGATGTTGGCAATTCGATCTCTGGTTCCTCTGCCTTTTCTAAAACCAGCTTGAACCTCAGGAAGTTCACGGTTCACATATTGCTGAAGCCTGGCTTGGAGAATTTTGAGCATTACTTTACTAGCGTGTGAGATGAGTGTAATTGTGTGGTAGTTGGAGCATTCTTTGGCATTGCCTTTCTTTGGCATTGGAATGAAAACTGACCTTTTCCAGTCCTGTGGCCACTGCTGAGTTTTCCAAATTTGCTGGCATATTGAGTGCAGCACTTTCACAGCATCATCTTTCAGGATTTGGAATAGCTCCACTGGAATTCTATCACCTCCACTAGCTTTGTTCGTAGTGATGCCCACTTGACTTCACATTCCAGGATGTCTGGCTCTAGGTTTTTCCTGTGGTCACTTATGGATGTGAGAGTTGGACTGTGAAGAAGGCTGAGTGCCGAAGAATTGATGCTTTTGAACTGTGGTGTTGGAGAAGACTCTTGAGAGTCCCTTGGACTGCAAGGAGATCCAACCAGTGCGTTCTGAAGGAGATCAGCCCTGGGATTTCTTTGGAAGGAATGATGCTCAAGCTGAAACTCCAGTACTTTGGCCACCTCATGTGAAGAGTTGACTCATTGGCAAAGACTCTGATGCTGGGAGGGATTGGGGGCAGGAGGAGAAGGGGATGTCAGAGGATGAGATGGCTGGATGGCATCACCGACTCGATGGACGTGAGTCTGAGTGAACTCCAGGAGTTGGTGATGGACAGGGAGGCCTGGTGTGCTTCGATTCATTGGGTCCCAAAGAGTCAGACACAACTGGGCAACGGAACAACAACAACAGGTTGATACTGATATGTCTTCAATGCCTTTCTAACGCTCACCCATCTTCCTTTAGAACAAAAAGCAAGTGGGCCTTAGGCTTAGAGCCTTCAAAAGGCAAAGTTATTTGGCCACAATTTAATAAATTTAAATGTTTTCATGTTTACACTTTTGTGATCGCCTTTTGTTGAAGGCAAGTGGTGCTGGTTTTCCATTTACAGTAGATGTATCGGATCGTGTTATTTTCGATGTTTATCAGTGCTTCCTACTGGCAGTTCGCTGGTAACTCTCCCCACTGATGTCAGTCTTGGCAGTGTGACTTCCTTTGACCAATAGCATCTGAGTCAAGCTTCCAAGCAGGAGCTTTAAGAGCCAGCTGGTGGTCCTGCCACTTGCTCTTCTTTCTCTGCTGTGAGTCAGAGGCAGGGGGTGGGCTCCTGCTTCGACCTGCATTCCAGAGTAAAGAGGACACCTGGACCAGAGCTGCAGTCAACCTGCAAACAACATGAAATATGAATGAGAAACAAACCTTTGTAGTCGACAGCCCACTGAGATTCTTGGGTTGTTCGTTATTGCAGCAGAATCTGGCCTGAGTTGACTGATACAGTAGAAATAACATATTGCCTTTAAAAATAAATATACTTTAGTAAAATAAATGTGTTTGTTTAAAGACACACACTGAGTAAGGAGGCAGGGACATGTTACAGGTCGACAGACTGTAGGCAGTAGGGGACAGACATAACCAAGGTAGTGGCTGGGTGACTGGAGCTGCGAACACTGGTGCCGAGTTTTAAATGTGGAGACTGTTGCTCTAGGTTGCACACAGCTCATCTCAGAGCCCCCCAAATACTTCTCAGTTCACATTTCCAGTTCTCCAATCTCTGTCCCCCCTCACGCAGCCAGAGTGGGTTTCCTAGCGCATACATTTGACCAGGTTCTCCCCTGCCCTAACTTCTCTGGGGGCCCCCCTGCACCCTCAGGACGAAGGCCGGGGTCTTCATCACGGCCACAGGCCTTCCCAGGCTGTCCCCTCATCCCGTCTCCTCTCCCCGCTGTGTTCTCGGTTCCAGCCACACTGACTTCTTTGTTGTTCTTTGAACAAGGCAAGCACGCTCTTGCTTCAGAGCTTTGCTTCAAATTTGAAATCCTCCCAAAGGTAGGAACATGGCCGTTCCTCACTCCCTGAGGTCTCTGCTTAAATATTACTTTCTTGAAGAGTTCTCCTCAGACCACGCTGTATAAAACAGCAGCCCTCTATTCTCCTGCCCCTTTATCCTGGTTTTTCGCTCCCCGTCACCTGTGACGCTCCGACCACATTAAATATCTGTTTATAATCTGAATCCTCCATTAGAATGTTAGCTCCCTGAAGGCAAAGTTTTTGTTTGCTCACTACGGTGGCCCCCGTGCTGACGACAGCACCTGGCACACAGTAGGTGCCCAGGAAGCGTTTGCTGAGTGAAGGGATGAGTACAAGATGGCAAAGGTAAAACCCAGAAGCTTTAGGCCCAGGGCATAATAGTATCTTTTTTCCCCCACTGTTTATTTATGTCTTCTATGTTACTTTTTAAAATTTTATTTATTTTTAATTGAAGGATAGTTGCTTGATGTTTTGGTTTCTGCCATTCATCAACATGAATCAGCCATAGGTATACATACGTCCCCTCCCTCTTGAACCTATTTATTTAATTTTAGATTTCATTTTATTTATTTTTTTATTGAACATCATACTATCTTTAAGTCCAGCTGATAAAGAACTTCTCATTCCCAATGGTTTGGATCACCTGGATCTCACTGGCTTCCTCAGATTACATGTCTCTCTCTGACCCAATCAGGCCGGGGAAATGGAACACTGGTCGGCCAGGCCAAGATCATACGCCCATAGCTAAGGACAGGAGCAGGCTCAGCTCTTGGTAGCTACATGCACTGAGTCAGACAGGGTGTTCTGCAACAAAACTGTGATGCTCTTATCAGAAAAAGAGGAAATAAATGTCAGGTAGGCAAACTCCCAAAAGTAGATTATTCACCTAGCTGAGTGCCTAGGAACTTAGCATGCACTCGATGAAACAGGAGCCTTATTTGGGATCAAGCTGAATACAGGTGGGAGGTGAAGCAGGGGGAACTCTGCTAACACCAGAGATGGAGCTAGAATAAGGAGCAGGTGATTCAGGCAGAGCCTAGACCCCAATGTATCCATGGCATTAACAATGCTGGAAGAAATCAGAAGTTGGGAAGCAAAAGAAATCTTCAGTTTCTACACGCAACTTCTTACATAATCAGCAAAATATTAACCTCTCTTCTGATGCTGAGGATGACACCCTTGAGAAGAAATTTAAAAATAAATATTGTTGGCTCTAATCTATTACTGTTGATGAGTCTGAGGAGCCACATGTGCTTATTGCATGATACAACCATAAGGCAGCCCACAAATCCCAACGACCAGCCAAATGGGGCCTCCTGAAATTGGAAGTCACGGTCAGCTGAAATTCTGAAACCATATGGTGTGGTGCTGTTATTGGGAAAGAGTAACCTATTTTGTTCCAGAATCTAAAGTCTATACTCTTCAGTGGTAGAGTCTGAAAGCTGTCCCCCAATATCAGTCTTCCCCTTCCTATAATGATAGAAGCTCCATAAAAGCTTATGGCTGGTTGGAACAAAGACTACATTTCCCAGAGTCCTTTGCAGTGGGAAGTGGCCATGTGACTGAGGGATGGACAAAGGGGTGTGAACAGGGGAAGCAAATGTGGTGGTCAGCCACTTGGGTTTCGGGATGGGGACAACATGCTGCTAATGGGACCCGAGCCTCCGACAACTTCATGGTGGAGAGTCACCATCCCAACTCAGGCTTCCGTGCAAAAGGGAAATTTTATCATATTTCCATCTCTTATGTCTCTGAACCCCACAGATGAAGTTATATTCAAAATATTGTTGTTCAGTCATTCAGTCGTGTCTAACTCTTTGCGACCCCATGGACTGCAGCACGCCAGGCTTCTCTGTCCATCACCGACACCCAGAGCTTGCTCAAACGCATGTCCATCGACTCAGTGGTGCTGTCCAACCATCTTGTCCTCTGTCGTCCCCTTCACCTCCTGCCTTCAATCTTTCCCAGCATCAGGGTCTTTTCCAATGAGTCAGTTCTTCGCATTAGGTGGCCAAAGTATTGGAGCTGCAGCTTCAACATCAGTCCCACATTTCTAAAGAAGTGGGTCTGACTTGGAAAATTGCGTACAGCGTATGCATGGAGTAAATCCTTAAAAAAAAAAAACAACGAAAAGAAGTACACAGTTTTGATGCACTCTTATCAGTTTATTCCTGTTCTACAAATACTGAAGACTATGTCAGGGAAGACACCCTGCCCAGGGTGCCCTGATGTTTTAGCTGCTTTAACAAAACTGAGACAGGCTGGGACCTGGGACACTTTGCTGCGGTGCTGCAATCCTTGAACCTGGACACACCTCTCCTCCAGCAACAGAATTCAAAGAAACTGCATGGGCCTAAAAATAACTGCGTGCCTGCACAGCTGGGGCAAATTCTGGACCCCAAAGATACAAAGAGGCCAAAGAGCCCACCTGCCATTTTTGAGGATCCTGGAGCAAAAACAGAGTGTCAGGAGCAAAAGCAAACCCCTATACACACCACCACCTAGAGGTGGGCGAAACACCTAAGTCACCCCTCCAGCCTGACCCATGGACATGCCCTACCCCTCACCCCTATAAGAAACAAGCTTGCTGCCTCCTCAGCCGAGGGAGCAAGCAAGGAAGCAAGGAAACCTGTTTGTTCTCATCTCCCCCCGCCCTGCTGCAGCAGGGACCCCAATAAAGCTTTGCCTGCATTTCTTGTCTGGCCTCGGATCAATTTCTATTGATGTAGGAGGCCAAAAACCCTGGTTGGTAACAAAATCGCTCTGGCACCTTTAACTGAAGTCCCCCAGACTCTGAATTCCCAAACCTGGCTGACTGTCAGTAGCATATATAGAGTCGTTCTAAAATACAGATTCCTGGGCCTTGGCCAGTTCATTCGAAGAAGTAGGAGATGAGGAATTTATAATTTAGACAGTAAATTATAGCTGGTAAGCTCGCCTTACCAGCTGCGTGACCTTGGGCAAGTTACTTCACTTCCCTGTGCTGCCGTTCCCTCTCCCAAATAATGAGGACAGTAATAGCCGGAGCCACGACAGGGCTGCTGTGAGGGTGAGCTGGTTCCACATGTATGTAACGCTAGCACGGTGCCTGGGGCAGAGTGAGACCTGTGTTGGCTCTCATCACACCTGTTGGCGGGAGTATAATTTCGTTTTTCCTTTTGGCCACATTGAGCATCATGCAGATTTAGTTCCCCAACCAGGGATCAAACCCACACACCCCACAGTAGAAGCGTGGTTTTAACCACTGGACCACCAGGGAAGTCCTGGGAAGGCTGG
>NW_011494610.1:4268279-4302007 GCF_000754665.1 Bison bison bison
CTGGAGTGGGTTGCCATTTCCTTCTCTAATGCATGAAAGTGAAAAGTCAAAGTGAAGTCGCTCAGTTGTGCTCAACTCTTAGCGACCCCGTGGACTGCAGCCTGCCAGGCTCCTCCGTCCATGGGGTTCTCCAGGCAAGAGTACTAGAGTGTGTTGCCATTATAAATGAATGCAAACTCTCAGGAGAACAACTTGCACTATCCACCAAGATGATGGGTTTCCCTGGTACCTCAGTGGTAAAGAATCCACCTGCCCATGCAGGAGACACTGGTTCAGTCCCTGGGTTGGGAAGATCTCCCAGAGAAAGAAATGACAACCCACTCCAGTATTCTTGCTTGGGAAATCCCATGGACAGAGGAGCCTGGCGGGCTACAGTTCACTGGGTTGCAAAGAGTCGGACACAGCTTAGTGACTAAGTGTGAGCACGCACCAAGATGTTCAGTATGTCCACCTTGACCCAGAAACATGGTGGCTGAAAACTTTGCCTAAGATTGCCCTCATTCATCCAGCTACGTGTGCAATAATGTTCTTTGAAAGTGTTTACTAAGCACCTGGAGAAGGAAATGGCAACCCACTCCAGTACTCTTGCCTGGAGAATCCCATGGATGGAGGAGCCTGGTGGGCTACAGTCCATGGGGTGACAAAGAGTCAGACACGACTGAGCGACTAACACACACACACACACACACACACTGAGCACCTACATTTTAGTCAGAATAAGACAGGCTATGCTGCATAACAACCTCCCAAGTGGCAGTGACTTAAGACAGGAAAGGTTGGTTCCTTACTTTCACATTATGACCCAGAGGGAGAGCCCTTCTGCATCTTGTTGCTATGCCGTCTGGAATAGGTGATCTTGGAGGTGGACTTGGCAGGCAAAGAGACAGCTAGAAGGTCGCATGGATTTTTTTTTAAGGACTAGGCTGGAAGTGGTTTCCATGATTTTTGCACATCCCATTGGGCAGAAATGAGCATAGTTACAACCTGATTGCAAAAGAAGGTGACGAAGGCAGAAGAGAAAATGGATACTGATTAAGCATTGTCCCTGTGAGATCTGCTATGTTCAAGTGACTGTTCTAGGACCTGGAGCCCCAGAGGTGAGCAAGACCAACAAGGTCTGGCCCTCAGAGCTTCCCTGATAATAAACTTCTACTTGAAACATGATCCCAGGTGTATGTCATTTTACGCCTGAGCAAGTCCATCTGAAGGTTTCGTTTGCAGCAGTTAGGGCTGTTGCATCAAAGAGTATATGCATTCGTCACTGTGATAGATGTGGTCAAATTGCTCTCCGAAGGACTGTGCCGGTTTCCACTTCCACCAGCAGGGTACGAGAGTGTGTCTTTTCGTGCAGACTCGAGTGCTATCAGACTTTGGATTTTTGCCAATCTGATAGATGAGAAATGCTCTCTGTGTGGACTTTTAATTTGCTTTTTTTTTTTTATTACAAAGAAGGGTGAACATCCTCTCATATATTTATGAGCTGTTTGTATTTCCTTTTCTGAGAACTGTGTGTTCATATCCCTCATCTATTTTTCTACTGACGTTTTTAAATGAAAAATGCAGGGGAAGAACAGGATGCATATTATATTCACTTTTGTAAATTAAAAGCAGAACAATATTTTGGTATATACATATAAATAGTCTTATGTATGTATAAAGGTTTTCTGAAAGCAACCACAAGAAACTGTTAATGGGGAGTAGACTCAGCACCATTTTTTTGCCTGTGAGCTTTTTAAAAAATGTCCGTTTTTAAACCCCTGAATGTGGGGGTGGTTTATTACACCTGTGTACTACCTTTTGAACCTTTCTGAAGGACTTCGCTTTTCTAACCACGTACAAGTATTACTTGTTGTTGTTTTTTTTTTTTTATGTCAGTAAAGGTCTTTTGGCCTTTTTGCTTTTATATTTTATATATTTTATAAACTCTGACATATGTTGTTTTAATTCAAAAATATTTTAGAAGCCCACTGTATCTGAACTGTATCTGAACGCATCACCATTAGGATCTGAGCCCAATCCCAGAATTCAGTTCAAGTCTCACACAGCTTATAAGCGCTCAAGAAGGATTTGTTGGGTTGAAAGAAATGGAAGCGTCTCTTTAATCATCAAAAGACCCCAGATGCAGAATTACAATATTCTTTTTGTTTTCAAGATCAACAAGAGAGAGACCATAGTTGCCTTGTCAGGACTCCTTTTTTATTTATGTTTTCCTTTCATTTTTACGTGAGAAGGCTGGTCCCTCTGTCCCAGAGCCAAGGGCCTCGGAAAATCTGTACCGGGAATGCCCCACCCTCTCTCATAACACCTCTCTGGCGGGAAGTCGTATCTCATTGGTTGAGTTTAGGTCATGCGCCCATCTCAGCCAATCACCGTTGACAGGGGTGGGCCACAGATTGGTCACGCCCCACACCTGAAGCCAGTGGGTGGAGTCCACACTATTCAAATTCCTTGGCCCGGCAGCAATGGAGGTGTGGTTTTGTCAAAGGAAAATTGGAATGCAAATACTAGAAGGAAAAACAGATGCCAGAAGGCAGAAGCAACATCACATGTCCTCCACAAACACCTTCTATGTACAAGGCGCTGCGCACGCTGTCGGGTATATGATGGTGAAAAAGAGCTCTCCCAGCCCTCAAGGAACTGGCATAGTGGGAGAGACCAAAAAGAGCAAGCTAACAAACGCTTTTAGAACTACAAATTGCACTAAGTTCTATGAAAGATACAGACAATGGACTGAGATAGGAAATACTTTGAACAGGACAGTCAGAGAGGAGGCAACACTTAAACAGCGTCAACAGCTATTTTTTCCTGTGGTCATGTACAGATGTGAGAGTTGGACTGTGAAGAAAGCTGAGCGCCGAAGAATTGATGCTTTTGAACTGTGGTGTTGGAGAAGACTCTTGAGAGTCCCTTGGACTGCAAGGAGATCCAACCAGTCCATCCTGAAGGAGATCAGCCCTGGGTGTTCTTTGGAAGGACTGACGCTAAAGCTGAAACTCCAGTACTTTGGCCACCTCACGCTAAGAGTTGACTCACTGGAAGAGACCCTGATGCTGGGAGGGATTGGGGGCAGGAGGAGAAGGGGACGACAGAGGATGAGATGGCTGGATGGCATCACTGACTCGATGGACGTGAGTCTGAGTGAACTCCGGGAGTTGGTGATGGACAGGGAGGCCTGGTGTGCTGTGATTCATGGGGTCGCAAAGAGTCGGACACGACTGAGCGACTGAACTGAACTGAACATAAGAAACAATTCAGGTAGTCACTGGGAGGGGAAATCTAGTTGGACACCTCCTTCACACCTAAACCAGGACAAATTCCAAAAAGATCATGGGTTTAAATGTATACAGTGAAATTGTAAATGTAGTAAAATACGATGGGTATAAATCTATTATAACTTCAGATTCTGAAAGACCTTTTGAATAATGAAGCAAAACTGAAATGTCCGAAGTGAAGTCTCTCAGTTGTGTCTGACTCTTTGTGACCCCATGGACTGGGGCTCGCCAGACTTCTGTCCATGGAATTGGATTCCCCAGGCAACAATACTGGAGTGGGTTGCCATTCCCTTCTCCAGGGGATCTTCCCGACCTGGGGATCAAACCCGGGTCTCCTGCGTGGTAAACCATCTAAGCCACCAGAAAAGCCTGAAATATGCTAAAATGAAACATAAATACGTTTGACAACATAAAGATGTTAAAAACACTCTTTATAGTTAAAAAGATTTACCACATTCAATGCCGAGAAGCAAACTGGGCTAATCACAAAAGGCTAACTCACCTGACATACAAAGTGTTTCAACAAATCAGAAGAAAAGTATCAACAATTCAGTGGGAAAACAGGCAAACAGAGGTAGTTCTAAGAGGAGGAAAAGCAAATGGCTTTTAAGTATGTAAAGAAATGATCAACATCATGCATAATAAGAGATATCATTTACCTCCCCATCAAATCAACAGAAATCCCAGTCTGACAATCTACTGAGTTGGTGAGTAGAAACTGATGACCAGAGAATTCCCCAGCAGTCCAGTGGTTAAGACTCCAGGCATTCACCGTACAGGATTCATCCCTGTTTGGAGAACTAAGATCCCACAAGCCCACGGTGTGGCCAATGAATAAATAATAGACAATTATTCTACAGGTTTATTCATACATATGCTAAATGGCATATACAGAGTTATTCATTATCACATTGTTTATAATAGCAAAAAAAAAAATGAAAACAGTATCTGCTGACAAAGGACCGGATGAATAAATGGCAGTCCATCCCTACAGCGGAATAAAATTCAGTGATACGAAACAAGGAGGCAGGGGCTTCCCCGGTGGCTCAGCAGTAAAGAATCCGCCTGCCGATGTAGGAGACATGGGTTCAGTTCCTGATCTGGGAAGATCCCACGTGCTGCAGAGCAGCTAAGCCCGTGCACCACAATTATTGAGCCTATGCTCCACAGCCCGGGAGCCACAACTGCTGGAGCCCGCGTGCCCCAGTGCGCCACAGGGGTAGGCGCTGCAATCAGAAGCCTGTGCGCTGTAACTGGAGAGCACCCCTGCCCACTGCAACTACAGAAAAACGCCCACACAGCGACAAAGACCCAGCACAGCCCCACGCAAATCAACAAAAATCATTTTTAAAAAGCAAGGAGGCAGGTTTGTGTGAATAGGTAAGTAAAGTTCACGCCAGGACTTCTTAAGCAAAACACACACACGAAAAATGTAACGAACCATGTGTACAGCATATACTCATTTGTGACATTTTCAGGGGGTGGAAAGGAAAAGAATATATTTTCATATTTGCTTATATGCAAAAGATATTTTAAAGGTTATGCAAGGGACTAATAACACAATGGTGGAGGGAACAGCAAACTCAAAAGTCCCCAAGGTTAAAAAAAGAAGGGGGGACGGAGGTGGTAAATCCCAAGGACTAGGAGAGTGCCTGGGAGAGATGACATGTGACAGGTGGTGGCCAGATGCTTGTAAACCGCCCTTTAGGAGTCTGGTCTTGAGTCCAAGTGCAGTGGGAAGACATTCAAAAGAAGAATATGATCTGATTCACATTTTAAGAGCATCTTGCTGCCATTTGGAGAAGCTGTTAGAGGAAAGCAAGATGGAAACAGGGAGGCCCGTTAGGAGGCTGGGCAGCTATCTAAGAGAGAGATGAGGTGGTCAGACCCGGAGGAGGCAGTGGAGACAGGGAGGAGAAGATGGATTTGAAAGGGGAGTTTGAACTTGGAATCCACAGGCTGATGTGGCACCAGGAGGAGCAGGGATTCAAATGAAGAGAAGACTGGGGGCTGGCTTCTGGAGGCACTGTGGGGGCGGTGATGGTGTTGACTGAGCCGGGGGGACGGGGGAAAGCAGACTGGGGTTGGCTTGGGATGGGGTGCACTCCAGGGTCAGGCGTGGTAAGGTCAAGAGGTCGGTAAAACGTCCAAGTGGCAGCATCAAGTAGACGGCTGGGTGCTCGAGCCTGCAGTGGAGGAGGCCAGTAAGCACTGAGACAGCACACACATAATAACAAGGACAGGTCCCGTGTGGATTCCAAATTAGAGCCCCAGGCCACCCTGGAGAGCTGGGTTCACATGTCCACCAAAAGTCACGTTCAAGAACGTTCATGGCGGCTTTGTTCATTACTGGAAATGGCTCAAGTGTTCTTCAACAGCAGGTGGATAAATAAATTGTGATAAATTAGATGACAGACAGATAGATGGATAGAAGGTACAAGCTAAAGTAATGAAAAAGAATGAAGCATGGATACACCCAACAGCCTGAGTGAAGCTCACAGACATTGTCCCTGAATCAAAGACGCGAGACAGGGCCCCGGGCACCGCAGGTCCTCGTCCACCTGGGGGTGGACCCTGGCCTGAAACTGCTGGAGGCCGAGGCCCCCCAGGGGCGTGTCCACCCAGGGCCCCTTTACCTGTCACCACCGCCGGAAGCCTGGATGGGCCGCAGAGCGAGGGCCTTGCTGGCCGCAGTCCTGGCCGGCTACCCCCGCCCTGAGGCTCCAGCTGAGGTTCCTGCGGAGACAGGAGTTGTCGGGATGTCGGCTGCATGAGGTGGGGGGCAGCCCGGCCTCCCCGGAATCTCCACCGGGCCTGCCGTCTCCTGCTTCGGGATCTGGCCTGAGTCCGTGCCACCAGAGGCAGGGCCCGTGTGGCCAGCCTCCTACCTTCCGCACGGTGATTCCCACTGGAGCCTCTGCAGTTTCTGGACACGAGCTCGGTCGCCAGGACAGGAAAGGATGACTGGCTGGTGGCCATGAGGGGCGGCTGCCTGAAATCAGCGGCAATAAACCACTCAGGCCTTTCTCACCGCCAAAAAAACCCCACAAAAAACCAAAGCCAGACAGCAAAGAATGCATGCTGTATAATTCCATTTATACAGGGTCCTTGATCGGCAGAACTAACTTATAGTGATAAAAGTCACACCAGACTTTATATCGGGTTGGGGAGTAGAAGTCCCAAATCTAAGTAAAATTAAACTTAATTTTATTAACTATTCAATCAGTCACACCTACCATTTTAAAAAATTTCATGGTGGTGCCAGATGCTCCTGAGGGTGAAGGAACAGGAGGGGATGAGTACAGGAACCTCGACTGGAAGCTGGTGGAAGGTTCTCGATCCCCTCTGCCCGCCGATGTAGCCAGGTGACTGCCCCGCCCCCTCGGCAGGGGTCTGGGAGTTACTTTCCGGAGACACTGAGACAGAGAGGCTGGGGATGAAACAAGGAGCCAAAATGGTCAGACCCAGCTCCCTTCCCTGCCTCGGCTTCCAGAACACAGGCAGCCTGACAGGCAGGATTCCTGGGCAGGACTCTGGGAGAGTCCTCCACAGAGAAGCAGAAGTGAACCTCCTTGGCAAAAACACTGATAATAACGATATTTGGGTCCCAGAATGAAAGAGCTGGCTCACTGCCCAGCCACACTGCAGAGAAACACATGGAGCTTCCAAAGAGTTGTTTGTGCCTCCCTCTCCCACATGAATGGAGGTAAAGAGCCCCCGACATCTTAGAAACATTTCTAACATGAAAAGACAGAGACTGGAATCGACAAGCAGTAAGAGGCATCTGGGAACAGATGAAGACATTACAGGGAATAGATGGAAAGGCATCCAAGTAGGAGACTGGAGACTAGGCTTTGCATCGCAATTCTGTCTGTGGCTGGGCTGCCACATACAGTTGTGTGGGTTGTGGACTGCCCAAATCTAGGAGGCACCCTTCATATTGAGGTCCATGTAGATGGTGTCCGGGGGCTGTACAGTGCATCACCGTATTTGGGACCCTGACCCACTATCTGCCCCTGGGAAGTAACAGCAAAAGAACCTCCCAGTGGGGGGACTTCTGGAGGGCAGACAACCATCTTGGTTGTTTTCATAGCCCCAAGTCTAATAAAGCCTATGAGTTGGCTCTCCATAAATGCTTGTTGACTAAATAAATGAATTAATAAGTGAATGAACAGTGACTATGAATCCAGTGATTTGCAGTATCTGTGTACTTCCACACCCCCCATAAGATCACGGTAAAGCAGGCAGCAGAATGTAGTGCTGGCTCTGGACACAGACTGCCTGCTTCAAATCCCAGTCACTTAATCCCTCAGAGTCTCTGTCTCCTTGTGAAATAGAAGTGATAATGATGATGCCTGCTTAAAAGTGCTATTGGGAGGATTAACTGAGGTGCATAGTAAAAGCACTGAACATGGGCCTGGCCAAGTCTTGTCAGTGAGAATTACATTTGGCTTTATAAAACAAAAAACCCAAGTAAGTGATTTAAGATAGAGCTCTTTTCCTTTTTCTCCCATCGCCAACTCCTCCTTTCCCTGTATGGACTTAAGAAATCAAAAGGTGTGATATCCAGGGTTAGAATGACGAATAGATAATCACAGGGGTCCTAGATTTCTATCATTTTGCTCCACCATCCTTGAGGTTGCCTCAAGGATCAAAACAGTTGCCAGAGTGCCAGCCATTGTGTCCACATTCTAGGCCCGAAGAAGGAGGGCATGAAGAGGGATGAAAGGTGTGTACTTGGTAACTATCAGCTCCACCCAGCAACTTCTGCTAGCTTCTCCCCTAGCTGCATGGGAGGCACATTGCTGCCCAGATCAGGGTCTGTTAATAAGGAATAGATATTGGGAGAGCAGCCAGTCATCTCTGCCACATGGGGACTCAATAAATATCAGCTGTTATTATTATTGTTGCTAACCCAGTTTTTGAGAGGGAAAAAAGGAAGCTCAGAGAAACTGGGCAATTTGCCTAAGATTTTTTATTCAGTTCATTGAACAAGTCTTAACTATCTACCTATATACCTACATACCTACCATGCTCTGGCCCTTTAGGATACAAATGCTGAATAAGACATGAGCTCTGCTCTCAAGGACATGAAATCAAGTAATTTCAAAGAGCACTAAGTCTAATGGTCCAAAGGATAGAACACTCAGCCTGGGGTGAGGGCATGAGGCTAGAGGCAGGGAGGGCTTCCTGGAAGAGGTGGAAAAGTCATCATAAGAATAATAGCTGTACCCGCTATACATGAGATATGCTATATATCTCACATATATGAGATATATGTGTCTCTCTATATATCTACTGTACATGAGATATGCTGTATATCTCACATATATGAGATATATGTGTCTCTCTATATATCTCTGTACATGAGATATGCTGTATATCTACTATAAAGGGGGTCTGCTAGTGACGAGCTTAGCACAGTGCCTGGCACACAGCGATGCTCAAATTAAAGCAGCTCTTATGCTACTATGATCGTTACATCATCATCATCTCGACCATTTTGCGTAAATTAAAATGGCCACTTCTCAACTTTATAATATTTTTCAACTGAATTCATCTTCAAAGGGTGTTGACCTCCGATACGTATTTAAAAAGCAGAACAACAGGAACCAAAAAATCCTCATTTTCTGTTGACTAGGCCAGAAACTGCCCTTAGGAACGATAAATTTGTACCTTTTCAGGAAGAACTGGATTTAAAGAGCTGGCATCTTAAATTTTAACATCAGGCACTTAACTGGCATTCTCTCTATGTGATAATAGGAAAGAAACAGCAAAAGATTAAGAGAGAAAATTTTAAACATTAAGAGAGTTTAGTTATGAGAAGGCTAGACGCACTGAGGCTGATTCACATTTTACTCCAGCGACCCCAAGAGAAACCAAATTTCCTGGAAGATCAAAAGGCAAGGCAGGTTCTGTTTAAAAGCAAACTCTGAGTGAAATCAGATTCTGGGGGTGGGTGGGGGGGACAGTGGTAGCCTTTAAAATGCAAATGAAAGTTGCTCAGTTGTATCTGACTCTTTGCGACCCCATGGACTATACAGTCTACCGAATTCTCCGGGCCAGAATACTGCAGTGGGCAGCCGTTCCCTTTTCTAGGGGATCTTCCCAACCCAGGGATTGAACCCAGGTCTCCCACACTGCAGGCAGATTCTTTACCAGTTGAGCCACCAGGGAAGCCCAAGAACACTGGAGTGGGTAGCCTATCTGTTCTCCAGTGGATCTCCCCAACCCAGGAATCGAACCGGGGGCTCCTGCATTGCAGGCAGATTCTTTACCAGCTGGGCTGCTGAACCTCAAAAATAGCATTTGTCCCCTGGATATTTTGGGAGTGTCCTTGGCAGAGCATGGCAGGAACCAGGGGCCTGTTTGGACATCTCCTCCGAGGACACACCTAAAGAATGCATCACCCGCCCTCCCCTTGACCCCAAGCCCCACCCAGGCCCCAGAGCTGTGTCAGCAGTCGTGTACGCGGCACAGAGATAAAGGGAGATATTTAAACACCCAGAAATCATCTTCTAATTTAGGAACCAAGCTGCAAAATATCTTTCTCCCTTAACGGCTTGAGTTGGGAATCTGGATTTTGAAACTTTTCTCTTGCCAGGCTGCCAAAAAGTCTTCATGAACTGATAGAAGGCGAATGGAAGACTTCAGGGACAGAAGGGCCGTGGGTCTTAAACTGTCTGGAATCAGAAGGTTCAGACCATCAGAGCCCTTTCTGGACTTCTTCATTTACTGTCTGTTTCCGCTGGGGCTTCTGATCACCTCATCATTGCTGCTGCGGTGGCAGTAATGATTAAGCACTTTAATACTTGGACAAGGAGTGTGCAATCCTGCAATTACATTCCTCCCTGCCCCCTTGCTGGGGGAGAGTTGGAATTGTTGTCCCTGTTTTGCACAGAGGAAAATGAAGGCCTGGGTGAGGGAACCATCCAGGGTCAAAAACTAGCCAGCATAAGGGAGACGCAGGATGTGGGCGGGGACGGGGCAGGCAGCGGCTCTGTCCCAGTTTGAAAAGCTTGCAGGTCTAAGTTCAGGACGTGTGCTTTATTCTTAAAGAGGTGGCTGCGGAGTTCGTGTGTGCGGAATGTGTCGTGGGTGTCCTGCGAGTTGTGTGTTTGTGTGTCTGTGTGTACTCCAGTGTTGCTGCTTCCACGTGTGTATCTATCTATGTATCTGTCTGTCTGTCTAGGGTGTGTAGAAGGAGGGACAGAGGTGAGACCGAGGGTGATCAGGAGACAGGAAGGAGAATCAGTTAGTAAAGTTTAGAATGGCAAAGCCAGAAGCATCTGGTTCCGTCTAAGGTCTCATTGCTAACTTTGGTAGGTATGGTAACAGCGTGGTGACTTAATTTTTAAAGTGGTTATCAAGTATTCACTGGTGAAATGACACGAGGCCAACCAGTTGCTTTTAGAAGAACTCTGGCAAAGAAAGGGTAATTTGAAGGATGATGACCAAATGAGTTTGGCAAAATGTGGATAACTGTTGGAAGATGGTAAAGTAAAAGATAATACCCAAGTATTATCTATTTTTTCTATATGTTTAAAAATAAAAAGTTTTTCAATCTTGTCGGCTACTCACTGCAAACTAGCAACCTATGGGTCAAACACTATTCATAAAAATCTTTATAAAAAGCGAATAGTTGCCAATATTTAGAAATGGCAGATTGCAAATTAAAGGCTTGGTTTCTAGTTTTTCTTGAAAAATCAGAATCTCTCATAACTCCAGTCCCATGATCCTTTTTTTAATTCATAAATTTATGTGGCTGCGCCGAGTCCCAGTTGCTGCATGTGGGATCTTCTTAGATGCAGCATGCAGGATCTTTTCTTCTTCCTTCCTCCCTTCCTCCCTTTCTTTCTTCTTCTCTCTCTCTCTCTCTTTCATTCTAGTTGTGCCATACGAACTCTTAGTTGCGGCATATGGGATCTAGCACCCTGATCAGAGATCAAGGCTGGGCCCCCTGCGTTGGGAGCAGGAAGCCTTAGCCACTGGAGCACCAGGGAAGGCCCACATAACCCTTTTGGGTCACAAAGGCCTACCTACTGGGAAGCAGCTGGAACTCACCCCCTCTATGGGGCCTTCGCTTGAAGTTTGCCACAGTCCCCACGGTTCTCTATCTCTCCTGACACTGACGATGTTCATCACTGCCCTGAGGTCTCTGTTTCTCTTTCAGTACAGATAAGAGGAAATTGAATGAGACCTCCTGGAGCAAGGACTGCTGTTTGGCATCCACATATCTAAGCTCTATTTCCCTCGTACTTACACCACTACACTGCTGGGGGTGGTGATATATTCAAAAACCACATTTTCCAGCTTTTCTCGAATGTGAGAGTGCTCTAATGTTTCCCAATCTAGGAAGTTTCGTCCCGGGAGATGTTTCTGGTTGTCACAGCTACAGGCGGGGAGCACTACTGACATCTAGTGGGCAGAGGAGGCGATGCTGCTGAACATCCTGTGGGCACAGCGCCCGGGACAGATCCCACCACCAAGAATCCTTCAGTCTAAACCTCATTTGTGCCGAGTGGCCCGTGCGTTGCAAGTGAAAGCTGACGGTGGGGCTTCCAAGAATGCTTCTTGGTGCCTTGCCACTCTCCTGCGTTTTCCCTGCAATGCAACCATGATGGCTGGAGCTTAAGTAGCCATGTTGTGACCTGAGAGAGGTTCTGTACTAAAGATGGAAGGAAACGGAACCTCTGTCCACACCACGGAGCAACCCCCTTGGAATGCTGACTTCCAGACTGGCTCTAAGTAAAAGGAAGGAACCTCTAATTGGTTTAAACTGCTACGGTCAAGTATTGATAACGGTTACTGTCAGCCAAGTGTAATTTCTAAATGACTTCTCTGTGTGCCTGGTTCTCTATGCTAGTGGGCAAGGAAAGATAGACAGGAGGGCCAGATCGTTACAGGAAAGCAAGAGAGAGCGTGTTTCTTTGGCAGTGACGCAGTCCACGACCCTTGTTTATGTCAGATTTCGGCTTCCACAGGCATTGGGACACGTAACTCTTGGACTAGCCCACTCCTTCACCAAAAACATGAGGAACTGAGGCCCCCAACAAGTTAATGATGACTTGGAGGATAATCCACAACCTTGTCCTTCTTGCCTCATATTTCAAGAAGCTAAGTCCAGTGTAGTGATAAAGAATGCAGTTTCTGGAGCCAGACCGCCCTGGTTCAAACCCTGGTGCCCCCATTTACTAGCCCTGTGACTTTAGGCAGCTGACTTAACCACTCTGTCCCTCCGTTTCTCATCTGTGCCACAGGGATGATAATAAAGGTGTCTGTGGCCTTTGACTGTTAGGAGGATTCCTACCGGTCAGAGACCCAGCAGGAGGGCAGGGCTATGAATGGACTGTCTACCAGGCACTGGGCGGGGTGCAGCCCCCATGGACGCTACAACGCCCCCAGGGCTAATAACAGAGAGGGTGTTACCACTAAGCAGTCGGAACGGGGCGGGGTGGGGGTGCATCCCAACCCCTAGGTAGTAACAGGGGAGGCGCAAAGGGCAAAGATGGAAGCGGTTGCCAGATCTGGAGAGAAGACCTCTGAAGAGGGTGTCTGAAGGACCTGTGACCTTCAGTCAAGGGACACGGTGGCCCAGGATCCCAACAGGAGAGCTGGGGGAATAACCAGACCGGCGCTGCTCCTCTCCTCCCGTCTCCTGCCAGTGTCTCTCATCGATCAAACCCAACCAGAAGCCAGAGGGCAAGAGAGCCCTTTGATGCTGCACACAGGGGTCACAGAGCAGAGTGGGAAGGACTGGAGGGAAGGAGGAGGAGGCTGGAGACCAGGGCTCACGTCCCCAGCCCTGTGACGACAAGCTTCTGGATTGTGCCCTTGGAGGGAACAGAGGGCCCTCTTCCTCCCTTTCCCTCTTCCCACTGGCAGGCGGAAATATGGTAGGAGCTAAAACAGTCCTCCCAGACCAGGAAGTGGAAGTCACACATTAAGAGTGCCCAGCAACAAGGCAGAGTCTGAACCCCAGACAAGGTGGAGCCACCATGGCGAACTGGACGCTAACCGCTGGGCTATTCCATGAGAGAAGATTCAACTTTCATTTTGTAAGCCAATTATTTCACCTTTTATTTACTGCAGTGGGACTGATATTCTGACCAATACAAGATTTAAATCAGGTATTTGCTCAGATTTTTTGGATCTATTTTAGACTGAGCTTTTTAAAACAAGCAGAAGTGACTAGAAAGTGACAGATGCTGCTCAAAAATACTGGTAAGGAATCTGCTCTCCAGGGAGATTTAACATAATACAATAATGAGCAGTGTTTGGTGAAAAAAAAATATTTTTTAGCATCTGAAATTCCTCTGGAATTGAGACGTTCAGTAAGCCGAGTTGTTTGTCAGCAACCCAACCACACTAAACTCCCAAGGGGCTGCAAGACAGACCTGCTTCCTGGCTGCTACCAAACAAATCCTGAGATGAACTCTGATTGGACCAATCTGCACCACATGTCATGATGGTCCTTGTACTTCAGCTGCTCTGATTGGCTGGTGCTAAGTCACATGTTCTTTGTTGGAGGAGTGTCACAGGAACCTCCTGGACAGAGAACTTGCATAAGGGGTGGTGCCAACCGAAACACAGAGTGCTTGGCATAGAAGAGGATGCAACTTGGTTTGACCTTCTCTGTTTCCTCCTTCTCTTGAGTTTCTGGGCCAGCCCTGGTGCCCATGGCCATCCTCGTCAGCCCACGCTGGAGGACTGCCTGCAGCGTGGTGGGCAGCTCTGCACATGCCCACGGCAGCTGCATCACCGCCCAGGGCCCGTGTGTTCAGCATGTTCACAGCAGGTCAACAGGGGAAGTGCCTGGGAGTTGACAGCCCCAGGCGGTACCGTCAACCATTGAGAGATGGGCCCCCAATGCAGCAGGGCCCTGAATTAGCAAACACCCTTTGTACTCACCACTATGAAAAGAAAGAAAATAGGGGGAAAAATTTTTAGAAAAATAACAAAGTGTCATGGGAGTGGGGGGACTAGTTGCTGTGGGATTTCCAATCAGCCACTCTGACATTTTTTTGTTTTAAACAAATGAAAGTATTGAGCCAGACTGTTTGCTGCCAACATTCAACATGTGTGCCTATCCCCAGAAAGTAACTAAATAAATAGGAACAGGAGACGCCCCCCCCCCCCACTGGAGACCCAAGGGACGTTTCCAGGGCTACCAACAGAGCATCCTCTGTGTTTCAGACGACAAAGGAATCCGTGTGAAATACAGGGGGTGGCTATGTACCCAAGGGTCAGCTGTGAGGCTTGTTAAAGCCACGGGAAAGATGAGGTTCTTCCACTCAGTGAACAGGAGTCATCTGCTTCGGCTCCAGGTGGGATTATTAGAAGAATGCTGCTTCATGGGACAATAGCATGTTCCCTCCTATTCTTCAGAGATTTAAACAGAAACTACAATTGATCTAACGGATATCTTAGTTTGGAAACCCCCCACAGTAGAGCTTGTATGGTCACTTGGGTTTCCCCAGAGGCAGACCCTAAGACAAAGATTCAAGGACACGTAATTTAGTTGGAAGGCAAAAGACACACCAATAGGGAAAAGGAAAGTGAGGGAAGGAAGAACAACCAGGATTAAGCAAGTTATCAAGGCACTTACTACTCTGGGCAACTGGAGCTTAACCCCACGTCCCACCCCCAGGGCAGAACATGTGTCTCAGAGTTATTCTACCTGAAGGACCAGGGAGCTGGGGGCATTTATACACTGCTTCCTTCCACGCACAGGTTGACGGCTGCTGGGCAGAAGGGACAAAGCATTAATTCTTCAGCACTTCTAGCCTGCTTGACTCCTACAGCCAGGAAAAAAGACACCAAACAAACTCATGCAAAAAGATGAAGATGCTAGCTTCTAGCTAGCTAGAAGATGGGCAGACGAAGCTGAGCAAATGATAAAATCTGAGGCCGACAGATAGTGACTGCTACTCCCTGATACAAGTAGTTTATCTGGGAAACAACCTCGGGAAGGATAATGAGGAAGTGGGAGGTGAGACAGGGAAGGGAGAATGGCAGGCGTGTCAATGAGCTGGTTACCTCTGTGGGCACATGGGGCTCAACCTCACGGAGGACCTCTGGGAGATGAGGTAGAGGACACTTCAGAACTGTCCCAGGAAGGGGTCAGGAAGCTGCGACATTTATCCACAACGCCCATCTCCCAGTGGTTGATGGTACCGCCTGGGGCTGTCAACTGCCAGGCACTTCCCTTGTTGACCTGCTGTGAACATGCCGATCGCACGGGCCCTGGGCAGTGATGGAGCTGTCCACCACGCTGCGGGCAGTCCTCCAGCGCGGGCTGACGAGGGTGACCGTGGGAGCCAGTGCTGACCCGGAAACCCAAGAGAAGGAGGAAACAGAGAAGAAGGTCAAAGCCAACATGTACAAAGTGCAGGGTGCTGCCATCCATGAGCACATCTAATCTCCTTTTTATAATTCCCATTTTACAGATGAGGGCATGTGACTTGTTTCTGGCAATGTGGCAGTTAAGTGGCAGTGCTAGAATTTCAGCTCAGATTGAGTCTATGAAGACAATGACTCTCTCTCTCTCTCTGTCTCACTCATACATTTTTTTTTCCCGAATGATGTTTAGAGAGTCACCAAGACTGAAGTCCAGAGAAGCCTCCTGGCGTCCTCAAAATTTATTCTTCTATTTTTTAACTATTTATTTATTTACTTATTTATTTGGCTGTACTGGGTCTTAGTTGCAGCATGCAAACTCTTACCTGTGGCAGGTGGCATCTAGTTCCCTGATCAGGGATCAATCCCAGGCCCCCTGAATTGGGAGCCTAGAGTCTTAACTACTGGACCACCCATATCCTCAAATTTTAAAAATGCTTTATGAAATATAGTTTTTATTTGTACTTTTCATACATTCAACACATTTATTAAGCAACTGGTGAGAACAAGAGACAAAATCCTTGCCCCTTAGAGTTTATATTACAGGCGGGAAAGGAGACATTAAACAAATAAATACACAGATGAGAAGCAACAGAAATATGGATCCCAGAGTGGGGAAGTGAGACAAGGAAGGGAAGGCTGACAGTAAAGGGAAATTCCTTGAAATCACAGCTGTGATGCAGGCTGTCAACCTCAGCCTATTGATACCTTGGGCAGAATTGCTTCAATGTTGGGGATTGTCCTGTGCATTATAGGATGTTTCATCTTGTAGAACTTGACCCTAAATAGGGTAAATCTTACAGTAAATAATGTCTTAATTTTAAAAAAAAGTAAATTATTTAGAAGACTCTACAATAAGACTATCAGGACTTCCCCGGCAGTCCAGTGGTTAAGATGCCATGCTTCCAATGCAGGGGTGAGAGTTCGCTCCCTGGTCAGGGAGTTAAGATGCCGCATGTTGTGGGTGTGGCCAAAAAAAGCGCGCAGGACTATCAGTTGGATGTTTGGGGGGAAATCAAGCTTGGTGAGAACTCTGAAGCAAATCTTGACCCCAGTGGGGGACTGTGTGAGAGGGAGTAAGAACCCAGGATCATTGGAACCAATCTACATGTAAGAAACTGGGAGATCTTTATGGAAATGCAGACATTTGGTGTTAGATGTGGGGAATGACTGTTTTCCACACATTAAAAAATTTTTAAAAAGCTCATTGCAGCACTATGAACAATAGCCAGGACATGGAAGCAACCTAGATATCTGTTGACAGAGGAATGGATAAAGAGGTTGTGGTATATAAACACAATGGAATATTACGCAGCCATAAAAAGGAACGGCCGTGAGTCAGTTCTAGTGAAGTGGATGAACCGAGAGCCTGTTATACAGAGTGAAGTTAGTCAGAAAGAGAAAAACAAATATTGTACTGAATCCAGAAAAATGGTACCGATGAACCTATTTGCAGGGCAGGAATAGAGACACAGAGATAGAGAACAGACTTATGGACACAGCAGCAGGAGAGGGTGGGACAAAGTGAGAGAGCAGCACTGAAACATATACATTACCATGTGTAACATAGGGTGCGAACGGGAAATTGCTGTATAGAGCAGGGAGCTCAGCCTGGGGCTCCGTGACAACCTAGAGGGGTGGGACGGGGGGGAGGTGGGAGGGGGCTTCAAGAGGGAGAGGACATGTGTGTACTTGTGGCTGGGTTCATGTTGATGTATGGCTAAAACCAATACAACATTGTAAAGTAATTATCCTTCAATTAAAAGTAAATTTTAAAAAAGATTGTTCCAAACAGATCAATGCAAAAGCAGTCTGGGGGAACACTACTGGATTTCATGCCATTCTATGTGAACTTAGCTCATGGATTGACCGACCTTGCTGCAAGATGAGGAAACTTCGCTGAGTAGAAAAGAATCTTCTTTGCACAAACTTTTGTCTATGTTCAGATTATAGATACATTCAGGCTCCATTTCAGAGACCCTGCAGAGCTTCTTTAAAGGTCATTAAAACTCAGTCTCAAAAGCAAAAGATTGACACAGTGGTTAAGATTTAAGCAACCTTCAAAATTACATCTGGTCCACCAAACCCCAAAGTGAATTGGGATTTTGTCTTCTCAAATGAGACACTTCAGTGCCAATAACAATAAAAGCCAATGAGTCAATGGCTCATGCAATTTCAAAACTGTGGTTTTCATCTTATGGCTGGTGGGGACTTCCACAGAAGTCACAATGTTAACTTAATACAGGAACAAACAATGAAAAAAAAAGATGGCAATATGACAAAGGCTTAAACCAACATCTGTATGTTTACCCAAGTCCAAATAAATCCTATACCAGTGGGTTTTATAAATATAACCATAAATGGTGGGCCAGCTTGGGCTCTGCCATTTAATACTCTGTGGCCTGAGGAAGTCCCTTTGTCCCTCTGAGCACCAGCTTCCTCGTTTCTAAAATGCAGAGATGGTAACAGGACCTGCCTCATAGGCTGTTGTGGGAATTAAATAAGATACTGAGTGTTAAATGATTGATAAGGCGATGTACTAGATTATGATAGCTGCTGTAACAAATGATCACAAGCTTAGTGGCTTAGTTACTATCTTATAGTTCTGAGGTCAGAAGTCCAAGACAATGGGTCTTATGGAGCTAAAACCAGGTGCTGGCAGAGCTGTGTTCCTTCTACAAACTCCAGGGGAGAGTCTGTTTCCCGGCCTTTTCCAGCTTCTAGACGGCTGCTGAATCCCTTGGCTTGCAGCACATCTTCCATCTTCAAAGCAAACAACTTTGCATATTCTGCTCACTCTCTTGGACCCTGATTCCTGACCCACATTATCTTCTCTGACTTCAACCCACCTGCCTCCCTTTTATAAAGACCCTTGTGGTTACACTAAGTCCATTGAAATAATCCAGGATAATCTTCCCATCTCAACATCCTCAACCTAAATCACAGCCACTGAGTCCCTTTTGCCACATAAAGCAACACATTTACAGGTTCAGGGGATTAGGGCATAGACATCTTTGGGGGTGTGTGTGTGTGCTCAGCTGACTCTTTACAACCACATGGACTGTAGCCCACCAGGCTCCTCTGTCCACAGAATTTTCCAGGCAAGAATACTGGAGTAAAAAAAAAAAAAAGAATACTGGAGTGGGTTGCCATTTCCTTCTCCAGCGGATCCTCCCGACCCAGGGATCAAATTTACGACTCCTGTATCTCCTGCACTGGGAAGGCGGATTCTTTACGACTGTGCCACCTGGAAAGCCCCTAGACATCTTTAAGGGGACCGTCATTCTATCTACTATGAGTGGCTGTTAATGGCATTATTAATATAGTTTGCTGGCTGCAAGAACTCTGTGGCAACGTAGAATATTGATGATGACATGTTGGTAAAGGGGAAAAAATATGCTCTCAAATTGCCCTATGAAAACCTTCCATAGGAAAGAAGACTGGGAGAATGCACACTTAAATGCAAGTAGTGATTGTGATTGGAGTTAAATCAGAATAACTAGGGGTGGTGTTTCTTTTCTCCATTTTTGGTAACACTTTTATAATAAAATATTTTAATGAAAATATTAGTAAGTATTAAAATTGAAAACCTTAACTACATATATATTATTTTTATATATATTGTTCTCATGATCAATTGATGCATGACAAACCACCTCCAAATTTAGAGGCTTAAAAACAACGGTTTATTCTTCTCACTCACAGTTCTGTGGGTTGATGGGTTGACTGGGCTCGGCTGAGTGGTTCTCAGTTGGACTCTCTCAGGCCGTTGCAAGCAGATGGCTACAGGGCTTGATGCATCTTGACTTGGGCTGGACCTCCAAGATGGTACCTCAGTGCCCTCCCACTAGACTAGCCTTGACTTCTTCCATGGTTGCTCAGGGCACCATGAGGCAGGAAGCCCAGAACTGGGCCAGGATCACTTTCACCATGGTCTACTGATCAAAAGAGACACAAAGTCTAGGCCAGTTCAGATTCAAGGGAGTGGAAGGTTAGACCCCATACCTGAAGGGAAAGAATGAATGGCAGCCATCTCTGAAGTCCAGTTAACATGTACTCTTTCCCTCCCCGCTCCTCCCCAACATCATCCCAGGATGTTGCCTGCTTCCCCCACTTCCCTATTTCATTCTGGGATGTCTCCCTCTCCTTCTTTGAGGGGAATGTCACTTCTCTGGGGGGAGATCACAGTTTTGGGAGTTCTCAGTTAAGACCTAAAACTTGTCCCCTCCAGCAGTATCAAGAGCTTAAGCTTCTTAGAGAAGTTGAGGTGGGCTTTTTTTTGCTTTGTTCTGCTAGTTTAACATCCCTTCCTGCTTCCTGTACCAGGAGCTTCCTGTGGGGGAACTACTGGTCAACCACGGTGCCTTACACTCTATAAGCTTATGAGTCGGCAAGTGGTCCAGGCCAAGCCAAACAAAGCCTCCCTGAAACTCGAATCCCTAACACAGTGTCCCTAACAGAGTGACAAAGCCTGAAACAAAAGCTTGCAGTGGACACTGTAGGCGACTCCCCTCCAACCATTACACCCAGTGCAGAGAGGGCCTGACTAGTCTAAGCCAGGGATTTTCAACCTCTGCAGTGATGACGTTTCAGGACAGGTAATTCTCTGTAGTGTGTGAATGGGGGAGGCACCAGCCTGGCACTGAAGGGTACTTAGCTGCATCTCTGATTTCTACAGGCTTCCCTGTTGGCTCAGTGGTAAAAATTCGCCTGCCAATGTAGGAGATGTGGGTTTGGTTCCTGGGTCAGGAAGATCTCCTGGAGAAGGAAACAGCAATCCACGCCAGTATTCTTGCCTGGGAAATCCCATGGACAGAGGAGCCTGTCAGGTTACAGTCTGACGGGTTGCAAAAGACTGGGACATAACTTAGTGACTAAACTTCTGATTTCTGCCCGTGAGATGCCACTAATACTTCCAGATGTCTACCAATGTTGCCAAAACATGTCCTCCAAATATGCCTCTTGCCGATGACTGGTTCAGGGGTGAACGGCCCCAACCCACCTTAGCCCACAGGACACCAGGATAGATGTCCTGAGGACTTCGGGCAGCAACGTTTCCTTACTCTTAAGAGAGAGTCCAAGAAAGCCACTCTTTCTTTTCTCCCCATTGGATGCTGACTATTTTTTAGCCTGATTACTGCTGGCCACGACTTTGCAGCCACAGAGGGAACCAGCTATGAGCTGAAGCCAGCGTGTGGATGGCAGAGGGAAGAGAGAGCGAGCCTGGGTTCTCTGTTACATTCTTGAGCCCCCAAGTCAAGCGACTTGAGAGCTGCCCTGTCTCCCAGCTCCTGTACTGCTTAAGCCAGTGTGAAGCCCTGCTCTCTGTTGCTTGCGGCCAAAGCACCCTAAGAGACACGTGATCAGAGCTGACTTGCCCTCTTGTGTAACCAAGGCTCCCTCAGGCCATCCTGTTCTCAAGCCTTTTTCGAACTTGCTTCTGGCATTTTCTCCATTTCTATAAAGTGCCTACCTCCTTCTCACAAGTTCCTTTACCATGCCTGCTGGCCTGAACCAATTTCATGATTTGGCAGTAGAAGAATTCTATAACTGCAGTTGACTAATTTCGGCTCCATAGAAACCGACATCCGCAGCCACCGCAGCACGACCGTGAGGCTACCTGAGAACCTGTTTGCTGAGGATGACCGACTCATCCAGTATCTCACAAAGTGCCGCTTACGAGCCCCGCGAGAAACGTGGAGCCTCATGCGAACAGGTCAGTGAGAAAACCAAGACAGAAAACATTTCCGAAAGTCCTAAGGCAGGACCACCTGGCTGCCGGGGAGCGGGAGGGGGTCAGGCCAAGGGGCAGCCAGGCAGGACCACCCCAGGGCATCCTGAGGGCTGCTAGATCTAGCAGGAGATGAGAAGGAGGTGAAAGGGTGAAGAGAAGAACAGGATTCCCTGGTCAGAGAGGCCCCGGCTCCACCACCAACCCCCTCTGTGACCCCGAAGGAGTTGCTTCGTCCTCTGAGCCTCAGTTGCCTCATCTGTTAAACAAGCATGAGCCGTACTAACTTCTCAGGCTTGACGTGCGCTTTACCTGAGACACACACCTAACCGGTCTAGGGATATGTCTCAGCTAGTTGAAGTGTTACTATGAAATCATTTTTATAATAATTACTACCAAATATCCTGTGTTGAAACCCCCGTGTTCCCTCTGGGTAATAATAAAAATCTAGAGTAAAGGTAGGATTCATGGCAGAGACAGGAATGGAGGCAGCAGCAGGCTTCCATGGAGCGCCCCTCACAGGCCAGGCCCTGCTCTACACACCTTGTGTGTGAGTCTTGTCCATGGAGTCCCCCAGGCAAGAATACTGGAGCTGGTAGCCATTCCCTTCTCCAGGGGATCTTCCCGATCCAGGGATGGAACCCTGGTCTCCTGCATTGCAGGCAGATTATTTTTTAATGTCTGAGCCACCAGGGAAGCCGCTGCACACCTTGCAGACATTAATTCAGTGAGTCCTCACAAGAACCTTGTGAAGTAGGAACTTATATTAGCCCCATGTTACAGAAATAGAGAAACAAGAAGTTTGATCACTTGCCCCAAGACATGTGGTGTCCTCAACCCACCTCTCTCCAATTCTATAATTTTGGGGACTCTTTTAGTTACCGAAACTATCTCCTTTCAGCTCTTAAAACTCGAAACTCCTCAAATTAAAATGTTGGTCTCAACCAGTGAGCCACAGCTAGACCCAGCACGGATGAATCTCATGGCCACGATGTCAATGGAAAGAAGGCAAGGCAGGCATGAAAGCGCACACTCGGAGTGAGTCCACTGACGCAAAGTTCAAAACAGGCAAAACCAACTCAGAGTGTTCGGTGTCAGGATGGCGGTCGTCCTTGAGGAAGGGATGTGACTGGAAGGGGTACCAGGTGGTTCTCGGGGGGCTGGTCGGGCTCTGTGTCTTGATCTGAATGCTGGCTACATGAGCGTGTTCAGCTGGGAGAAGTTCTTTAAACTGCGTACTTAAGACTGTGTACTTTAAACTGTGTACTTATTCTGTATATATGTTATATTTCTCTAAAAATTTGCTCGAAAAAAAACCTTCAATCTAGAATTTGATTTAAAAAAAAAAATTAGCAAAGGGACTTCCCTTGCAGTGCAGTAGTTAGGACTCTGGGCTCCCAGTGCTGAGGGCCCAGGTTCAATCCCCGGTCAGGGAACAAATATCCCACAGGTCACATGGTGCAGTCAAAAGAAGAAAACAAAATTAGAATTCGATGCAAAGTTCTTCTACACCTTCCTCACTTCCATCACCCAGTTCAAGTGAGACTTCTGGCTCTTAGGGGCTTGGAAACGGAGGGGAGGGGAAGTAGGAGAGGAAGTCGGGTGCTTTCCCGCTGAAATGGCCTCACAGGGAGCCCAGAAGAGAAGCGACTGCCCCCACCTGCTAGATGAGCTCTGAATTTAGACTGAGTAACCCAGAGGGCCCCCTCATCATTTTATTGTATATATATGAAGTAGTGGCTGCAAAGCATATGTAATGGGGGGGGCCTAGATGAAACCCAATATATTTGATGTCTCGAGGACTAGCAGTGGGGATGCTCTGCTCTTTTGAAGATGCCAGGAAGCTGTGGATCACACCTGGTTGAAGACGATGCTTCTATTCATGGCCCTTTAGTTAGAAGGAAAGGCCCAAGTCTACCATCTTGGGCAGAGTTCCTCCAGAAGCCAATGTGGAGGCAAAGCTCTGAATGCAACTGAGTGACCTGAGAGGAGATCTTAGGGAGGACTGGTCCAGGCTTAAGGGAACAAGAAGGGCACGCAGGAGCCAGTCACCAGTGTGGGCAAGGAGGACTTCGCCACGTGGGGACTCCCAAGAGTCCAGGAACAACCAGTCCCTGAGAGGCCCTGCTTTGAGGAGCAGGGAGTCAAGGTGTTTGCACACCAGCTTCCCCTCATCCTTGGCTGAGGGCTCCTCCCAAAGGCACGCGCTCCTTGGCACTCGCGACCAGACCCTGAGGGCCACTGAGCCCACTCCAGTGACTGGAGGAAGCTTGCGGGTGTGAACACAGGGGGCCGAGGGGATGCGCAGGCCAGGAGCCTGACCGGGGGACACCTGTCCCCGGGTTTCTCATCCTGTGGGGAAACGAAGCTCTGACCTGCCTCAGCTGGAGTGTGACTTAGGGCCGAAGCATTCCCCACCGATGCAGGAAGAGCAAGGGAAGCTGGAGAGCAGGCTGAAGTAACCATTGAGGGCGAGAAGAGACAAGCGATAAGCTGAGTTCGAGGAAAAGGTACTCAGACTTCTCAGAAAGTGTTGCGGAGGCCAGGGCACTGAATTTCCTGCTGCCTTACGAGACGGGAATTAGATCAAGCTGAGTTGTTTATTAAGGAGGGCGGAGGACGACCCAGTCTGGAGGGTGAAGAACCTAGAAGTATTTAAACTTGAGAAGGAAAGAAAGCTACTTGGAAGAGAGAGTGAGTGAGTCAAGAGGGGCTGAGGGAAAGAGGGAGATGGAGACAGAGGGGAAGAAACAGGGACAAACCAAAGAAATGTGGAAATGCACATACCAAAACGTTCAGTCACCATCATAAGCGGTCAGACTACAACACTAAGTTTCCTCTCTTTCATATGTGCTTTCCAAGCTTTCTTCACTAAACGTGTATCACTGTTGTAACTAGAAGAGCTGAGGGGGCGGGGAAGGTCCGAAACTGACAACTCTTAGTGGAGAGCATGCCCACCGCGCATCATTTCTGTCTCTAGTTCGTCCATGTTTCTTGAAATGATTTAAATACAAACACAGTTTCCTTTCTTCTCTCTCTCATTCCTTTTTTTTTTTTTTTTTTGAGATGCTCTGGGTCAGAGTCAGCTCTGAGCTGAACCAGAGCTAAGGCTGACAGTGGGTGGATTAAAGGTAATTTAAGGAGAGAAGGATTAGAAGCTGCTTTGGAACTGAGAACTGAATTAACTTCTTCCTGTCCCTACCTCTGCAAGAACTGTCTTGTCCCAGAGTAGTGTAGGAGGGCAGTGGGGAGGGAAATTGGCTCTGTTTAGGGAGGTGATAAAATTGGGTTTAGATGATTCATCCTTTCATATAGTCATTCAACAAGCATTCAGGGAGCACCTCCTTTGCCCAGCCCTGAGCTACTCAAAGGTATACCAAGATGAACACTCCTCAGCCCATGCATGAGACAAGCTCCTGGTCAGCTGAGAGAGACACACATCCGGACGGATAAAGCCAATACAAGAGGACTGATCTGTGCCAAAAGAGAGGGTTGCACAAAGGTTGAAGTTCTGCTTTCACCCCACCCCACCCAGATACAGATCTTGGTTTGAAAAGAAGAAGTAAGACATGATGAGGGAGATTCTTATTTAGAAGAAAAGCGGTGACAAGTCGATGCAGGTGGTTTCCAGAAGAGCTTGACTTCCAAAGCAATGAGGGCTCTGCAGAAGGAAAAAGGTTACACTTGAGACCCACAGGGCTGGAGGAAGGTTGAGACAGAAGACAAAGACAGTGTATCAGTTAGCATGCTTCTGGCTGCAAGGAACAAAAAAGCAGCTTCAACAATAAAACAAAAAAGCTTGTCATTACAAAGAAGTTCAGAGCCAGGTGGTTCCAGGGACAGTTCAGTAACTCACTGACTTTGTCAAGGACTCAGGGCTCTCTCTCTCTGTGCTCCTCCAGCCTTAGCCTGTCAAGGAAGAAGCATAATTCCTTCCACGTGTCTCTTACAAGAGGGAGAAACCTTTCCCAGGAGCTCCTGGGCGGACTTTGCCTGACATTGAATTAGCTGCATTTGAGTTATATGTCCATGCTCTAACTGCCAAGACGGCTTGGAAAAAGAACAGCTCACTTTTTTTTGCCTCTGTTATATTGGGTGGGCTCAGTCAGCCAAGAAGAAGGGTGGGGGAAGGAATGGTGGGGAGATAGGCAACCAAAAAGTATCTGCCTCAGAAGGGAATTAACATTCTCTGAGCATGGTTTCTAGCCCCAGCTGTCCCCGAAATTTCCAGCTTCCCCTTTAATGTCTAACTAACGATCAGACCCCATGACATGAACAAGACTAAACTTTATCAGGTTCTTTCTGCGGATATTACTCAGAATCTCTGGGGGATGTTCACATGTCCCATGGACCATCCCTGTGGTTGCTTGGCAACCACAGTGAGCTGTCTCTCCCAGGACTTCTACAGCCCTTGTCTGCCTTCTCTTAACTGCCTGCCACAGGGTGCCACTCCTGTCCCCAACACCATCTGAATCTGGAGGCACTACCCAGCCCTCTTCCTCATCAGCCCCCTAAAACATGGCTGAGTTAACCAGAAAACAGACTCAATTACTGTAAATGAGACTCCCACAAACAGTGGCTTAAACAAAGCAGAAGTTTATTTTTAACAGTAAGAATGTCTGTAAGCAACCATGATGACTAGACCTGTATGTATCAGCTGAATATCAGCCTCCTTTATGTCTCTCTCATAGAACAATCCATGTATGACCAGTCTAGGGTGATGGGCCGGGCTCTATCTTTTTCTCTTCCACCCCTGTATGTTGCCTTTGTCTGCACAGTTCAAGTTGGAACTCGCTCCTACACTCCAGGCAGAGGGATGAAGTAAAAAAGCAAAAGAAAGAACTTACCTGTCCCCCTGCCCAGAACTGCTTAGGCCTTTGAGGGCACGATTTAGAAGTGGACCACATCACTAACACCCACATCCTATTGGCCAGTATGTAGTCACATGGCATAGTTACCTGCAAGGGAACATGGGAAATGTAGTCTTTAGTTGGGCAGCCATTGCCAAGGTACAATCCTGTTCCTATGAAAGAAAAAGAGAATTGATGTTGGTAACGATTAGCATCTAACCCCCAACATAAGATGAGCTTGTAGCAGTGAACAACATTTTAGTGAAGCCTTGAGTGTAACAGGTGGGAATTATGCGCAGAAAAGGAAAACATAAAATGAAATTGCAAGCACAGAGTTTCTAGAGGCCATGTACCTGCATCCTACTTTCGCTCATGCTGGTCTCCTTCCTCATTTCTCTCCAGCCTGTGACCGTGTTGTGGGAGGCAGTCTACTTGCCACGGAGGGGGCCTTCCTGCCTCTCCCTCTAGACTGTGGACCCTTACTCTCCCTTGCCTACGCCAGATGTGGGCAGTGGGGAGATCCTGGTTCTTCGAAGGAAAGCTCCACCCACTGTTCCCCATGGTTCAGGTGAGGATAGCAAAAGAGTTGTGAACCCATTTCCCCAAGCCTGGGTCCCTCTGCTCAGTCACTCCAAGTGTGGGACCTCTCCACAGGTCTCCCTCCAGCACAAGGAGAGAACGTTCAGGCCAGTCCCTCCCTGTCTGCACAGACAGTTCTCAAATGGAAGCTATTTCCATCTTCAAACACAAAAACTGCTGAAGCAAATACTTAATCAAAAAGACCTGAGCCTGGGGCCCTGTGCAGCTGCACAGATCACAGTGCATGTGTGCTCAGTCACTCAGTCGTGTCTGACTCTTTGCAACCCTGTGGGCTGTAGCCCACCAGGCTCCTCTGTCCAAGGGATTTCCCAGACAAGAATACCGGAGTGGGTTGCCATTTCCTCCTCCAGGGGATCTTCTGACCCAGGAGTCGAACCTGCATCTCTTGTGTTTCCTGCATTAGCAGGCAGGTTCTTTACCCCTGAGCCACCAGATGAGAGACACACCCACAAAGCCAGCCCTTCTCACCTCCAGCAGCGTGCCAAAAATTAGAAATGTAAAATAGGAGGTGGCAACATACACCATGAAAACATCTGGAAGCAGGTGGTAGCTTTTTTCACTCAGCAACCTATGCAGTCGCAATAATAACAGCCATATTTATGAAGTCCTGTCCTTGAACCAGAGACAAGACTCAGACACCAACTCATCCAACCATCACATCCCTGTCTTAACATAAAAGACAGAAAACTGACCATCAGAGAGGGTAAGTAACCTGTCCAAGGGCACATAAGCCCAAGTCAGCCAGACTGCAGAATCTACGCCCAGAACCACTGTAGCGGGGTGGCCTCTGGAAACCTTCCTTTGCTGAAAGCATGGGGCCAGGTCTAGTTTCCATCCTTGAGTCAAACTTCCCTGCTCGAAGGTTCCCTGCTTCAATCACCGCCCCACACCCTCCTTTCTCAGAAGACACGTGATTCCCCTAGTTCCCCTGAGCGCCTGCCCCTCCAGTCCCTGGGAACTCACCCTTGCAAGAGAGGCAGCTCCAGATTAGATTTATGTATTTATTTTTGTTTTTATTTTTAACAGCTTGGAGTCAAGTCTGAAATATTTTGTGGGGGTGGTGGGGCGGGGTGGGAGGGAGGTGGGAGAGTCTTCACAAGGATGGGGAAGGTCCTGGGAGGAGGTGAGGGAGGAGCTTCTGGGCTGCTAACCTTCCTGTGAGTTCTGAAACAGTGCAGAACTCAAATGTAGTCATAGAATTTCAGAATTAGAAACAGCCTCTAGAGCTGAACTGGGTTCAAATCCCGACACCACCATTTCTTAGCCCTGTAACTACAAGCAAGCTGTGAAACTTTCTGTGCTTCAGTTCAAATGTGGGATAATAATAGTAGTAGCTACACCATGCTGTTGGGATAATTATTCTCACAATTATCATGTATCCATGGTTTATTATTAAGGCTTCCCTGATGGCTCAGATGGTAAAGAATCTTCCTGTAATGCAGGAGACCTGGGGTGAAGCCCTAGGTCAGGAAGATCCCCCGGAGAAGGGAATGGTTACCCACTCCATTATTCTTGACTGGAGAATCCCCTGGACAAAGGAGACTGGCGGGCTACAGCCCATGGGGTCAAACATGACTTAGCATGCACACGTGGTTATTATTTGTTAAGAGATCATGGGAGTTCTTGGAGAGACTGTGGCTGAGAGCACAGGTGCTGAAACCAGATTGCCTCTTATCTAAATTCTACTTCCATACTTATAGCTGTGTGACCTTGTAAGAAATTGACCTTTCTGGGCCTCAGTTTACTTATTTGCCAATATTTTCCTTAGACAAAATGATTGGCTTAGAGATGGCATATGAGACTCAAGTGGACCCATGAGATTCAAGGCCAAGACTGGAGCTGGGACCACAGGGGAAGAAAAGCACTATTTCTGCCGGGGTTGCTGAGTCGGCAAGAAGTGAGCCTGGAACTGCCAGGGCCATCCCGGGTACCTGGCGAGGAGACCGGAGCTAACACAGAGGGAAGCACTGAGACAGCAGGAGTGGAAGAGCGTCACAGCGGCGAGGTTTGAGCCCCTGGACGCGGCTGCGCCTGAAGCCACTTTTGGACTTTCCAGCTTCATGCGCCAGTGAATTCCCCACTTTGTGAAAGCTTACTTTCAGTTGAGCTTTTCTCGCTGGAAAGCATCCAGGCTGCCACTAGAAGGTTAAGCAACTTGCCCAAAGCCTGAAAGGCAGCAAGCAGCAGACCTAGGGTTTAGAAGCTTCTAACCAACTGCAGTCAGACCAACATTCTATATTGGGGTATTCACTGATTTCACCTCTTTTTACTCGTTTTCTCATCACAAAATGGCATCACACCAGACTTTTAGGACTGTTGGAAAATACAAAATGCGAGATCAGGACTCCCCTGGCAGTCAGTGGTTAAGACTCCACACTTCCTCTGCAGGGGGTGCAGGTTCAAATGCTGGTCAGAGAACTAAGATGCTATGTGCCACACAGCCAAAAAAACAATTCTTTTTTTTTTTTTTTAAGAAAAAGCCAAAATAAACTATTTTTAAAAAATAAAATGCAACATCACAGCTAGCATGTCTGTAACCCATGGCTGAAGCTCTCTCTACACATCCAGTTTCCGTGCTGCGGGCCTGGGTTTTGTCCCGAGTCAGTTATCCCATCTCAGGGATGGAGATAACTCATCTCAGTTATCCCATCTCAGGGATGTGTTTGGCTGTCACCAAATCAGCCAACTGGTCCAGATGCCCAAACCTCTTCAGGAGAGCAGCTGTGAATCTCAGAGGGAAGGGCCGTGTCCCTTCTTGGCTGTGTATCCTCACTGGCAGACAGAAGGAGTTGGGGGCCCGCAAGGATTCTAGGGGTCCGAGTCTATGAGGTAGAAAAAAGCCCTGTTGTCTTGATTTCTGGAACCTTCCAAGGTCTGGTGGGCCCATCTGGGAATGACCTGTAGCTCAAGGAAGACAACACTAAATCAGATCGACTTTGTCTCTTTTCTTCATGCAGTTTACATGCAGTGGTAGACGAGAACACAGAAAAATGTATGAGATAACACCACGTGGTAACAGTAGGGAGAAAATATGTCCTCAAAGGCGGATTCGGGGCACTGTTTACTCAGGGGCATTAGAAGGGGCCTCTCTGAGAAAGCGACATCGCATCGAAACTACTTTGCTCTCCCCCTGAATCCCAAGCTCCTAACACTGGTCTACCTCTGAGAAAAAAAGACTGGGATGGATTTTTACCAGGAAACTTGCTGACACTGCTAAGTCAGGAGTCAATGATCTGCCCGAGGCTTGGTAAATACCCATCCTTCTCTACTGACAAGTCTTTAGGACATTTTTAAAAGTTTAATGGGTCATTGATTTCCTCCATTAGCTAAATCTGTGAAGGAAAGACCTAGGAAATCGCGTGAGACCATCCCTTAGGCAGGCCTGCCAGGAAAAGGTTTTAGCTATCATGACACATGGTTATTTGTTTATTTTCTAACCGGTCATCACTAAAAGATTCCCCAACATCACCATCACATCTCTAGGGGATATCAAGCCTTGGCTAGTTCTAGGCCAGGCTTTGGCAGGGAACTGGCAGAGTGTTATGGACAAGAGCCAAGCCTCAGAGAGCTGCAGAGGATTCCAGCAACTCAAGTCTCTCCTCCCAACCCAATATCAGGGGCTTGGGACACGGACCAAGAGGTCAAGGTCCCTACCCTCATGGAATGCTTTAGTGGGGGGTGGGGGGCAGGAAAAGCAAACAAGCCCATGAATACAGAGGGGGATTTAACACAGCAATGAACTCTGTGATGCAAAAAAATGAAAAAATACAAGTTCACTGTTAGAGAGTGACTGGGGTCTATTTTAGAGATGGTGGTTAGAGACCTGTGTGCAGAGGACATTTTACCTGGGATTTAAAGGGTGAGAAGAACTGCAAGAAGATCCGGGCAGCAGGAAAAGCCGGTGCAAAGGTCCTGAGGTTGAAACTCATTCAGTGAATTAGAGAATTGGACTAGAGTACAAAAAAAGGAGAGAGCTTGGTGAAGTGCACACCAAGGTTAGGACTTATTTGGGTTTCATTCTAATAAGGATGGGTAACTACCAGAGGATTTTACATATAAGTTTTCATGATCTAAAAGTTAAGAGCACTTTCTGGCTGCTATGTGAAGAATGGATATCATAGTGACTAGCTGAAATCTGAAATGAGGGGTTTCATTCAGGATCAATATTGTGACAAAGTTTTACCCTCGGCCATTGTGGTAGGTTGAGTGGGGGGCCTCAAAAAGATATACCTGAGTCCTATCCCCTAGAACCTAGAATGCAACCTTATTCAGAAAAAGAGTCTTTGCAGATGTAATTAATTCACAGATCTCAACATGAGATCATCTTGGATCACCTGGCCATGCAAAGTCACCCTGCATTAGAGTAGGTCCTAGACCCAATGACCGGAGAAGGCAACGGCACCCCACTCCAGGACTCTTTCACTTTCACTTTCATGCACTGGAGAAGGAAATGGCAACCCACTCCAGTGTTCTTGCCTGGAGAATCCCAGGGACGGGGGAGCCTGGTGGGCTGCCGTCTATGGGGTCGCACAGAGTCGGACACAACTGAAGCAACTTAGCAGCAGCAGCAGCAGACCCAATGACAGATACCCTTCAAAGAGTAAGGCAGAGGGAGATTAGACAGCCAGAAGAGGAGACAGAGAAGAAAACTGAATAAAGACAAGACAGAGACCGGATTTATGCTGCCACAAGCTGAGGAACAACTGAAGCCACCAGGAGCTGGAAGAAGCCAAGAAAGATTCTCCCCTAGAGATTTCAGAGGGAGTGTGGCCCTGTCAACACGTTGACTTCAGACGTCTGGCCTCCAGTACTGTTCAAAAAATTTATTTCTGTTGCTTTAAGCCAACACGTTTCTGGTCATTTGCTAGGGTCACCCTAGGTAACTAATACGTCCACTAGGCACACACAGACCTGCTCCGCACCACACTCCTTCCCCAACACCCTGTGCATAGCACTGGCTCCACTCCAAAGCCGCGCCAGGCACTGGGTGGCACTCCCTGAAGGCAGGAGGGCCACTTGGGCTCCATATGGGCATTTGATTTATTTACTTACTTAGCTCAGCCCATGTGAGAGGAATGGACCAGCCTTGTTCTCTGTCCCCTTCAAGGAGCTCTTCTGTGAGTTCCAGACAAACAAGCACTTAAAGAAACAAGGGCAGGAAGAGTTCACGGACCTGGAGAGTCAAATAGCTAAGACTTAAATCAGGCAACTGCCAAGTGTGGGGTTCCCAAACTTTTCACTTGAAGGGACATCTTTTGTTAATTTCCCCCTCCATGAAAGAGTTTCTGAAGACACTGCCTAGCAAACCAACTGCATTTACCCAATAATAATTTATCTCCCATTTGCTATTATTTGATGGAATACAATAACAGGGGCTCGTATCTATTGATCCACCCACCAGACTAAAAGCACTGTGCTGTGTGTGTTCAGTTTCTTCAGCTGTGTCTGACTTTTCGCGACCCCATGGACCACAGCCTGCCAGGCTCCTGTGTCCATGGGATTCTCCAGGCAAGAATACTGGAGTGGGTTGCCATGCCCTCCTCCAGGGGATCCTCCCCACCCAGGGATCGAACTCCACTCTCCTGTGTCTCCTGCATTGCAGGCAGATTCTTTACCGCTGAGGCACCAGGGAAGACCCCAAAAGACTACACATATTCTTTCAACCTTCACACCACCCTAGGAGGTGGGTACTTTTATTATCTTCATTTTACAAAGGAGGGAACAGAGGCAGAGAGGGGTTAGGTAATTTGCCCAAGGTTGCACAGCCAGTATTATATTTAATAGAGCTGCAATTTGGACTTAGGCAGCCTGGCTCCAAAGGGTGTTTTCTCCTGGAGACAGGTTAGAATCCTGGCTTCCATACCCATATGCAAAGGTACGTTGGCCAAGTGATTTTGCCTCCCAGCACCTCAGTTTCCTCATCTATAAAATGAGAATAATAAAAGTGCCTATATTGTAGGGTGGTTGTAGAGATTAAATGAGAAAATGTACTTGAAATGCCTGGCACAGTACCCACCGTAAGCACTCAAGGAATGAGCTGGAATTCAACATAACTCTTGGGGAGGCTTGAGATGGGAACAGTGAAGAGAGATGATTCCCTCCTGCAGGGTCTCTGACCCCACGAAGTTCACAAAATCCAAATAAGGTGCTAGGGCCAAAGGTGGATGGCTGAAAGCAGAACCTGCGGGAAGGCAGCTTGACCACCTCTTTTCACGTGCGCTTCAAGGACCACAGGTACAGAATTAGCTGGGTTGGCGGGTGAAAAATACACATTCCCGTTTCCGAATCTTTCGGAGGTCGGCCCGGAAACCTGCCATTATTCAACACTATTGCACCGTGGAATGTGTGCTACATTGAATCCAGTCTGACCAGGACTTCCTTGCTATTTGGGGAAATATTGAAAATCATTTCAAGATCCCAATCCATTCATTTCCGCAGCGCCCAGGAGACTCCAAAACGGAAAATACATTCAGAGAATAGCGGGGCCTTTCCCAACAGTCCCGTAAACCATGAAGCGCTAAGTTTCAAGAAACCAGGGCAGACATCGGGCTAAAGGGAGCCTGGAAGGAGCACGTAACGCTCCCTTGCTCCTCGCGCCTCCTCCAGCTTTGAGCCCTGAGACTTAGGCCCTGGCGCTGCAGGAAAGAAGCATCACTGCTTCAAGGTCACTTGAATACAACGCACCGCGTCACGGCGGGCACTCAAGACGCGTGGGCGGGGTGGAGGGGAGGCTTGCAAACCCATGCGCCGTGGGCGGGGCGCCAGGGGTCGCCTAGGCAACGGCCGCGCGCCACGCCCAAGCCTGGAGTCCGGGAAAGGAGGGGGGAACGCGCGCGGCAAGATGTCTGTCCCGGCCCCGCCCCCGGCCCCGCCCCG
>NW_011494610.1:4302107-4302339 GCF_000754665.1 Bison bison bison
AGGCCTTTCCTGAGGCCTCGAGAGCCTTCCCCTCACACACACCGCCCCCGGCCCCGGTCTCCTTGTGCGTCCCGCCCTCCGCCTCGGCTCCCGCTGCTTGAGAACCCGGTCGGACGGCGGCCGCGGCTGGCGCCCTGTGTCTTTGTCCCCCGGCGGGCCTGCGTCTCTCCCGGGCCTCGGAGCCCCCCGTTGACCCCCCACTTTCCTCAGGTCCTCCAGCCCCGGCTGACCG
>NW_011494610.1:4302632-4324071 GCF_000754665.1 Bison bison bison
GACCCCGCCCCCCTGCCCGGCCACTCTTTGTCCCTTGGGGTGGTGGGCAGAACGCCGCCCGCCCCCCACTTCCCTTCCTAGACCGGACCACCGCGGACTGCCTTCCTTTGTCTCCCCGGGGGGAGAAGGGCTCTTTTATATTTCCTCTTCCCCTAGTCGCCGCCGTGCTGCGTCGAGTCCCAAGGATGACAGTCCTTTCCCCTTTCCTGTTCATTCATTTGATGGATTTGCATCCGCGTGCCTCTTACCGTGCTAGGCACCGCGGAGGCGCTGGAGGTACTGTTTGCTGAACGAGACCCGCTAGATCCTATCCACTCCGGTAGCTTAGAGTCGAACGGGGGCCGTCAAACACGTGAACAGATGATTTCAAATGGTGACAGGGGCTACGAAGAAAACAATATCAGCGGGTCGAGAGTGACTTCAGGGGAGAGGGGCTGTCTCAGAGAAGGGGATCAGGGAAGATCTGTCAGAGGAAGAGGCATTTGCTCCGTGCGCTCAGCCCTGAGAGTATCAAACTCAAGCGCTTTCCAGACAGGAGGTCTGTAGCACCCACTCCACTGGGGCCAGAGGGTTACCCCTTGTCAGGCAGGCAGCGCGGGGGGAGGTTAGCGTTTTTACCCTCTCGAAAACAGCATCTTTTTCTCCGGCGAGCATCCGACCCTTTGGTCAGGGTAAAGATGATGATGTCTTCCCAGTCCTCATCTCCTTGTGGGCTATGGTGGTTCATGAATAAAAACTTAGGGAGGTGGGGTTTCTCCCATATGTCTGCATCATCAGATAGAAAAGATGAAGAGGTCTGCTTTCAGGAACAGCTAAATCCTGTGAGGAAAATATGTTGCTCCTGATTAAATGTCATTGCGGGGGTTGTGAGGATTAACCAAAACCACACTGGGTATTTTAAATAAGCGATGTACAGAATAGAGAGATGTTGTTACTTGTGTAAAGGGAGAAGGCTGTTTTCGGCTTATAGGCTCAAAAGGCAAATTGTGAGACCCATCAGCTGGTAGTATTAAAATCTATTTTGAGCTCCACTTAAAAAGGAAGAAAGCTTTAAGCAGTTCTTTGGTATGCTCGACTAACAGAAGCCTTTTTTTGGCAGGCTTGGTTTCATGTGGATTTGCATCAAGCTCATTTGACAGGATTCTTTTTACTTGCAATGTAATGTATATTAGCTTCTGATAGACTAATGTTTATAACCACTCTAATTTGTCTAAGTACGGTCGATCAATATATAAAATGGTGTTGCATGTCTGGTCTCTGAGCTGAATGAATTCCACGAGTGACTCTGAGAATGTGTAGACAAGTTTTCTGCATCAAATTTAATACACTAAAGTGATTTTAAAAGACAAAACTCTGGGTCTGAAGTGTTGAAGTTGATTATGACGTACCCCGTCTCAAGTAGGGGTGGCCTCCAGGAGTTTTGGAGGAAAATCTTTTATATGGAAACTGACTCAGTTGGCAACAACAAATTCATATTGTAAAAAGCCTTTGGTTGAATTTGATTTGTTTTAGGGCAGAGTGAGAGACCTGTCACGCAAACATTGTTAAAACTGTGCTAAAAGCCACTAGCATGGAGCATGGTCTTCAATTAAATTTCCCTCATTGTTTTAAGTTTGTCTACCACCTTGAAGTCCCATGAGTTACATGTTGAGATTTCTCTAGACTCATAATGGATTGCCACATTTCTGGAGGTGGTTTCTTTTATCTTAGAGAATTATCCACTCAGGCTTTCTCACCTTTGCAGTACAGATATTTCTCTTTTACAAAATCGAAATTAGAAGCTCTTTTCCTTCTTATCGTTAAAAGTGTTAACAGCCAACTGTGGCATTTTAAAACAATGTAGAATTCAAATGACCTTGAGTTTAAGGTGGCAGATTTTCCAAAGTATGTGTCAATGTACCGAAACCATTATTTTTCAGAAATTCAAAGAAATGTGTTTATGGTTGGTAGAAAATGGAAGTTAAAAATATTTTGTGGCATGTCACAATGAAGGCAACTTTCTACCAAGCCACTTTGAGCTTGCTTAGTCTATTGTGATTTTTAAAATAATACGTAATTTTTGTAAACAAAGCAGTGCAGTTATTTCTCACTATACTAACTTCTAACTAGAACAAAAAGATGTAGAAACTCGGAAACAATGGGAAAAGAACAAAGGATGAAGTAGACTTTTACATGCTGAGGAATGTGGCGGCTTAGGAAACAAATGTTTCAAGCAAAGATTCTGTTTGTCAGTTTGATAAAGTGAGTATAACTGGTTTTAGTCGTTAATGCTAATAAACAGCATAGACATTAATAAGCATTTAGGTCTCTAAAAAGTCAGCTCTGAAAGCATGTGCAGGTGGCTTTAAAAGTTGTTTTCTATCACTTAAACGGTCGTATGTCTGGGTTGAAAAGTGGAAGTAATACATAGCGGGCCCTGAGTGCTCAAGAGAGAAGAGACGGGAAAGGGATTGGTTTTGGAGCCAGAATGAGAAGAGTGGGCTTGAATGAATGAAAATCGGAAAAACTATGCACTTGGAATTTAAAGCTGGGGTCAGGTATTTTCACTATTTCTCTCATCTCTGATTCTTTGATTCTGTGACACTGTTCACAACTTTTCAGTATGAATGATTTGATTGTCTCAGATAAAAGAGATTGCAACAATAGCTTGTGACTCGAAGGCAAGATTTATTCTGTGTTAGAGGCAGGCTTTGTAAAATGGGCCACTCTTCCAATTGACGTTTGTTTTTATAGCTGCTTTCATTGTGAAATACGACTTAATGCCTGACTGTGTTAAAACCATGTTATAGCAATAGTCCACTAAAATTCCTTACTGTTCTATACTTGTTGTGTCATTATAGTCTAAGGTGAATATTAAAATTTCCTAATAATTTTTTATGTAAATCTATGCTCTTCAGACAAAAACTGTGCTTTGTGCAGAGGAAGAGATCTATGTACTATGACTCACTTCAGTTAAAAAAAAAAAAAGACAAACGGAAATAACATGGAGAGCTTGGGAAGCCCTCGTCATCTTGAGTGACCCATTAGATCTAAATGTTCTCTTGTAGCCCTGGTTTGAGTGCACTAAATTTAGGTGTCTGATCCCCACTTTGGAAACATGCAAAGGCGCTTGTAATTGTCTGGACTCCTCTTAGATTAACAGGGGGCACAAGTAGAAATAGTGAAAGGAAGAATGTTTTGCTGTCATTATTTGTTTGACATCACTGATGTATTTATAGGAATACTTTGGTTCTTTTGGAAGTACATCATAAACCATACCAGATGGTTCTAAAAAGTCAGCTGGCGGATAATGTGTGTGTGCGCACACGCGCACGTATGTGCTTAGTCGTGTCCAACTCTGTGCGACCCCATGGACTGTATCCCGCCAGTAATGCAGGGATTTTCAGTTACCTTCCATTGGGCTCCAAGGTCTCTCCAGTGCATTTTGCATTTTAGCACAAATAGCTCTCCCAAATCTATTTTTTTAATTCTGGTATTAAGTAACGTAATTAATGTATATTGAATTTCATGATAAATCTTTAAATTTCCTGTAGGGTTTTTTCAGTCTCTAAACCGCAAAATAACTGCGTCTGCCCCGTGCCTCCCCCGCCCCGCCTTTTTCCTTTTTCTGAGCTGTCCGTTCTCTGATCCTTTGGATTGCGGAGTCCTTTTGGCAGTTTTCGTCCCATGCTGTGCTCTTAATGGCATGCGTTTTTCATCAGCCTACCTGATGGCGTGTGAGTTTTGCACAAGCTGGCGCCCCTCCCTACAGTGTTTCTGTTAATTCGTTCGTGGTAAGCAGCTGATACTGACTGCAGAGAGGCTGGGCGTGTTTCCTTGTGCTGGGAACAATGGGAAGTCCAGCTGGGTCTTTGTGTCCAAGACAGTGGAGTTTGGTACCAGTCATTGGGTGCAAGTTTTGAATATCCAAGAGTGCTGGGAACTTTGCAGTGGTTCTTGATTCCTCTGCCACATCTCATTGACTGATCACCAGGACATGCTTCCTACCATCCATTGGTCTCAGTTCTCAGATTTTGCCTATGCTGCTACCATTTCTGGTTTCACATGACAGAAATTCTAGTGAAACCAGAAACATACTAATAAGGTCCCTCAACCATCTCTCCACATCTTCCCCCGCCCTACCGGATGTAGTCTTCACATTGTCTCTAGAGTAGTTGTGTTAAAAACAGACCTGAGCCTGTCCCTCCTCTATTTACTTCTACGCTGTCGTTTATCTGTGAGGTCCAGACTCCTTGGCGTGGCAGCCAGGCTCCAGCCTTCCCCTCCCTCCCACACACCTTTTATTCTGGCCACCCTGGAAGGTGCAGTCTTCTTAGACACCCTTCTCTCTCATTAGGAACAGCTAAATCCTGTGAGGAAAATATGTTGACACCCTTCTCTCTGTCCCTTGGCTCAACACTCTGTTTAGGCTGCCAGTCCCACTCTTTCTGGCTCAGACACATGCCCCTCACACTAGATTTTGGCCTTCTCATTTGTCTGCATCCGTACACCTTCACACCCATTTCTTTCAAAGCCCCATGCTCTCACTGGAGTGGTTTCTTTGTATCTGGGCTCATCTCCTGTAGAGTCCAAGCTATGGAAGTCAGCTCTTCCATCTTTCTCATTCATCTTGGTGTGCTTTGCACCGGCCATAGAGTGCCTTAAGAAATGTTGGGGTTGAATGGATTGTCAGCGTTTGCTCTGGGCCCTGACAATAGACGAGTCATGGTTCCCAACTCACATTCTCAGGGAGGAGGAATGGTAGACACACACATTAATAGATTAGCCTGTGTCGGTACTGATAGCAGAGGCCACGCAGAGAAAACCAGCACGGTGGGAGCCATGGCTTGATGAGGCAGTTTGGTCCTGCCTACTGTGCTGGCTTGGAAGAAAAGCTTGGGTTCTTACCCAGTAGGAGTTCACACCACCAGTGTGTTTCACAGGAACTTTCAGTTTAACAACAGATTTGTCCTTGGCCTGGGGTGAACTTAATAGGAAACTTGGAGGTAGTATATTTGTCTCTCTAAAAATTTTTGAATTACTCTCTTCTCATCACTCTTGACTTATTCTCACATGCCTTCTAGAAGGGCTTCACATGTACCTGGTTTGTAAAATATGTTTTGACTATGGTGGGATTAAAAATATGGTTCTCCGTAAAGTAACCCTTTTAAAATCTGTGATTTTTCTTTTTTTTCCCCAAAGTATTAAAGGCAAACATTTTTGGCCTTTGATCAGACCACACTTCTGGCCAAGAGAGTAGTTGAATCTTTTGGTTTTTCTCTAGTCAGTTCTAACACTTAACTAGGCAGACTGGGTCCCTTCCCTGCTTTGAGCTTCAGTCCCTTCCTTTGTAAAAATAATCCTCGACCTAACTGACCGCTAAGTTCTCATCAAGTAATAAAAGTCTTTAATGTACTCACAAAGAGAGTTTAGTGTTCTTGAAGTAATCTTGTAAACACTGCAGTGGTTACTCAGTTTTGTAAGGTGTGTGGGTGTCAGTGGATACAATTAGGCTCAAAAATGCATGAAAGTTTTGTGAGTATAGTTCAAGAGTCAAAAGAATCGAAGCTTTTTTCCCCAAGAGGTATTGAAACCTTTTTAATAAGTGGGCTTCCTTGGTTCAGTAATGTGGGAAAATGAGTGGCACTGACATGTGAGCTACGCTTGCAGTGTTTCTCGAAGTAGCAATTGGTGGTTTTTCCTGTAAAGATAGAGGAACTGATTCTTGAGAATTTACGAAAGACTCAGCCCCAGCTAGGCACACGAAGAGTCGCTGCCCTGTATGTTGTACTTTTAGAAAGAAACCTACATCTGGTCTAAATTCATTTGAAGAGTATGTTAGTATACACAGCTGCCATGTTTGGGAACAAAGTACCTGAGGCTCCAGCATTTGAGAAAGAATGCTTCACTTTGGGCTTCAGAGTTGCCTAACAGCCGCCCTCCCCTTTCTCAAGGCAGCTTGATGTAATCACAAGTGACTTACTGACAGTCTGTAAATTCTGAATGTCTGAAAGCTAGGAATAAGACCATTTCCCACGTAAGATCTTTTCTTTACCGAAATAAATAGCCAAAGGAAAATCAAGCGCACACACAGACACTCCCCCCGCCCCCATCAATCAGTCTTGAGACTGTGGTGCAAGTCACACTGCAGATAAAAATAACTACTGATACATGATTTTCAGTTTTCTTCTTTTTCAATTTGTGACCTGATTTAATTTGCAGTTCCAAATGCTTATGCTTCTACCGAGGCTGTATGTAAAGTTTTACGGGTGGTTGTTGTGGTTTACTGGCTAAGTCGTGTCTGACTCTTTGTGACTCTGGACCGTAGCCCGCCAGGCTCCTCTGTCCATGGGATTCTCCAGGCAAGAATACTGGAGTGGGTTGCCATTTCTTTCTCCAAAAGTTTTATGGATACCCCATGGTAATTAGATTTGGTACTTAAGGAGTTCTGCAGCACAGAATCACACAGTCAGCATGGCTTATTAGCAAAGGGACCCTTAAGGATTATATTTTTCTCAGAAAAATACACATATTCCCTACTACTCTTAATCTAGTACTGTGCCAGGAAATTGTGAGTCCTTATTGAAGAAGGTTAACCACTTGTTGAAGCAAACCTTTGGGCCCAAGTAACCTTGTGTCCTGGGCTCTTTTACTTGCAGAGCAGGCTTCCCAAAGACTGAGTGAGGCATGCTTTCTTTGACAGATGAAGAAGGAAGAGCCTCGGTTGTGTTTGTGGCTTTTGTGGGCCAGCAGCACGACTTGCAAAGATAAGATGAGCATGGCAAAACTAGGGCTCCAAGACTGCGCTTTTCTGGTTTATTAGTGATTGGAGAGGGAAAACTCTCCCTTATAAGCTCTATTACTCTGTTATTAAATGTTCTCCCCCCTGACTTTTTTCTTCCCACCTAATGGCTTTGTTATTGGTACAACTCTTCCTTTTGAAGAATCACATTTAAAAATTGCCACACTGAATCCCAGGAAACAGCTTAGCTAATTTTTATTCTGATGACTACTGATTACTCAGAAAATTATGCACTGCTGTGAATTGCTTACAGGAAGGTGAACATCAAGTAATCACTCCAAATAGTTGGAGTTCTCTGAAGAACAGGGGGTCACTTAAAAATGTCTGCACATGAAATCACTTCTGAATATAACTTCACTCAGGAGAACAAATAGGCAAGCTGCATTTGTCATAATAGGGTAAATTAGCTTTAAATTCCCTTGGTGGTTAAACATTTGTCGCTGTTATATTTCTCTCTCTTAGGCCTTGTATCGCTTCACTGCTCAGAGTCAGGCCCGAGTCTGCTTCTGCAGGGGTAGAGGTGAAGCCTGCTTCGGTGGCTAGTCGGTGTTTGTGTGGCCTTCGCGCAGAGAGAAGAGGCCTCTCAGAAGATATTCAGAGGTGTATTGGAGGGAGTTTTCTGGTTTTTGTTGTTCTTGTTCTGCTTTATTTTTACCCTAATTTGAACTGTTTCTTGACAGCATCTTAGAGTTGAGTGTCGCCAGTGTTCTTCTCTGTCGTGTGGATGTGCTGTGTATGTGTAGTTGCTCAGTCGTGTCCGACTCTTCTCGACCCCATGGACTGTAGCCCACTAGGGTCCTCTGTCCATGGGGATTCTCCAGGCAAGAATACTGGAGTGGGTTGCCATGCCCTCCTCCAGGGGATCTTTCCAACCTAGGGATCAAACCCAGGTCTCCCACATTGCAGACAGCTCCTTCACTGTCTTAGCTACCAGGGAAGCCCAAGAATACTAGAGTGGGTAGACTGTCCCTTCTCCAGGGGAACTTCCCAGCCTGGATGCCACTTCTTGGATCTTCCCCTACTGCCTGGATGCCACTTCCTTATTGCCAGGGTCTTTCAGATCATCATCCTAAGAGGTGGGGTGAAGGGGTGAAGCAGAGTGGTGCAAGATCAGGAAGTTGCATTAAGCCCCATCGGGTTGACAGGCACAAAGCCTGTCTCTGGAGCAACCCTCAGTGCACGGGGTGAGGTGGCCGTGGTGTAGGGCCAGCCAGGCCACATGTCTCTTGACTGTTGGTTGAGAATCCGCGTCCCCAGGATGTGTGCTGTGCTCTCAGGGGCCCTTCATGTGCCTGTCATGGTGCTGTTTCTAGGTGTATTTAAATACTCCTTCATGTCCTGCTAACAGTTTTTCTTAATGCACCCTAGGAATATTTAGTGCCGTTAGCAGAGTTTTATCGCATCTGTCCTCATCATAGTATCCAGGTCTGCTCCTGTGCCTTGTTTTCCTACTTACTGGTAAGAATGCTTTTCATAATTTTAGTAGTAGTTTTGAAGAATGCACAGTAGCAGTTGGTAAGTTTTATGCTCATCTTTTCTTAACCACTTGTTTCCATCCTTTTTGAGCTTGAACTTGCCTCAGAAAACTTACCAAAATGTAGTCATCACTCAGAATAACTGTAAAAAAAAATAGTTGAAGTTTAACAAACTGGTACCTCCTCCAGCCAGGAACCCATATTTGTCAACTAAGCTTCCTTTTGCAACATGTTCCACTACTTGTTGTTGTTTCCCAACAGACTTTGTTCATTGGAGGACGATGTTCCTTTTGAACGTAAGAAATAAATGGCTGGAGGAGATGGAGGCAAGGTTTGGTTTGCAGTAGGAGTCTGGCATGTCCATGGCTCTTTGTGTGAAGTGCAGCTGGAGATGGGTGTGGTCCGTCATCTAAAATTTCCTATCTTCAGTTTGAGGAGGTGGTTACCCTTCTAACCACTGAAGAGCTGCACAGTACATGCTATTTTATTTACAGGGAGAGACTTGGCTCTAGTGGTTTCCCCTGTACTTGCCTTCAAAGTAATACAGTGTCATTCTTTGGTAATGTTTCCATGTCAGGCCCACTTTAGAAGGAAGAAAGGATACAGCTGAAGTTAAAGGATTAAATTGGCATCACTCCTTTAGTTTTGTAAATGCTTTTAATGTTTGATTTTTGTAGGTTGATCATAAGGAAGTGATAAGTGTGTTAGGTTATTTGTGGTTTGAGCTAATTTTAGTCTCCTGTTCACAGCTTGCTTTGTATCCTCTGACATTAAAACATGCTTTCTTAGAAAGACAAATTTTGAATGTAGGACTCAGTCTATATTCTGCACTTGGCTACATTTCAAAAGCATATTTTTCTCAGCATATTTGGTAGCTGGACACTTTGAAGCATAGCAGCTTTCTTTTAAAATCATCGATTCCTTTGCTGAGTAATGTCTGTCCTTTTCCAGCAGGTAAATTAGATTCTTTCCTCCAGGCGTGGAACTGCTGCTCCAGGACAGCAGCTAAGAGGGTATTTTTTAAAAAGAGTCTGTCTGATCCTGGGATGTAACTGTGCATAGGAAACCTTTCCCACCCTGTCCCCTTCATTAATGGAGCCTGTACTCCTAAAGACTGGGCTTTTGTCTCTTTCCAGTACTGGTTAGGTTCACACAGGAGTTTTGCTTCAAAGCATTAGTTCCAAGCTGCCTTGCTCCCCACCCTTAAGGAACCACCCTGAACCACCCTGATATACCCCCAGGGACTTGTGAGGTGATGGAAGGGAGATCACGGGGTTTGGGTTCTGGGTCTGCCTTCAACTATTGTGGGACCTCAAAGGAGTTAACATTCAGGATCAGAAAAAATGTAGTGATTAGACCAGATAACCTTACAGCATGACTGGAATCTAACAATCTGCACCTCCGTGGTCAGATGAAGAGCCAGGAGAGTGGGACAACTTTGCTGGGAAAAGCGGGGCTTTATGTCCTACGGCTGCTAGATTCAGGAGCCTTCTGTGTTCCGTGCTCCCCCCTTATCTAACAGTGAGACAGAACTTTAAATTTTCATATTAGCTCAAATCAAAACTTCAAAGGCCTCATTATGTCTTTAAAAATAAAGAACGCACTCTATGTAGGCATAAATTGATTATTTTATAAAATGACCCACTGCCACGCTGACGAATGCAGTTTCTTCTGAAATTCTTCTCATGTCTAAAGAGGATTATTAGATTTTTGTAATTGGACTAATATCTCCCATTCAAGGGAGAAACACACGGTCTGATCCATGTTCTGTGCTCATTCATAATGAAACCCGGTATAGCTAACATTTACTGAAGTCTGTTGTATGCCCCAGGCACTGGGCAAAGCACTTTACATGCAGTGCCATTTATTACACACCATAAATTGGTCTTTAATAGCAGGAAATGCTTTAGGAGGACAATTAGGTGTCAAAGCTTCTATGTTCTTCCCTGCCTGAGGTCTCCCGTGTCCTAGATCAGCTTTACAACGGCCTGGTGGCCGTGCTCACACCGACGCACCACTGCAGGCAGGGGATTGTGCTGTGCCTCCTGGGCGATCAGCACCTGGAAAGAGAAGGTCAAGATTGTGACCACTGTCCGCATTTCTGACCTGTTCCTCGGCCACGAGGTGACCGCCCAGTTATATTGGGCTTGGTCCACACAGTGTTTTAAAAACAAGAGGAGCTTGAACTTTTGTCATTGTTGGTAAATCAGGAGGAATCACATACAAATCTGGGTTTCTGACTTCTCTTGAAAATCATCTGCAGGTCATACGGTCTGAACCCAGCGTGATAGTGGTCTGGTGGGCCCAGGGGCACCACTCCCGCTAACTCCACACTAGTAATCTAACGCTAGTAAATGTGTATCCTTCATTTACCACAGCTCTCCAGTGGGTCAGCCTGTCCTCTCTTGTATGAACTACCCAGCCCTTGGACCCTTAGATTTGAGCCTCTACTCCAGGCTGGGTTTTTTCCTTAGAGTTTGCTATCAGCATTAGAATTAAGATGATTTTTAAGATGATGTTTCCGCTTGTAAGTAGTACTGTCATTAGATGAAATCAGAGCAAGGGAATGAGATGTGGTGGCTGGTGTCCCAATGCCCGAGGGCGGGTCCTTGACACTTAAGGGATGAGACCCTTAAGCAGGGCTGCTTTCCTCCCTGCCCTTTCCCTCCCTCTCATCCTCTGTCCCCTTCTGCTATTCTGAGGAAGCTGGGAGCTGCCGCCATTTTTCCACCTCGAGCAACTGAGTGTGACTATATTTTTGTCCCATGTTCAATTATTTCCATGAACTATTTTTGATGATCAACTTGGAAATTAAATTGGATAGTCCATGTGGGACTTGATAAGAAGAATGACTTGCCCAAATGTATTGCACTGAGAAATCTAAGAAGTAAGGTTTTTAATGACTTGCTTTGTGACCTGGTTAGGAATGATACCATTTGTTGTGGGTCTCAATTCATGAATTTTCTTTCTCTACCTTGTATACTCTAGCAAGAGATGAAAAAAATGATAGCCATGATAAGAAAATATATATATATATATATATATATATATATAACAGACTAGATGTGAGAGGTCTCTATATCTGTTAGCAACAGAAGTTCATATTTATTGTAAGAGATGCTGTTTCTTTGATCTCTCTCGAACATCTGTTCTTCCATAGAGCTGTGTTCTATGTAATAAGTCAGAACAAGCAATAGAGGGGAATCCCTGGTGGCCCAGTGGTTAGGACTTGTGCTTTCACCCCCACTGACGTGGGTTCAGTCCCTGGTCAGGGAACTAAGATCTTGCAGGCTGCATGGCGCAGCCAAAAATAAATGCATTTTTTTAAGTACAAGCACTAGGTAGGGCAGATTCTTTACCATTATAAAACAATTCGGATCTTTGTTCTAGGGTTTATACCTTTTCCCTTCCTAAAGCTGAATCCCAGAAGGACAGAACTGACTCAGTGTTTCAGCAGCCCTGAATCTGTGACATGATGGCACTGCTCATTTCATACCCTTTTGTATACATGCAGTTAAAGTCAGTAACTGAAGATCAGTTTCTCCCTGAAGCTTTTAGCTACCCTTCATTTCCTCTTCTGTTCTCTAGTTGCACACTCCTCTCAGGCAGAGCCCATTCACTCATTCAAGTACATGAGCTGGGAGGCAGTGAGGATAAGTGGTGCGCGAGAAAGACACAGTCGGTCCTTGCTCTTAAGAAGCTTAGCAGTGCAGCTAGCATGGGCCGAAGAGAGACAATCCCAGTTCAGTAATGAGCGCGCTCTTGGCAAAGACCTGGGCCCTGGGGCATTCAGGAGAAGGAACAGCAGGCAGAGGCACTCTCAGGAGAAACAGTTTATTTGCGTCACATCTGGGCTTCCCTGGCGCCTCAGTGGCCAAGAATCCACCTGCCAGTGCTGGAGACACGGGTTCGATCCCTGATCCGGGAGGATCCCCCATCCCTGGGAGGATCCCCCATGCCCCAGAGCACCTAAGCCCATACACCACAACCACTGAGCCTGCGCTGTGGAGCCGGGAACCGCACCTTCCGAAGCCTGAGCACGCTACAGCCTGTGCATCGCAGCAACAGCAGCCACCGCGGCAAGAAGCCCTGCAGATACTCTGCAGTCTGTACAGAAAACAGCGTTACATTTTAACATGTAAAATCGTTTTCAAAAGACTCTTTAAATATAAACTTGACTCACTAAGAGCAAATTGAAAATATGTGGCTATCCCCCTGATTTGCAGATGATACTTTAAGAATAAAGGTCTCATTTATTCATTGTGAACTTTAAAGAATATTTTTAATGGTGTTGGCCAGCTCATGCCACTATGTGGTCTGTGTTAGCGGTTCTCTATAAATAGATGGCTTTGTTTGAGTGATTCTTTCATGTCTAGTACCTTGTAAAATAAGTTTGCCGATAATTTATCCTAGATTCAAATGACTAAGCGATGGGCTTTAATTCTTAGGCATTTTAACATTTTGGATATGATTACAGATTCTGAGACTTTATGATTACTTAAATTTAAACATACAAATTACCATCTTGAGCAATTCTGAATGAGTTGCTGAATGTTGTCTGTTTTCTATTCACATACTTACTAAACTCATTCCTTGCTGTGTAGGAACAGTCAGAATTAGATATCTGCAAACCATTAAGGTTGTGAAACATCTATTTTTCCCGTTTTCTAATTCTGGCTATGAAGATCATGTATCAAAGTAACACGGGATTTTATTTTTTAAAGAATAATTGTTGATTACTAGTTGTCAGAGATTTGAAAAGGGAAGAGTTTTTCTTACTAATGGGTGATGAAGTAGACTAAAGGAGGCTTTGACCATTTTTCTTTTACTAGTGAAGGAGGATGTTTACGTGTGCTTTTGGTTTTGTTTGTCCTCCTTCCAGTTGTATTTTGGAGTCATCTACGTGTCACTGAATGGATATACTACAGAACATCCATAGCAGTAGACGTGTGGAGTAGAAAAACACTAGTTCACAGACCTTTCGCAGAATCACTAAGCACAGCAGTTAAACGGGCAGAATATCGCCAGGTGTGGGGTGATGGAGCAGCTATTTTAAGATGGAAGTGAATAGGAAAGCATCATAAAAATAGACCTTCCATAGAAGTCCAAACTCTGGACAAGACTCCAGTTCGTTGCTTTTGCTGTGTCTTTAGATTTGCTGAAGACAGAACAGTTAGGGCTGGAGGGACGTGTAGGTGGAGGCTGTATCTTAGAGAGGACCCCAGCAGGGATTCATCTCCTAGTCAGTAAATCACCTTTGAGGACTGGTTTAATTACTCGCCTGCATTGTGCTGCTTATGTTTTAAGTAGGCCCCTCTGCATCCCTCCGTCTCCCCTAATTTTCCTGGCTCCCAGCGTGTCCTCTGTCCCACGGCTGCGGTCCGTGCGGACCACGTCAGTATTCGCTAGGGCTGGCCTCCTGCCATCCTCACCTTGTACGGTTCGTGTCTCTGCTTTCGGTCCGACTCCCATAGGCGTGCTGTGGCCCTTAGGGTCATCTCTGTCTTTGCTGTCTTGTTAGACTCAGACCTCCCACTCTCCAGTCATAGCACCCTGTGCCTCCACACCCCCTCCCTCAGTTACTTCCCTCCTCTGGGTTTACTCCTTCAGCCAGATTTTCAGCTGCTTGTTTCCAGCCCAAGCCCCCTTCCCTCCTTAGGCAGTGGTCAGTCCCCTGGAATGCTGCCTCTCTAGTATTCCCACCTCTCCCTTTTGCCCGTCTTCTTGCCCTCAGCACACCTGACCAGCTCCACCGTGGACCAAGCCAGCCACCTGCTTGTCTTTCCCTGGGCCCCGCTCCTAAGTGCTGCTGGAGAAAATCTTCCACTTGTGCAGATGGACCCCCTAGGAATCTGGTCAGTAACCTCAGATCTGTCTCCCCCAGCTCCTGGCTGTCAGGTCTGAAGTTTGCCAGCCATCCTTCAAACCTTATTTCTCTTGACGGGAAAAAGGAGCTTTGTTCCTAAGACAGCCCTTATATCTGTGCTCTCCACGCCTTCCCATCCTGCCTCTGCAAGGCATCTTGTTCTGACAGCTTTGTGACACTTAGGTGTGTGTCCTTAGCCCTCTGTCTATTTTGCCATCTTTTTTGAACCACTTAAACATTTGCACACTTTCTCTGGCAGCAATTCCCCCACCATCAGCTCTTTCCAGTTGAAATGTTTGAAATAAATAGGTCACTGTGTCCATTGTTCACCTCCCGGTCACTCCCCGACCCAGGGAAGCTACGCTCCACCCTACCACACCGTGAAAATAATTGTTCACAAGGTCACTGTTCGCTTCCTTGTTGCTAAATCCAACGGATTCTTTGCATCCTTATCATAACAGCACTTAACACGGTCGACCCATTTGCTTCTTGAATATTCTGTAACCGCGGTCTCCACCGGGCTCCTTTCCTCTCCCTTTCCTTGATGTCTCCTCCCTTTCCAGCTGGTTAGTCCCAGCCGCCCTCCTGCGCTCCTGGGCTCCTCTGCTGGGGGAGCCCCTGTGCATCCCCCACACTGCTGCTTTCATCTGCCTCTCTGTTCTTTGCTGTTTCAGGTGTTCACCCAGAAGTCGTAACAGCCCCTGAATTCAGAGTGGCTCCCAGACGGCCTTGGAGTCGGGCACAGCTTCCAGAATGAGCATCGCTCCTGAAATGTCAGCTCGCTGTCCCCCACAGGGCCTTTGTGTCTGCTGTTTGCTCTGCCTGGAACATTCTCCCTCACCAAGTCTTGTTCTGCCTTCCAGTGCCAGCGTGGGCATCTCAGGAGGCTTTCTCAGACTTCCCCGACTCCCCCATCCCTGTACTTCCGCTTCCATAGCACTCTGTGTGGTGACACTGCAATGACACCCATTGTCCTGTAATTGCCTGTTTGCGTACGTATCGCCAGCTAACCCGTCTTAGAAGTCTTCAAAAGGGCAGGACTGGCGGGATTGCTTTTGTTTGAGTCATTTCTGTCCCTTAGTACCTGGTATAGTGCCGGGCACATAAAAGAACCTAATACGTAGTTCCTGCCTGAGTCGATGAGCTGTGCTCTTTGGGTCCGTGAACTGGAGACTGGTTGATAGGGAGGCACTGACTTGGTAAGTGTTGTGCAGACCATGTGTTACTGACCCACCGTCGGTTTAGCACACACTTTGTTTTCTCTCTGACCTTTGAGAGTGTGTGTGGAGCCACCCCCTGCTCCACTGAGATGAGAAGCCCTTCTGAGCCGGATCCGCGTGGAATTCTTGGTGTCCTTCAGTGCGCTGCATGTAGGGGGGCTTCGTTCCAGTGGTCCTCATCTCAGGTAGATAGACACAGACACACGTAAATACACCCGCCGGAACTGTGTCTCGCCTGTAAACCGCCTTTGTCCTCCTCAGCTGGTCCTGCCTCTGGCGGTGCACAGCCCTCGCCGCTTGGGAGGGGCCTTTGCCCTGTGGCTTCTCAGTCCTCGTGTTCTGCACGCTGGCCAAGTACGAGCGTCGTCAGCCGGGGGGAGTCTTCCCTCGTTGAAATGCCTTAGGTTTGATAGCTGCGACTGACCAGTGCTGACAGGAAATAGAGGCATTTGTTGAAAGCCAGAGTTGTCCTCTTGCAGGATGCAGAACTCCTGTTAGCATATGATTTTGTGGTTGGTTTGGTGCTCCTCTATAAAAGTAAAGAATTGGGCAAAAATGGGAGGAGCGTGCTTGGGTCTCTAAAGTTAGATCCTTTTTCCTAAGTAATTTGCCTTTAGAGTTTCATTTGTTTGGAATTTGCTGAGATTTTGATCTTGCCAGAAAATTTCCAGCAAAACAAAATTCTGGGCAGGTGAAGAATTTGCATGTGAAACGAAATCATTTTTTTTTTTTTTTAACTCTTTTCTTAACATATTATCCTTGGTTCAAGCCTGAAGGTTATTCTGTTTTTTGTGACTCTCAACTTTTCCCTCATCTTGTGGTTCTTTCGAAAGGAGTGGTATTGTTTGAATGGAGGAGAGGAATAAAAATAAACGTAAAAGCCTTATTCTTGCCTAGGCAGGCTTGGCTTTACGGCTTGGAGCGGAATGACGTGTCTAATCTGGTGAAGAAGGGGTATTTTGGATTGGTTTGGCTTCTTGTTGGGTTTGATTTTTTTTTTTGAAGGTTTGTCTTTTAAACTGGAATTTTTATGTGAATGTAATCACCCGTGTATAAACACCCTTAGTTTCACAGTTGGCGTCACACATTTCTGTTACCTGTATTAAACACAAGTCATTGTGGTGAATGGCGTGAGGCAGGGTTGTTTTTTCGAATGAACCGAGGCCTGGCGTGATTAAGTGGTCGTAAAGCAGACTTGTGACCAGAGAGTCCTTTTCTTCCTGGTCCAGCGCCTTTCCTCCAGATGCGCCTCTCCCGGAGCCCGGGGATGCCTTCTGTCGGAGTAGCGGAGTAGAGGGCTCCTGTTGGGACTGCTGCACTCTCCTGCCTTCAACCTGCTAACCTTGAACCCTCATTGCTCCTTACAGAAGTTGTTTTTCAACATGAAAGTACCTTTAAACAAGTTTGAAGGCCAGAGGTAGACCAGTTGAGAACAAAGTTGAAATAGCATTAAAGCCAGAGCTGTTGGCAGAAGTCTTGTAAAATGTGTTGAAGATGGTTATGGGAAGCAGGAAGCATTTCTATCCCAGTAGGTTGGGTTCAGGCATACTAACACAGTCCCGGGTTGTGGTCTCCGTTACCGAGTCCCCACTCAGCATCACATTCTTTGTCTTGTTTCCCCCTTCCTTGCTTCCCCTCCTCACCACCCTCTTCCCCCAAGGCCACTGCAGCCACCGGTAGCAATTAGCCCCATGTTGGATCTCAAGGCTGCTTCCCTGAGGACACGGGGCCAGTGGTGTTGGCTGTGGGCGTCGGAACCAAGCTCTGCGGGTTCTCGCGCTGTGGCCTTGGGACATTTGACTGGCTGCAAACTAGCAACAAATGATACTTCCACCGTCTACTCTGTAGTTGTTTTCTGCCTCTGTGTTTAAGGCCGGTTGAAGAGGATGGATGATAGAACCAAGCCTGTGTTAGGCTTGCCTAAGCAAGCCTGCAGCACTCTGGAGAAGGAAATGGCACCCCACTCCAGTGTTCTTGCCTGGAGAATCCCATGGACAGAGGAGCCTGGCGGGCTACAGTCCACGGGGTCGCAAAGAGTCAGGCACGACCGAGCGGCTTCACTTTCACTTTCAGCAGATTGGGAGAGGTGTTCATGAACAGCTGGAAAGCTGGGTGCAGCAGCCTGTAACAGAACAGGCTCCAAGGGGCCAAGTTCGGTGTCCACAGGTTTTGTTTTTTGTCTGAGTTTTAATCTCCCTGTTTTGTCTTTTTTAAATTGACAGGCCTCAGATAAAAGGCTGTGGGCGGTCTCATGTGTCGTGGAGTACCTGGGTGTGAGGCTCCAAGTTTATGACTGTCCGGAGCGTCCCTTAAATCTTACTTGGGTCAGTTCACGGGAACAGTGTTCAGATGGACTTTTCCGGCTGGCAGATTCTAGAACGGTAACCAAGCATGAAAGTACAGACAGTCCCTAATACGTAAACGTGTCCAGTACAGAAGGTGGAAAGTTCGTTGTTCGTGACACAGAACGTTGTTTCTATGGAATCAATGCGGTGGTTAAGGTCCAGACTTACCCTGGTACCTATTTAATCTGCAGTATCCCTGAAGTGCCCATATTAATATGTGCTTTTCCCGGACAATTATTATATATGATGATTACTATATATAATATTTAATATTATGCGTAACAGTGATTTTAATAGAAATCATCCCAGGCTCCATCTGGGAGGTAGCGTGTGTGTGTCTGGGGGAGCGTGGAACGGGTGTGTTAACGTGTCCTGTTCTCATGCGGCCTCGGCACTGGAAGTAGTTTTCTCCTCCCCCCCAGGTAAGGATGGACTCCCATGGAGTTTAGGGGAGAGGCTGGACTCAGGGATGCGGGGGGTAGACTGGAGCTTGAGGAATCGATGAGGCTGGTGCTTCTGGGGCTGGAGAACAGCGGCAGCTCCCGCAGCACTTCTCGGGCCGGCCAGCTCTTCATTGTCTTCTGGGGTCTCCAGACATTGGCCTTTTGTCCTTGGTTACCTTTTTTTTTGCTTGGACCAGGATTTTTGCTTCTGATCTGCACCTGAATTTCCTATCCGAGGCTCCTGTTTTTGAAATAAATATATAGTCTTTTTGAGGTTTTCACAATTAAATGCTGTAGCAGAGTTGTCACCTGTTAATTTTGCTGTGAGAAATTGTAGAGTCCCAGGTGACTAAACTTTATAAACTGTACCTGTATTTCAGTTTCATCTCCCCTGATGCGTATCACATTGCAGAAAATAAGAGCTTTTATAGTTAATACTGAAACATTTCCCTTGATTATATTTCTTTTTTAAGACTTGTTTTCAGGTAAGACCTTTTCCTGACAGTACATGAAGCTGTACAACGCACTTCCTACTTAAACCTTTGGAAACTGTCCACAGAGTCCAAGATGAGTCCCGCAGGCACCTGGGTAAACCTCCAGGCAGGTGACCTCTGTGGCCTCCCCACCTGATGCACAGAGATCTTCACGGGCAAGGACGGGCAGCGCGAGCCAGGCCTAGCAGGCGGGGCCTAGAGAGCGTCTGAACGGCTCCGCAGGCCTGGCCCTTGCTGCCTTGGAGAAAGTTTGCCTCCGGGGCTGTCATCTCCCATAAATGTCACATTCCTCTCCCTGAACCCACAAATAGCCAGCTTGCACTTCATCTTCGTGCTCAACCAAGCAGTGCTGAGATGCGGGGGCCTTGGGCTGCAGGCTGACGGCGTAGTCGCCCTGGGTATTTCCATTTAGCAGCTGGCTGCTTTTGAACTGGCTTGTGGAGAGCTGCAGGGCACAGGTTCCCTGCTAGCTCACGTCCAGCTTATTGTCCCTAACTGGACGGCTGCTGTTTCACTTCTCAGCAGAAAGGGACACTGGGCCTACCCACGCACTCGGAAAGGAAGGTGTGATGTACCACTCCTGAAAGATTGGGTCTACCGTCATCGTAAACAAGAGGGGGGTGGGGTCAGGCGGGGCTGGAGGTGGAATGTGGCTGCTCCCCAGAATTATGCATTGTTCTACAAGTGCGCTGTGGCATAGTGTGATGGAAGCTTCTGGCATCTTATTCCTCTTAATAATCATAGCACAGAAGGGATGGGGGAGTGGGCTTGTCTGGCTGTGGAAGCTGTCATATTAAACAGCACTTTTTGCTTTTAACAAGTTTTATCCAAATGAGACTTTAGGCTTTCTCTCTCAAATTTACTGGCAGTTTTTCTGAAAACATCTAATTATTTTGCCAGAAAATCACTCAAGGACAGCCCTTTTTTTTAACCTATGCAAATATGTTGCATTCTTTTAAAATAGATCAGACAGAAATGGGTTACCTGTAAGATTTTATATATTTTCTAATGCATTCTTTTTATATTAGATACATTTCTGTAGACTTTCTTATGCTCTTATTTGAAGGATGTATTTTGTAACATAAAGCACTGCTTTATCTTGTCTTAATAAGCTTGATAAATTTTTTAACTACTAAACATTTTTTTGTATGTTGTGAAATCCCCTGAGTAATTATAAAATCAGCAGACATTTGTTTACACGTTAATATATGTATCTATTCCTCCTGCTGCTGCTGCTGCTAAGTCACTCCAGTCGTGTTCCTAGTTGCACTAAAAACCTAAAGTAACCTTCAGTTCTTTAGTTTTCCCTTTCTTCCAGCTGATTGCCAAGTCTTCCGGCTTCCTTCTTGAAGTGTGCATCTGACCCTCTTCTTTCCTCATCTTCTCCCCTTGCCTCCATTCAGGCCCCCTCCTCTCTGGCTGTTACGGTCCCCTTCAACTGGTTTGGGCCCTTCACTTCCAGCCTGTCTTTCATGGGACGAGAAGGGATATCCTTGTCCTACTTGAAGACTTCCGGTGGCTCCCTGTTGCTGGGTCTGGCGTCTCCAGATTCCTTGGCCTCACCTAACACAGGTGCTTAAAGCCGGTCTGCGGAGGGTGTGGCCTGCTCTGCTGGCTAGCCTCCCCCACCACCCCACCCTCTCAAACCCTTCTCACCCTGTTCCCTTTGCACTTCAGACCGAGTCATCGTGGGTGCTGGATCTCCTGTCTGCTGAGAGCCTCCTTTCGGCTCACAGGCCCCACCTCCGTGGAGCACATGCCTCCTGCTCCCAACGCCGAGCTGACTGTCCTGTTCAGTTCCCTTTTTTAAAAGAACTATGGCAAATATTATGAGTATGCTTTCTCTGTTACCTCTGTGAATGCAGTAATTTTCCCTTATCCACCCGAGGAATCTATCTCCCTGGAGGAAAGTTAGTATTGGGTCCCAGGAAGGAAGCCACTGAGAAAGCATGTATTCTGCCTCTAACATGCCAAATAGCACTTTTTTTTTTTTTAACAGCATGTTGCTCCTTTTTAACAATTCCATTTTATGTGAATTAGTATTTTTCTTCTATTGCTTATATATTATTTTCTTCTTAGCTAGAACATGAACCCTCCAAGAATATGGGATCGTGCCTTTCAGACCTTTGTATCCTCAGGACCAAGTGTATCGTGGCGTCTGGCTTACTGTCACCTTGTGGACCTGTGTCGTGCACGCGTTAGTCACACTTAGTTAAACTGTACATAGTGCCACAAGCAAAAAGAGAAATTCCTTTGAGTACCACATTGTCCTGTCTGACCACGCCTTGATGTCCTCTGCAAGGAAGGGGAGACTGCAGGTGAAAGAGAAACAAAAGAAGTTAAGATCTTTAAAATATCTCAGGCTTCAGTGTTGACAATTCAAGATCTTCTCCCCCAGTGTTTTAATCTCAGTTGCATGTAATTTTTGCCTCATCGCAAATTATAGAATTTAGTTGCCATGTAAGATGGATACCTCTGTACACCCTTCAGAAATGTTTATGAAATTAAAGAAACCACATTAAGGACTCAGCACTTAAGGGTAAGCTACCTAACAATTATTCACTAACAGAAGAGTTGTAATTTTCCCTACAGACCATTATGCTGGTCATCTATAAATTCATATAAATTATGTTGACACTTAATTCATTCCAGCTTGGTCGGGTGCCCGTGGATACCAGGCAGGACACTAGGCAGTGACACGTGCACAGGCGCGGGTGATCGGAAACACGGCCTGTGGTCTCTGTAACAGTCACAGCAGAGCGATGACATGAACAGTCACGCAGACTATGACTTGCGGAGGGAAGTGGCATGAAAG
>NW_011494610.1:4324171-4346448 GCF_000754665.1 Bison bison bison
CTGCGGAGGAAAGTGCCATGAAAGAAAACTAAAAGGTGCAAGGAGAGTGTTGAAGAAAGGGCTTTAAGCTGGTGTGAAGAGGTCAGTGAGTGCCTCGGCGAGGCTTACAGGGTGGGGTGGGACAGCCTTTTGAACAGCAAGGGCTTAGCAGTTTTCAAGAAAGCAGGGAAGACATGCATGGTCTAAGCACTGGTCTCCAGAGTATGTCACCTCCTGAGATAATGACTCCCGGAAGTTAATTGTTCACTTGCAGAAAGTAGGACCTCCTCTTTGTTTATAGACATTTTAAAATTACGGATTTGTCTTATACTAGAATCCCGTGATTTGTTGAAGAGTACTCACATTGAGATTTTATATAATATTTTGAGAATACTAAAGTATTGATCTTACCCTTTTAACCCTTATTAAGAATTCTTTATTTTTCTAATTTATACTATATTTCATTATACAGTGATATGTTTACTATGGAAAACAAAAAAGAATGAAAGTTTTCTTTATCCCTATCACTGCACAGTGTAGGTACTATAACCATTTTGTCTATTTTCTGCCAATCATTTTTAATTGAAATTTTTATTGAGATAATTAGATTCATGTGAGAAATAATATATCCCTTGTACTCTTTGCCCAGTTTCCTCCACCTTGATGCTATTATGCAAAAGTGTAAGGCACTGTCGCAACCAGGATACTGACATTGATAGCAGTTCGTCATCTTATCAGGTTTCCTCGGCTTTACTTGTGCTCATTTGTGTGTGTGCTGTTTTCCATAGATTCTTGTATTAGTAATGCTATTTTGTGGTGTGATTTCCTTCCAGTTTTTTTCTTTTTTGCCCTCAAAAAGCATCTCCTCTCCTAATCATATATCCCTCTCATATCCTTATGTGCTTTGTCGCAACTTGTTTTAAAAAGCAACTGCCCATAAGGGAAATAAGTAGATTGAGAACAGAATTGTCAGTCTGAATGTACTTTACCAGCTTACTGATTGTCTGTAGACAGTTTAGCCAGTTTACAGTGTCTGGCCCTGCTACTCAAAGATCCTCTGGGTGGTTTGTAACGAAGAGAGAACCATTTAGTGCCGTTCAAAACAGACCAAAGTGTGTCTGAAAAAAAGCCTGACAGGGATGTGTAAATGCCAAGTTGCCTGTAATTTAAGCAGAGCAGAGTAAGTAGAATAAACATATACAGGGAAAGTACAGGTAACAAAGGAGGCTTTGAGAATTTTGCTCTTATTTCTTGAGTGAATAGTCTTCTCATTAAGCCAATAACCACTTGCTTGCTGCATGTGTGGTCAGTTGATTTTTCATTAGTCATATGATTTTCATACGTGGTCTGGTTTTTGGTATTGTTTGAGTTTTCTCAATGGGAATATATTACCTTAATAATCAGAAAATACCCCCAAGTTTTCAATTTTGGAGTAAAAAGAAACAGTAGACATGTGAAAAGTAAGAAGGAAATTGGTTTAAAGTATCTGAGTTCAGGAAGCATGAATAGAGTGGGAGAGAAGCCAAGATGATTGATGCCAGTCATGAAGCTGCACAAGGTCGCTGAAAGCTCGGTGACCAGACAGACCGCTTGGAGAAATTTCACAGGAGGAGGTAACTGCCAAGGGCATGCACATGGAAAGGACCCCAGAAGGAACACGAGGCGTGAGTGTCAGTTTAGAGTTTGGAGAGTGAGAGAAGAGAGCGCCTTCTTGTCCAGAATAGGATCTCAGTGGACGTTAGGCTCCCACTGATGAAAAAGAACTGTTCGGTTCTGGCTAACCTTGTTCAGCAACTCTTAATAATTAAGATTTAATAACGTAAGAATGTGTGGAAGGTACTTCAACAAGAGAATCTGTCTCTCAAACCTGGTAAAGTGGTGAAGTTTTTTTAACTAATTGTTGAGTCACTAAGTTGTGTCTGACTCTCTTCGAGCCCTGAACTGCAACACGCCAGGCTTCCCTGTCTTTCGCTACTTCTGGAGTTTGCTCACAGTCATGTCCCTTGAGTCAGTGATGCCATCCAACCATCTCATCCTCTGTCATCCCCATCTCCTCCCACCTTCAATCTTTCCCAGCATCAGGGTCATTTCCAGTGGGTCAGCTCTTTGCATCAGGTGGCCAAAGTATTGGAGTTTCAGCTTCAGCATCAGTCCTTCCGGTGAATAATATTCAGGGTTGATTTCCTTTAGGATTGACTGGTTTGATCTGCTTGCTGTCCAAGGGACTCTCAAGAGTCTTCTCCAGCACCACAGTTCAAAAGTGGTAATTCTTTGGTGCTCCGCCTTCTTTACATTGGAGAAGGAAATGGCAACCCACTCCAGTGTTCTTGCCTGGAGAATCCCAGGGACGGGGGAGCCTGCTGGGCTGCCGTCTATGGGGTCGCACAGAGTCGGACACGACTGAAGTGACTTAGCAGCCGCCTTCTTTATGGTCCAGCTCTCACATCTGTGCATGGATGTGAGACTACTGAAAAAGCCACTGCTTTGACTAGACGGACCTTTGTCGGCAAAGCAGTATCTCTGCTCTTCAATACGTTGTCTAGGTTTGTCACAGCTTTTCTTCCAAGAAGCAAGCGTCTTTTTGTAAGGTGATCTGATATTCCTATCTCTCTAAGAATTTTCCACAGTCTATTGTGATTCCCAAGTCAAAGACTTTAGCCTAATCAGTGAAGCAGATATTCTTCTAGAATTCTCTTATTTTTTCTGTGAGCCAGTGGATGCTGACAGTTTGATTTCTTCTATTTGCAATGTGATTGATAAACCCAGAAAATGCAGTTTTAGAAAAATTACCTGAGTAAATGAAGGTAGGTTAGATGGCTGGATAACGAGATTATATTATAGACTAATACATATATTGTGGGCCCGTCTATGTAAAAACAAGTAGTAACAATTCAAAAATAATGAATTCATTATTTAAGAGTTCATTGTTTTGTGTGTTTGGAGGAGTAGATAGTGCTAGACTGTTAACGCTGGTGAAGTTTTCCATTACCTTTATATTGTATACACTGGACATGTTTGTATAATTCCTGGGAGGGATTTTATAAGTTAAGTCTTTGAGTATTTAGGGATGTTTGCATTTTCTGATGACTCCTTCGACACTCATGTCACTGTTCTGTACCCTTGATGCCCTCAGTTTGGAACTGTTCCTGCGATTCCCTTCTGTGAGCACTGTTGAAGTTATGTAGTAGTCAGCCGTTCTCGCCTTCCCTCTCCCCCAGCATCCGATGGGAAGTATTTCTGGTTGGCGTCTGAGAGACCCTCAGTTAGTATCCGCCGCTAATTGCCCTTCCTGTTCCGCCCTCCCGGCCCCTCTGGAGGTTGTCCCCGCGCTGTATGCACGCTGCCCGCCGCACAGCCGTCCTTTTGTCTTAGGCCTGCTCTGTTGTTCAGTCACTAAGTCGTATCCGACTCTCCTCAATGCTCACAGTCATTGCTCCTTAAACCTTTCTTGTCATTTCGGTTGCCTGATGCTCCTTCTCTACTAGGTTCCTTGGGAATGGTTTATAGAAATATTCTGTGAATTATCAATGCATATTCCTAACAGTTTGCAGCTTTACTATTTGAAGACCATTTTATCTATATAAAAATCTTTGGATCACATGTTATTTCCTTCAGTAATTTAAATGTTGCCCCACTGTATGTCTCACGGTGTAGAGCGCTGCTGTGGGCGTTTGACGGTCTGGTTTTTTTTTTTTTGCCTTTTAAGTGATTTGGTCCTTTTGCTAGATGCGCAGAGGAGTTTTTTCTTAACCTTTTGTATCAAAGTGTTATCATTTATTAAACTGTGTCTTGCTCTTGGTCATCTTGGGTCATTCTCCTCCCAAATCTGTGTTCTTTTAATATATAGTTTCAAATCTTCTTTCTTTTAATTTCAGGAGAGTCTTAAATTCAAAGTTGCAGTATTTTCTTTTGTTCCATTGTTTTGATTTCCTTCTCAGGGACTCAGCCTGTTGTGTGTTTGTTTGATTTTCTTGTTCTATCATCTGTTTCTTTCACTTCCTCAAAAAATTTTTAAATCTAATTAGCTTTTAAAGTAAAAGAAAAATTGTTAAATATAATTGCACGTTTAAAAAATACAATTTCAAACTTACACAATTAAAACAGTACAGAGAACCTATTTCTCTTTGGTTATATTTTTTGGAAAAAAATTTTTTTTAACTCCACTATATCTGTTTCCTTGAAGGCGTTAAACATGTATGTTTGCTCTTGGGTTCTCCTTGTTTTATCTTCATTTCTGAAAATACTTCCTTCTTTTCTTTTTACTTCATCCCCGCTTTCTTGCACTAACCTTTCGAACCCTTCTGTTTTCCGGTCACTTTGTTTGTGAGTTCTCATCCTCATTCATACTGTTCTTCCTGAGCCTCTACCATGTTCTTAGGGTCTTCTCAACTTGGGTTAGTTTCATCTTTTGTGGGCCTCTTTCTGGCTTGCTCTTCTTTTCCGTAGGGGTATTTTTTTTCCCTTGTTCTCTCGTATAGTAATGTTATGTGGAACTTAGCTGTTCCTTGTCTGTTGGCCATCTTTAAGCACACAGTTTCCTAGCAGTTTTGAGGAGGAAGGGGTGGATCCCGTGGACGGCCTAGCTCAGGGCTCTCGGGCTCCCTCTTCAGCTGCCTTTGTGAAGTGACTTCTGTGTCTCCAGGATCTGCTTCCCCTGTTCCTCCTGTTGTTACCTATTATCTCAACCTTCTCTCTCCTCTGCCCCTTTTGTCCTTACCGTGCTCGATGTGGTCTACTCCCAGAAGCCTCTCGGTACAGGCTTTGTCTAGGAAGGTCTTAGTCGGGAGGGTCTGGAGGGCCTCCGGGTACCTGGGGGAGGGGGAGCCTGCTGATGCCTGTGAATCGGAGCCTGCAGGATCTGCTCCGGGTTTGGCTGCACACACGGTCGGACTGTCACACCTCCCCGTGAGGCCTGATGCTTCGGGGTTCTCCTGATCACACCCATCAGAATCCCCCATGTCTGGATCCTCCCTCCTCCCATACAGTGCAGTGCCACATGGGTCTTAATCACTGGCTGTCCCCCACTTCCTTGCACTTTCAAAACCCTAAGGGGTTTGTTGGCGTTGTTGTCTGAGGGTTGTCTGTCGGTTTTGCCATCCTGTTTACTTTTATGGGGGAGTTCGGGGGGGAAACCTGTGCTGCTGCCACTGACTTCCCAGAACCGTAAAGCCAGAGTAGTCTCTCAGAAACATGCGTCCGATTGTAGTGTTCCTCCCTGCTTAAAAGAATTGAGTTGCGAGGGCCCTTCATGCAAACTTTCAAACATATAGAAACAGATTAGTGTAACGAACCCCTGTGTATTTGTCACCCAGTTTCAGTCATTATAAGCTCATGGCTCATCTTTTTTCCTCTGTAGTCCCTACCCATTAACCCCTCCCAGCTCTCATTTATTTTGAAGTATGTCCTAGCATCATAATAAATACTTAAAAAAGAAAAATTGAACACTTAGGGATCAGAGGAGCCAGAGCCACATCGCCTTTGGACTTGGGAAGGAAAGGGAAATGTCAGGGAAAGCTGACATTAATGTCCAGGGTCTGGGCTGAGGCACCGTCAGCCCGGTCATACATGGACAGAAATTCGGAGTGCGGCCTCTAGGGAGCTGGACATCATGGCATGCTCTGCTAGGCAGGGAGCTGGGAAGACAGCACTTGCCCTTCCTGCCTGAATATTGTTTGCTGCAGAGGGCCCCGGGGGTGGGGGGGTGTGCTTTCTACCAGGCTGAGTTCTCAGCCCGGCTCCGGGCTCCAGAAAAGCCTTCTTGATACTCCAACTGCTGACCTGCTCCTCCGCTGGTCTGTAGGGGTGGGGTTCAGGGAGCCTGGATCCCATCTCAGATAGAGTGAAGCCTTCTTCAGGAAGGTAGCACATCAGAGAGCCGTACCGCCTGCAGGAAAAGTGGAGAGGAAGCGACGCATCCTTCCAAGAAGTGCTGCTCTCACACCCAGCCGTTCCCTGGGCATCATGGCAGGAAGTTACTCATCACTGGAAAATCACCCCAACCTTTCTGTTGAGGAAGTCCGAGAGCAGAGTGCTCAGAGATAGTGGGGTCACTGGTGCTCGCTTCTTACAGCCACTGTTTGTTTTCCAGCGCCATCCTCACGTTTTCTCGGATTTCTTCACTCCACGTTCCTCCCTCCCGGCTTGGTTTGTCCTGTTTAGCCGATTCAACTCGGGATCCTTGATGAGGGCCATGCGTCTGCAGGAGTCGTGCTCTGCGGGGAAACACACGACCTGGCGTGTCTGCTCCTTGGAGCTGAGGAGGCTCAGATCGCAGTCTCTGGGGAAGCCTGTGGAGCCGAGGCAGGTTTAGGACATGGTAGCTGTGCCCGGTGTGCCTCTGGGGGTTACAGACCCGGGTTGCAGGCCTGGATGAGTTGCGGGCCCACTCTCTCCTCTTTGAAATGGGCCTGGAGAGGCCCAGGCGGCAGGCTGCTGGGGTTGCTCCAGTCAAGGATGGCCATCCTTTCTCCTCCCCAGCCCTCGTTGCTCTAGGCTTCCTTTGAATCAACAGTGTCAGAACAGACTAGGCGAAACAGCTTGGGTATCAGCTGTCTGACTTCTTTTCTGCGCTTAGCGCCAGCCAGCATGGGCAAGGAGACGCAGCAGGTCAGCAGCGCCAGAAGAGCTCTGCTCTGCATCCATGTGGCTGCTCCCCAGGTGCTCCTGAGTTTGCTGTTCTCACTGTCACTGGCTCTTCTCGATGCCTCTCCCTTCTTCCTGTGAATAGATGTCCCCTCCGAGCAGGACTCCACTCAGTAGTGCTGTGTTTGGCCACAGCTGGTCTTCCCCACTGAGTGGGAACTCAATGAGGACAGGGATCATGACCACCTGCCCCACAACACTGGCGCAGCATGAAATGCAAGGCCAAAAATTGGCTGCAAGTACAATGATATATTGTGCTCTGGGTTCTGAAAGTGATTCTCAAAACTTGACTTTGGCATCATATGTAAGGCTTTGCTTTAAAAAATACACTTGGGTGTTAAGACCAATACTTTTAAGAATGTTACAACTCTGGCTTTTTAACTATCCTGTTCTCTAATGAACATACCTTATTGAAGTTATGCACCGTTTGCTCTGAGTAATCTTGTGAAGATTGCTTTTCAGTGCAGTAAGAAAGCAAACGTTCTAATGCTGAGCTTTTTTTCAAGTTTAGGCATTACTTGTTCCATGAAAATGTCACTAGACTTAGTGTCTCTAAAGTTCTTTATTTATCCTGGTTTTTGCAAAATATTTGTTTTATTTGGTCCTAGGGATTTATTTTCCTGCTAAACCAGCATAAATGTCTTCATTTTGTGAGCCTTGGGAAGAAGAGTGTTTGGCTATTATTGTAATATCTTAAGGGATATTGCTTCTGCAGTAGCTTCAGTTATTTATGTAATAATAGTGACCCTAGTCTGTATCTAGCAATATGTATATGGATTTTTAGTTCCTATATAGTTTTAGTTATAGCTTTGAGATATTGAGCAAATCCTCTTGAGGAAAGATTTGGCATGCATCAGCTTTCAAAAGCTTCTAAAAATTGATCATATATTATTAGAAGAGGTTTACTGCCTCTTTCCATCCCATAGAAAATGTATTTTTTATGTATCCAATTCTAAGAAGGCAGATGACCAAAAGATCATGTAGCTGTTGCCCATGGCTTATGACTAGAGAAGACGAGGGCACAGAACCCTTTTAAAGCAGTTTGTGGTGGTGGTGGTGGTTTAGCCACTAAGTCGTATTTGACTCTTTGCGACCTCATGGACTGCAGGTCACCAGACCTGTCTGTCCATGGGATTTCCCATGCAACAATACGGGAGTGGGTTGCTATTTCCTTCTCCAGGGCATCTTCCCAACCCAGGGATTGAACCTGTGGCTACTGCATTGACAGGCATCTTCTTTAAAACAATTGCATCTGAATATGTTGAAGGAGGTGGAAAGATGTTCTGATTTAATTTGTTGAGGTACAGCTATTTTTGGAGAAGGAAATGGCAACCCACTGCAGTATTCTTGCCTGGAAAATTCCATGGACAGAGGAGCCTGGCGGGCTACAGTCCACAGGGTCGCAAAGAGTCGGACACGACTGAGCGACCGAGCAACAACAACCAGCTATTTTATGCTGGATCTTGTTTGAAGTAGTTACTCAGAAAGTTGCTTTTTAATTAAATATCCCAAAGAAACGCAATGCCAAAGAATGCTCAAACTAGCACACAGTTGCACTCATCTCACATGCCAGTAAAGTAATGCTCAAAATTCTCCAAGCCAGGCTTCAGCAATACGTGAACCGTGAACTTGCAGATGTTCAAGCTGGTTTTAGAAAAGGCAGAGGAACCAGAGATCAAATTGCCAACATCCGCTGGATCATCGAAAAAGCAAGAGAGTACCAGAAAAACATCTATTTCTGCTTTCTTGACTATGCCAAAGCCTTTGACTGTGTGGATCGCAATAGACTGTGGGAAGTTCTTCAAGAGATGGGAATACCAGACCACCTGATCTGCCTCTTGAGAAATTTGTATGCAGGTCAGGAAGCAACAGTTAGAACTGGACATGGAACAACAGACTGGTTCCAAATAGGAAAAGGAGTACATCAAGGCTGTATATTGTCACCATGCTTATTTAACTTCTGTGCAGAGTACATCATGAGAAACACTGGGCTGGAAGAAGCACAAGCTGGAATCAAGATTGCCGGGAGAAATATCAATAACCTCAGATATGCAGATGACACCACCCTTATGGCAGAAAATGAAGAGGAACTAAAAAGCCTACTGATGAAAGTGAAAGAGGAGGGTGAAAAAGTTGGCTTAAAGCTCAACATTCAGAAAATGAAGCTAATGGCATCCGGTCCCATCACTTCATGGGAAATAGATGGGGAAACAGTGGAAACAGTGTCAGACTTAATTTTTCTGGGCTCCAAAATCACTGCAGATGGTGACTGCAACCATGAAATTAAAAGATGCTTACTCCTTGGAAGGAAAGTTATGACCAACCTAGATAGCATATTCAAAAGCAGAGACATTACTTTGGCAACAAAGGTCCGTCTAGTCAAGGCTATGGTTTTTCCAGTGGTCGTGTACGGATGTGAGAGTTGGACTGTGAAGAAAGCTGAGCACCGAAGAATTGATGCTTTTGAACTGTGGTGTTGGAGAAGACTCTTGAGAGTCTCTTGGACTGCAAGGAGATCCAACCAGTCCATTCTGAAGGAGGTCAACCCTGGGATTTCTTTGGAAGGAATGATGCTAAAGCTGAAACTCCAGTACTTCGGCCACCTCATGCAAAGAGTTGACTCATTGGAAAAGACCCTGATGCTGGGAGGGATTGGGGGCAGGAGGAGAAGGGGACGACAGGGGATGAGATGGCTGGATGGCATCACCGACTCGATGGACATGAGTTTGAGTGAACTCCGGGAATTGGTCATGGAGGCCTGGTGTGCTGCAATTCATGGGGTTGCAAAGAGTCGGACACGACTGAGCGACTGAACTGACTGACTCAATAAAGTAAAATTTGCTTTGACAGAAGTTAAAAACTTAGACGTCAGGTAACATGGAGAAGTATGCTTTTTACAAAACAATCTGCTTATTGACATGGCGAACAGAAATAATTTAACGTTTTCATTTTTTTCATGTATTTCACTACAAGTTCAGACACATAATAATACACACCAGATAGACACGGGGGCAGAACTCTGGGCCAGAGCCGTGCTGCCTGCCCTCTCCTCACAGAAGAACAAAGGAGCAGTGTCGTCGTAAGTGCAGGAATATTATTATGGGTTTTTTTAATTTCCTACTATTTTAATCTCCTGTGTTCCTCTTGATCTTTGCTAAATAGTTGCAAAGAATGAGTCGAGCCTTCATTAATCTTTTTTTTTTTTAATTCTACCTAGTTTTAATGGTTTTTCTTTCTCTGAAAAATAGTGATTTGTTCTTTCTGAAATCTGAATGATCAGATGCAGCTGCGTTTTTGTTGCTATTTGAGTTTAGGGAGAGGGAGGTCGAGCACTCTGAAGGGACACAGAGATTAGAGTAACTGTTAGGCTGACAGAAGGAGAAGAATCACCTATTCTTTGCCTAGTTTAAGATTTAGAGACAGTAGAGTGGGTATAGGTGAAAATTGTAGAAGGAAAATAAACCAGATGGATTAAGATTTTTTTTTTTATTAAAGTGTTACTACATACTGAAGAAGATGACGACGTTCTACCATTAGAAGCAATAAAGGAAATCGCAGAGGAAAAGGTCAATAGGCTTTGACTACTTAAAAATTTAGAACTACTTTAAAACTTTTTATTGCTTAGATAATGCATATGTGCTTAGAAAACCATCGGAAAACAATAGAAAATAAAAATTCCCTCAATCATTCTCCCAATTGGCAGCTCTATTGCTATAATGACATTTTACGATCATCCTCCCACACTTAAAAAAATTTTTATGTAAGGGAAATTAAATGTGCAAACAAATAAATTGGAAAAGTGGTTTCCAGCACAGACAAAGAATTGATGGCTTTAAAATATGTAAAGAGCTTAGGAAAAATGCTTACATTCTCAAGGCAAAGACAGGCATCCGTTCCATTGTACATCATTCAGCAGACGTTGAGTGCCTGCTGGTAAGTTAAAGGAGTGCTTACTGTGCACAAAAACAGCTGTTAGGAGGGACAGACATGGCGTTTTGTCATCTGCTTTATTCCAGCGTTTTGAGTCATAATCGAGATATAAGTGAAACTATATGGGAAACATTTTTCTTTACACTTTCAAAAATAATGTAGGTGAGTGTGTGTATAAACTTGAGATGGAAAACCGTTTCTTAAGCAAGACTCCCCACAAAACTAACTATAGAGGAAGAGATCCATAAATTGAGCTGTGTTGACATGAAGAACTCTCTTTGTCGAAAGACACCGTTAACGTTGGGTTGTCTGCAGAAGTGGCCTGCTCATAGATCAGCTTGTCCTTCATTAACCCGTAACGTGCGGTGCGTGTGCTTCTACGCGTGGTGCCTGGTGTCCCTCATTGTTCTCAGGCGCACTTCAGCGCTCGAGCCCAGGAGGAAGCGAAAGGAATGCATGTGCGGATGGAGGTCGGGGCTTCTGAACTGCTCGTTCTGCTCCTCCAGGAGGGATCAGATCCCTGGTGGTGGGAGGGGTGTAGGTAGAGTATCCGCTTGCTCGGAGCTCTAATCCTTCTGTTTTACCATCAGTCCCTGATGAATAATCGTGGGCACGTTTGTGTGAGTTCTGTGTGGCAGCGCCTAGCTCAGAACCTCGTGTCTGTCTGTCTGGCCGTCTTCCCCACTGGAGCACAAGGTCCATGGTGGCAGGACTTTGCCTCCCTTGTTCACCCTCCTGTCCTTCTTGCTTTCCACATGGTCAGTGCTAAGTAAATATTTGGATGAATTGAAGAGATTCAAACATTGAATGTAAACCTTGCTTCCTTGATCTGCATGCGCTGAGTTCTTTGCAGAGCCAGGCAGAAGAGCTTGGTCACCGCTTCCTCTCTTCCCCGAATTGTCATTTTACTTTTGTGGCTTCACTAAAGAACTATCACTTGAGAATGCTTTTGAGCAATGGGCATATCTTCCTTCATCATCTCTAATCCCCAAATGGTGTGTAGAAAAGTACATTTATATTGAGAAGGTATTTAGAAAACTCGCTTGTTTGGTAACAGTAATACAAAAGCCTTTTCTTTGGTTATGGTAAGAAATCTTGTACTACTCTTGGAGTGTTAAATGCTTAACCAAAGCTGATTTCATTTGACATTCTGTTTCCCTCCCATTCACACTCCCAGATTATCCACAGAATACCATCAGTTTCATAAATATGGTTTTCAGTTATTTCAAAGTAGGCATATTGTGTGGGTTCCTAAGGTCCCTGTAGGGAAATTAAACGTGGAGGGAGGAAGCTGGTGGTTGGCAGTCTGGTTCCTTGTAAAGCAAGCTGTGAACCTTCCGCTCTCAGATGCCTGCCAGCTGCTTGTGTCCTCAGTCAGCTGTGCCGCTGTCCTCGGCAAAGTGGCAGAACCCAGGGCCTGAACACGCCAACTGTCCTTATGGAAAGCAGAAGGTAAACAAAACAGAAGTGAAAGTGGATTCAGTTTTTAGACTGTTCTCTTACAGGAACGGTTTTGTGGTTCTCAGCATTCAAAAAAAAAACTTGTTCCAATATGCTTCACTGACATCAGTTACTGTAAGTCTGATTCATTTGCTGCCTATTGATTTCTGCCCAAGGTGAAATTTATGACATTTAACAGAAAACGTAAGTGATGTTAAAAAGCAACAAAAACAAAAACCAGATACTTCAAGGATTGTAAAAATAAGGTTTAAAGTCAGTGACCCTTGAAAACACAATTTTCATATTTCTTTGTTAACTATTTGACTGTGTAACCATAGAGTTGTTAAAAATAAATGATAATGTTAACGTTATATTAAGCGTCCAAAGGATAATACAATTTACTTTGCAGATTTTTTTTTACCCTAGTATCCTGCAGCTTCACTCTGACGCTAGCACGCGGGCACTGACTTTTGTCTTGGAGGCACGCTGGGGCCACTCTGTCCTGTCTCCTGTTGTCCACGCTGTGTCCCTCTGCACTCGCTTCCAAAGTGCCTGTCCTTTGTGTTCAGTGCAGAGTTTATCTTCATCTGTTAAGGTCTGTTGTTTAAATATCAGTGGTTGTCAATTTCATTTCAAGATTTCTCATTTATTCTTTCCTATCTGCTTATTGTGGCTTCATTTATTCCTTCCTAGATGTATATGTAACATCTTTTTTATACACAATTTCTTTATTTATCCCTGATCTCAAATACATTTATCTTTAAAGCGCCTGACAAGCCAACAGTAAATTTCATGTGAAATAGTTATTTTTCTAGTTGATTATCTTTTTCAGAACGAGTCTTTGGTGGTGGTGGTGTGTTTTTCTGTTTTTGGTATTGTGCTTACAGGTGATTTTGAGTGGGGGGTCTGTTGTTTTCGTTTGTTCTTGTTTTGTGTCTGAGCCTAGCTGTGCCTTTGTGGTGATGGATGGGGAGGCCTGGCGTGCTGTGATTCATGGGGTCGCAGAGTCGGACACGACTGAGCGACTGAACTGACTGTGCCTTTGTGTTCTTCTCTATGTTTAATTGACCCTCACTTTGTGTTCAGAGCAGAGGGTGTAGTTCAGAGCTGAAATCAGCCCCACCACCTCTACCGGTTGGTTCCCCGGTTCCCCTTGCCCACTTTGTGGAGGGTACTCCACACTTCCCATGCCTGCCCTCATCCTCTCATTTGTGGGGAATTTGTAAAACAATTTGATTCTGCTTTTTTCCATGTCATTTTCCAAATGCACATAATTGTTCTGGTAGTGATTTGTAACTCCATTATCTTTGAACCTCCCCCCGAACAGTGGACAGGATGACCCAGCGTCTCCATAGGCTCTGGCGAGGCTGATCACTGCAGGTCTGCTGTCTTTTGAACGCAGGCTGGTTGTGCTCATTTCTCCTTCCTCTCTCTCAGTTTACCACATTAGATTCTGAGGCTCTGGGTTTACTTTTCAGCATCTTTTTCTATTCAGTACATAATCATTTTAAACTTTAAACCAAAGCAAGCTTGCTACTCGTTAACTAAATTTTAAACTTTTTATTATCTAAGCATTGTAGATTATCTTACAGTTTAGCAGTATTGACTATGACTTCTGGCATATTGATTATATAAATGGATAAATATAATCGTTTCCTAAGGTTTATTGGAAGAGCTGAATGAAGCTCCAATACTTTGGCCACCTGATATGAAGAGCCAACTCCCTGGGAAAGACCCTTATGCTGGGAAAGACTAAAGGCAAAAGGAGAAAGGGGTGGCAAAGGATGCGATGGTTAGGTAGCATCATTGACTCACTGGACATGAATTTGAGCAAACTCTGGGAGATAGTGAAGAACAGGGAAGCCTGGCGTGCTGCAGTCCATGGGGTGGCAAAGAATTGGACGTGACTTAGTGATGACTTAGCAACTAAACCACAACAAAGATCTTTGTAGTCAATTACATTGTTCCATTAACCAGTATAGACAGAGTACAGCATTGCTTTCACCATGAAAGACGTTGAATTTCTGATTTTGAAAGTTGTGTATTTCTCAGTATGCTTTACTATACCGTAATTTTATATTGTCATTTATAATGAGATTTATGAGTAACAAAGTTGTTCAACACAAATGTCACTTTGAAGATTTGGTTCCTAAAATTCTAGTCTAGCCATCCCCGCCCTCCTCCCCACTTCTATATATATCTTCCTATTCAGTGGTGACTACTTGCAAGAGTTCCAGGAAATGTATGCCCTATATGTTCACTTCTTATTTTAAATTATTGCCTTTACTGTACTTCTGTATTTCCCTTTGATCTAGCTCTATTTCTGAGAGCCAGTAGTTTCCTTAAAGTACTAGGTAGCAGCTAGAACAGTCAAATTAGGCAGCCATTTGTAAAACGAGGTGTGGGGAGTAGAGAAGATGTGAAGATACTGAGGAGCTGCGGTTCTGGCAGATACAGGGTGCCGTTGGAGTGCTTTCTTCCTTCATTTGAAACAGATGGCTGTCTGAACCATCTGAAACAACTGTTTATGCTTTGAATTCGTGTTTCAGTAGCTCTTTTAGTACTATCTTGTTGAGAGGCTGTGTGACTCAGTTGCAAAGCAAAATAGTAGTAATAATAATTATTGTTATTATTGGAAAGCAGGAGTGGACCAGACATTGGTCTAAACGCATTCTCTTTCAAGAACATTTCTATTGCATAATGTGAATCAGACTGGTACACAGTTAAGGACTCTTTGAGCACCTTTAGAACCATTCCTTAATTCAGGCATTAGAATTAGGTTGAATGCCCACTCTGGGCCCAGGCTGGTGCTAGGAAGGTTGAGAGTCTAGGACCTTCCCAGTAGACTCCCAGCTTTAATGAGACACTGGCTCCACCTCATCACTCTTGGATAGTTTTAAGAGAAATAATGCATTTTACAGTGGAGCCAGAGACATTCGCCCTCTTGTGGGACTGAAGAGAGAAGGATGTTCAAACCAAAATTGCTAGGTTTAACTTAACAAAGTGCTATAAACATTAGAATATTTCTGCAAGCCTGGCTTTTATGCCTATGTGTTTTCAAAAATTAGAGCTCTCACGTAAAGCATTATCAGCTTTACCCCATGTTTGACTTTTGCCTAATTGGATTTGGGAGGTATTTAAATAATGGATAATGAGCTTTCCTGTAAGTAGACAGACTGACTGACTCTGGGCCCTGATTCCTTCTGTTCCCAGAGCCTTATGAGGAGCTCAGTGGGTGCTCGCTGGGAGGTCATCAGTCATCTTCTTAAGTGAGTGTGGAAGGATGGGGAGTCAGAACTAGCCTCAGAAATTTTTCAAGTAATGATGGTTTCTGCCCTACCTTGCCTCTTAAGATCGATTTTCAGTTCAGACGTTTTGTTTAAATTTTATCAGGCATCTTTATCCCAACTTTCTAGCCCAGATCAGTCATAATTTTAAAAGAACTTGTTTTTTTTTTCTCTCCCATGAAAATGATTCACTGTAGAAATGAGGCAGATCATTTTGGGTACCCAGTGCCTATATAAAATGACACGGTGTAATTTAAACCACTCACCAGTAAGCTGTGACTGAACATGAGCTCTCCCTTGGCCGCACACCGTCAGATGTGTTCTCTAGGAGAGCGTGAACGTTTGATGTCTGTTACACGTGCTGCTTTCTCTGTCACATTTCTGAAGAAACCTGTACCAAGAATAGGAAGTAGACTCCAGAAAAGCCAGTGAAGCACCGTCCGAGGGAAGGAGACGGGCAGCTTATCTGTTTGTTGGTGTGGGCCATTTCACTGTTCCCAGTTCTCATTCAGTGTGATCTCATCCCTGAAAGGGTGAGGTGCACTTTGAATGGTGCTTGAAATGTTGAATGGGGTTTTTTTAGGGGATGCTTCTGAGAATATGTTTCATGGCAAGTTTACTATTTCCTTCTTGGCTTGGCTCCTAAATTTACCCAACAGTCATCTTCTCATCATCAGCTTTAAGACCTTTATCCTGTTTTATTTTCTCTGTGTGGATGTTTTGCACGCCTCAGTAGATTCTTTAATCTTTGGTCAAAGTAGTAAAAGATCTAAGGATGCCATGTGCTTGTGATGGCAGTCCCCTTAAACTTGATCATTAGTTAGTGTCTGCTTTCTTCAGCTGTTGGAAGGTCGGCTCACCTTTGATGCCCTTTTATTTATTTTTTTTTATTTATTTATTTTTTTTATTTTATTATTTTTTTCCTTCTAATTTTATTTTATTTTTAAACTTTACATAATTGTATTAGTTTTGCCAAATATCAAAATGAATCCAATGCAGAAATCTTGTTTTGCTGTAGTTCTGTCACATTTCGAGGGACAGTGGTTCATCTGCTATTTTTCTAAACCACTATTGGTAGTTAACTTTTAATTTTATAGGTGCTTTTATCACTCCTCAATATTAATACTATAATCCTGGCATTTTGTTTTACTGAGTGAAATGTAAATTCATATTTAGAGCCTGCATGTATTTCTCATGTGCAGTTCTGAAATAGAGAAACACTTAAACCAGGTTTGTTTTATTATTTGTAAATTATACCTCAGAATTGATTAGACAGCAGGGACCTATTGTGTAGCGCATGGAACTCTGCTTAATGTTCTGTGGCAGCCTGGATGGGAGAGGGGTTTGGGGGAGAATGGATACAGGTCTGTGTGTGGCTGAGTCCCTTCTCCACTCACCCGAAACGGTCACAACATTGTTAATTGGCTATACCCCAGTACTGAATAAAAAGTATGACATTTGGGGAAAAAATAAATCAGGAAACAAAAAGAAATTGGTTAGAAAAACTGACTGAACTACGTATTTAAGATCTGTGCATTTGACTGTTTGAGGCTACCTTAATTTTAGACTCTTCTTTTAAAAGTATTGTGTGGATAGCTTCTATTTTCCCAATATTTTTATTAGCTGTTTTGGTGTGTTCTCTTCAACCAAAAAAGTACAGATTACTAGATCCTTCGGCTACATAGAATCAGTCGCACACTGTTGTTATTTTGGCCCTTATTTCCTCAGAATGAATATTTTTTCAGTGGTTTATTCATATCAACTGTTTCTTCCATCTTCTTTCAGTCACACCAGCTGGACTGATCAAGATTGTTTCATGTCATAAGGCAGATTTGTACCTGTTGGTGAACACTTCCAAATAACAACTAGAGTAAGAAATTTAAAAATGAGATTTTTTTTTCCCCCTTCAAGTCATTTTTCTGTGCTCTGTAGCATTTCCCCAAAAGCTTAATCTCATCCATAAAAGATGTGATGGATACATTACTACTAGACTAATTTGTTTAATCTCAAGTGAGTTTATATTATCATACTTTTCAGGTGCTATCTATCTTGCTCGTACGAGTCAAAAACCTTGCCGTTTTGTAGGTTTTTCTTTTAAATAGCAGAATGTGGACTTCCTCTTTAAATCCAAGTTGAATGTATACATGGTTTAAGACGTTAAATACTACCACCGTGGTCTTATAATCCAGTTATTGGCTGCCCACATCTCCCCATTCCCAGTCTTTCTCTTTATGAATGGCTTTTGAACTCTGAGCCTGCTTCGAGCTTGCATTTGTTCCCAGATTTTAAGGAAAATGTCTATCCTTTGATTCATGAATTTAGCTCTTCAGGGAGATACAGGATGTGGCTTTCTTAAGCCCCCGCCTTCTGCTGTCCCTCGTGCTTCCCCGCCCCGTTCCCCCAGCCTGTGATACTTCTAGGTGAAAGCCGTGTTCACTGTTTACATTGTTGCCTCGCACACAGTCACAGGTAGTGCTGTACTGTCATGCTTTCCTTTTTAATAGATTTTCTTGTAGTTAATAATTGCCTTTTCTTCATTTGCATAGTTTCCTTACTGCCTGAGTCACCAGGGAAGCCCCTACCTGTTGTTAACTCTTCTCATACCTTCTGAGAACCTCTCACAGCAATTTTCCACCAGCTCAGTTAGCACCATCCAATAGAAATAAGTACCAGCCATGTATGTAATTCTGCTTTTTCTAGTAGCCGCAGTAAGAAAGGGGCTTCCCAGGTGGCACTAGTGGTAAAGAACCCGCCTGCCAGTGCAAGAGACGTAGGAGACCTGGGTTCGATCCCTGGGTCAGGAAGATCCCCTGGAGGAGGGCATGGCAACCCACTCCAGTATTCTTGCCTGGAGAATCCCATGGGCAGAGGAGCCTGGCAGCTACAGTCCATGGGGTCGCAAAGGGTCAGACACGACTGAAATGACTTAGCATGCAGCAAGAAAGGTAAAAGGAAGCAGATGAAAGTAACAACATAGTTTGCTTAATCCAGCATGTTCAAAGTGTCATTTCAACCAATAGTCAATGTTTCAAGTATTTGAGATATTTTAATTTCTTTTCTTAGTACTCAGTTATCAAAACCCGATGTGTGTTTTTCACATTTGCACAGCATCTCTTTTCAGACTCACCACGTCTCAGGTGGCTTATGGCTACTGTGTTAGATAGAGCAGCTTCAGGTGATTCGGCAGCCCTGGTCTTGGAGGAGGCATCCCTCCTGGACACTTCTGTCCCTCTGTCTGGGTCACTGGCTCTGAAGACTGCCACACGGCGTCCATCTTGAGACCGCTTTGCTTTGCTTCTCAGTTGGCGTCCCTGTTTTCTGGACTGCAGGTATTCTCGTTTCCCTCTGGTGGTCTTGCTCAGTCACGGTGGGTATGCTGGACAGAGGCATGCTGTTGGCATGTCCATCTCTTGAGTCACTCTGGTCTGGTCTGGGTGCTCGCCTCCTGGGGCTGGTGCGTAGCTGTCATCCTGGGCCTCCCCCACCACAGCCTGCGTGGAAATTTCCTGTGCCTTTGCTCTTGTGGTGGATCCTTTTTTGTTTGTTTTTCCCCTGGGTACCTTACATCTTTCTCTTCCTTGGTTTTTTCCTTCACTCAGGTGGAAACGCCAGTGGATGCTGAGAAACGGAGCAGAGGTGGTGGGGTCTCTGAGGCCCTACAGATCTGAGCGGTTTCTCTCGTTCCTTCTTGCCTGACGATTATTGGGGCTGTGTATAGAATTCTAGGTTGGACATCATTTTTCTTCAGAATTTTGAAGGCATTGCTCTGTTGCCATTCAGCTTTCAGTGTTCTTGCAAAATCTGAAGCCATTCAGATCCCCTTACCTTTTGAAAGTGAACTATTTTTTCTTCCTGGAAACTTACAGAATCTTCTCTTTGTTGGCGAGACCCTCGACCTGCACGGTACTGTGCTCCAGTGTGGGTCTGTTTTTATCATTTTGCTGAGCACCTGATGTATCTGGTAGATTTCCTTGAACTAGTTTTTAATGTTTTCTTTCCTTGCATTTTATTCTGCTTAATTTTCCATTGTTAATTATTTTTGCCTTCTGGAAAAGCAGAATTTCTTCTACCTTTATCTTCTGACTCTTCTGTTAAGCTTATCATTTCTGCCATTTCTTGTTTTCAAGTTCCAAGAGACATTTTTATCCAACATCCTGTTCTTAATCCATGAATGTATGGATCTTATCTTTCTGAGTATATTAATGATAAATATATTTTTAAGCTTTGGTTTCTCTGCACTCTATTTCTTCCGAGGGGCTTGTTTTTCCCATTTTATTTTTCCTTTAGATCTCTTTCATACTAGAGGCATTCCTTCCTCTGACGTCTCTTAATCAGTGGTCTGCACGTGATGAAGATGGGGGGCTTCCGGGGTCTACTGCAGGCTCCCAGCAGGTGCACGGGGCTGGTCAGCACACGTCTGCCTCGAGGCCTCTGGGTGCAGGTGGGCTGTTGTTTGTATACCCTCATGATGGTACCTTTTGGTCTTTCCTCTTGTTTGCTCATATCACCTGGACGGCACTCTGCCCCCTGATTCACATTTTCCAAAAAGTAAATCTCCAGATTTCAGCAGAGGTGTGAGGCAGCAGGCACCCAGCAGCGGGAAGGGGGAGCTAGGGGCGGAGATGCAGTTCCTCTGGTCCAGCCCTGCCCCCCCCGCGGTGAATCCCACCCCTCGTTCCAGAAGCAGGCTTCCTGCCCTTCTGGAGGGTTCTGTGGTGGAAACCAGGCCGGTGCTCTGCTCTCCCAGCCACCGGCTTGTGACTGAGCCTGCTCCCACCTGCCAGCTGCTCATCAGTCTGATTGCCAGCTTCCAAAGCTGTGCTGCTGTTGTCTGCTCTCCTGTTCTCTCACTGCAGCCTTTCCCTTTTTTTAAAAAGTTCTGATAAAACATACATAACAAAGATTGACCGTCATAACCATGTTTAGGTGTACAGTTCAGCGGCATTGAGTATATGCACATTGTTGGGCAAGCTTGTCTTTCATGACAGTACTAGTAAAATACAGACGTAAAGGAAAAGATCTCTAAGTGGGGTTATAGTGGTGTTGATGTAGAAGAGCAAAATGAGATGTGTGTGGTCTGTCTGGTAGGACACATGCTGCAGTCTCCTGTGAGCTCAGGCACTCGCTCTCCTTCTGACGGTTGGTTTAATGGGGTTTGTTTGCCATCCCCTGGGAAAGCATTGGGGCTCCCAGGTGGTGCTAGTGGTGGAGAGTCCACCTGTCAGTGCAGGAGACTTCAGAGGTGCAGGTTTGATCCCTGCGTTGGAAAGATCCACTGAAGTAGGAAATGGCAACCCACTCCAATATTTTTGCCTGGAAAGTTCCGTGGACAGAGGAGCCTGGCAGGCTATATAGTTCATGGGGCTGCAAAAAGTTGGACATAACTGATGGCATTTGTGTGTGCACACGCGCACACACACGTATGGGAAAGTGTTTAGATAGTTGTTTGGCAGAAAGGGGCCTTTTATCTGCTCTTGATAAACTGTAGCTTTACAGGAGGTTGCAGATGGAATTCCCAGGCCTGACACAGAAGGCTCTCCAAGATCTGATCTCTACCCACCTGTGTACTCCAGCCCTATCATTCCTCCACCAGCCCACTCAGCGTCCCCACACAAAGTGTGAACCCCAGCCCCTGTGCCTCTGCTGTGCTGGGTGTTCTGAGTACTGCGCCCCGTTCCCATCTCCTTGCCCTCTTCCTCGTTGTTCTAGCTCCCGGCCCCACACCGCCGCCGCCCGCCTGCGGCATGCGGGTATCCTTCTGTCTCCCTCCCGTGACCTTGGACGTGCCTCTTGAATTAGCACTTGCCTTTCCCGCACTCCCCGGCCCCCTTTGCTGTTTGTTTCTGTGCTGCGTCTTCCTCAGTGCTTGGCACATGGCCCGCACGCAGTCAGCTGGGTTCCTGGTGCCAGAGTTTCAAGAGAGAACTCTTTATCTCTTATTTTGTAGGATATCCGACATGAAGCCAGTGACTTCCCATGCAGAGTGGCCAAGCTTCCTAAGAACAAAAACCGAAACAGGTACAGAGACGTCAGTCCCTGTAAGTATTCACACACCACAGTTACCTGCTCCCATCCAGCCAGCCCCTCCGAGGCTGTGGGCCTCTCAGACTCCTTTAGCCCTGGGGTTTGGTAATAAATCAATAGCAGTTGAGGTTTATGACTTGATTGTTTCCTATGATGAAGTTATTAGAGGCTTATAGTAATGGCTCACTTTTCCGCCCATGGAGGAGGGATAAGGTTTCAGTTTCTAGAAAATTCAGCAAAGTTCAAAGCGCTTTCCTTAGCTTTTACTGTTTTAATGATGAATCATTTCCTACCAGCTGAGTGTGTGTAATGGCAGGCGTAATATACCCCTTCCGGGTGACTCCGCGACAGTATTGTTGGGCCCAAGGCATTGTACTGACCAGTAGTGATGCCCTGCGCGGGCATGGGCCAGGGTCAGGGAGGCACTCACCTGCCGCCTCAGCTAGAGACGCAGTCGACTCTGCTCGCTGACCTCACCTCCCCCAGCCCACCCCCTCCGCCATCACTGTTTTTCTGGCTCTTTCCTATCCTTAGTTCTCAGTGTGCCCGCTGGCAGCCTCCTCTGCCTTCCAAGTAATTGGCTTTCAGTCTGCTGATATCTCGAAAGTGAATGAACTGTGTTAGAATCTGTGTAAAGTGAGAAAAACTGGAGAGGAGGGAAGGACAGGAACTTCACCACCTCCTCTGGGTCACAGAGAGCCTTGGGACTCACCTCCACGTGGCATCGCCCAGCAGCGAGGGCTGTGGTTGCAGCAGCTCCATAGCAGTGCCCTCTGCCGGGGACGTGACGATGCCGCCAGGCCCCCGGGCAGGCCCGTCCTACCGAAGCCTGCTGCAGGGGCGGCTCCCGGTGCCCTCCACAGAAGAGTGGCTGTGCCCCCTGCCGGATGGTGCAGTGCCCCAGGCTGTGGGGGGGGCGGAGTGAATCAGACCTGGGCTGGCGCTAAGCAGTCTGCCTCCAACGGCTGCCGCGGC
>NW_011494610.1:4346548-4356656 GCF_000754665.1 Bison bison bison
GCCGCGGCGCTCTGCCCCTCTGAGCTGCTGGCCTCAGGCGGGTTGCCCTCTGCCCTGATCTTCAGTCACACAGGAGTCACAGGGATCTCAGGACTGGGCGCAGACTGAAGTCAGGGCACATCAGTGCTTAGCCCCGAGTCTCACTCTCAGTGTCAGCTGTGGTTGAGACGGCCAGGAACTGAAGTGCCCGCTGGGCACGTCCACCACGTGGGTCTAGGTCGGGTGACACAGGATTTTGCCCCAGTGTCTGATTCTCTTGATTTAGCACTTCCAGGCTACGGCTGCACATAGATTTTATTTAAAAATAATACTAATGGCCTCTTCTCAGGGAATTCTGCCATGAGGCCCTGGCCAGCTGCCCTGCGCTAGAATCACCGTCGCAGTTCACACCATGCACACGGTGCCCACCAAGCCCTTGGTCTGTAGGCTTTGCTGTACTCGCTCTGAATTAGGCAACAATATTATCTTTCATATTTCTTTTCTATGATTTCGATCAGTATTCATCTAAATAAGGTTGTAAACCAGCTTTACAGAGGGAAAAAAAACAGCATTTGAAATATTCTTCCAGGGATACAATTCCCAAACTTTTTAACCAGTCTTAACTCCTTGCGTTTTTCTCCCCTACCTCCACTCTTCACTAGAGAAGGTAATTTGCTTTTAAAATTATGAAGGAAATGGGAGAATGTTTCAAGGTAGAAGGTGATCCTATTATCTTCCATTTGGCAGGTGAAAAACTCAGCACTCAGAAGATAGGTTGTCTGTCCAAGGTCACCACCCAGTGCTGTGAGACCGCTTATCTCCATGGCCCATTTCAGTATCACCCGAGTATTTCAGTGTGTAATAACCCTCTATGATGAGAAACGTTATTCCAAACAATGGCTAATTCACTAAAACGTCTCTTTGGAATGCTTTCTAATAGAAGGCCCTAACTGCTTACCCTGTTAGGTTTTCCTTTCTCTCTGGGCGAGGGGAGAACTGTTTACGGGCCGTCTCCTGAGTTTACCGTCCCGTGTGTTGTACCAGAAATAAAACACCCACCTGCGCTTGTTAATGGCCCCGGCAGGATAAGGAAAGTTGCCTTCGGGAAAGCAGGGCTTTTGTGACAGTGGCAGAGAGGAGAAGAAGCGGCTGTGCTTCTTCTGTCCCCTGGGGTAGACCTTTCAAATGCAAGTGTGTTTCTAAAAGCTATTCTGAAAGTTACTTTAATATACTTTCAGTGTTGTGTTTTGGATTCAGAGTCTGTGTTTTCCTGTTAAACTCTCTTTTAAGTGTCTCTGATTGTGACATATATGTTGTACTTGAGCTTTTCTAAAGACAACCTTGTATCAGGCAGTTCAAGGTGTGAGTTTTCACCCTGTTGTAGACTTCAGCCGTTTAATCTTGGAAGCATTAGGCACAGGTGAGGCTGAGACGTGATCGTAAATCTTACCAACTTGGTTCATTGTACCAACTTGAACTCTGGGGACTGGGTGGAATATTGGTGGATTTTGTTCCCTTTTAAAGATCAAAGCCATTGCATTTTTCACTCATAAAAGTATGTTTTAGGCCTCAGAGAACAGATTCCTTGACATCCCCTCCCCCCCAGTCTTCTGAGGTGTGAGGACAGTAATAAATAAGACGATAAAGCCTAAAAACAGATTTCCCAAACAAGAATTAATAATCTATGTTTTAGTGTAATTTGTTTCTGTTGCTATTTTGTATTAAGTTTCAGATACTTTGAGAAACCTTCTGAAAGTACTAGCGGTTCCCATTATTGGAGACACTAAGTTAATCTCAGAACAGTTTGGACTCAGCCAGTGTGAACACCCTGAGCGCCTCACTCGCTTTCTCTGCTTTCCCCATAGGGCACATCGCGTGTGCAAGCACTTAAGTCCCCCTGGATTAACCTTGCGTTCTGGTTTGCCTTTCAGTTGATCACAGTCGGATTAAACTTCATCAAGAAGATAACGACTATATCAATGCTAGTTTGATAAAAATGGAAGAAGCCCAAAGGAGTTACATTCTCACCCAGGTAAACAGAGTCTGAATTTTTCCCTAGTGGGCTTCGCCTCTCTCGATGTCAGCCTAAGAGTCTGACAGTGCCGTTATCCACGCCTCAGATAAAGTCTGCCACATCTTTTAGAAGATCAGGTTTCTAACCCAAAAAAGCAACATGGAAGGGAAAAGTCTTCCTTCAGAGATTCAGTCTGGTCATGACATGAATCTTTTCTGGGAAGTATGGTGTTGCTGGGTTTGTAGACAACAGCAGTAAAATGCCAGGGTTGTCTTGTTTGTTGACAGAGGCAGTAGCTAGAAAAGACTGTACCTGTGTTGAGTCCCTAAGCATTTGCCTCAGGGCATCAGGGCTGCTTATGGACACGTAAGAGGGTTAGTAATAGACCAGAAATCTTTATCCAGATGGCCTTTCAGAATTCCTCTGCGTGGTCCTCATTCCTTGGGGGTGGAGGGGTGAGTTAGGTTATGTGGAGGAGCATGCAAACTCACTTGAAACTCCCATTGGTTTTTGGCATCTTTATGGAAAAAGAAATCACAACAGTGGTTTCATAATTGGCCTTTTGTGAAACACTGGTATATGACCCAAAGACCACAGGAGCCCGGGGAAGAGTGAAGGGGTCTCTTTTAACCGATTTTCTCAAGTCTTCATCTGTTACTGGTACATTGATATACACAGTCTAAATCTCTATATATAAATCCTGATTTCCTCTTTTCTCTTTGCATGTCAGTTTTTCAGTTTTACATTAGGTTTGGGTCCTAGGGTGACTGAACATCATCACCCTGTCTAATATTTGGAGGCTAAAATGACAGTGAAGCTAGGAAGCACGATGACCAAAGTCTGCTTTGGGGCGGGTGTCTTCCTGGTGGCCCTTCTTGACTATCCCTTTTGTTCTGTCCGGGTTCCTCTCTGCACATGACCAGAGTCGGCCCAACACCCCCCCAGTCATTGTACGGAACATCAGTCCCCAGGCCCTCAGCCCGTGATCCTCCCAGCCCTTCTGGGGTTGGGGTGAGGGGCAGGGACACCTTGGTGGCAAGCTGGTGGGAAGAGGTTGTGGCAAAGTGGCTTCTTGGGAACTTCTCTTTTAGAGGTAGTCAAGTTTCTTACTTTCTGAATTCAGCCATTCAACTTTGGTCTGGGGTCAGCAAGCCCAAAGCAAAGATAGGGTATATAAAGTCAAACAGGCATTAGGAAATCACCGTGAAAACTTACCCCGCTGTCCTCACCGCACTCACACCCTCGCGGTTGCTTGGCACATGTGAAGTTCTGTCTGTCTGTCAGATCACACCCCAGATGTACCCAGCTGCTTGCTGACGTGGTCTCCCTCTGCCCTGAGGTTTATGTAAGGGGTTCGAGCAGCCTGGCCCAAAGTCGCACTGCTGGACGGTGGGACTGAGCTCATCTCCATGCCACAAAGCCAAGAACACGGTGCCCATTTTTAAAATGTGTTCATTAAGCAAATAATGCAAGGCTCTCATCTCACTTTTTAAACCTGTAGGGAGAGTAATGTCACGGATACTGGCCTTCACGCCCACCTTCAAGTATTGGCTGTTTGGTGTGTGCCCTTTCAGATCTTCCATGACTTTAGTCCCTCAGACCCGTTCTGGACTGGAGTGGTGTTTGGGGCCGTGATGAGAACTCCGGCTGTGGGCCAGTGGCACCGCGGCCCTTGCCCACCCTGTCTGTGTGCCCTCATGTTTTAGGTTCCATGCTCCGAGGATGAGGGGAGTCCACGGTCAGGTTAGCCATTAATAGTAATGATGAGAGCTCACACTGTGTTGGGTATTTGCTGTGTCCCGGGTCCTGTGGAAAGGCGTAGTAAGTCTGCCTACCTTCACAGCCCTGTGAACTTCAGGCGCTCTAACGGGTAGCGAGCTAGGTGGAGAAGCTGCAGGAATAGAGGTGGGTGGCTCGTCCCAGGCCGTGCGGGTGGGGCCCCTCCCCGAGCCGCCGCTCACCTGCAGCCAGCGGTGCTGCTCGCTGGCCCCCAGCCCTGACGTGGAGATCTCTGGCGCCCTTGCTCCGGCCAGCCCAAACCAGAGAGCAGAATCAGTGTTTTCTCTCCTCTGTCATTCGGCTCTGAACCAGCTCTGAAATACGGAAATGACCTTTCGCTACGTGGTAGAAAATAGAACTGTGGTTACTGACCACCAGGCAGGGAGAGGCGGGCCCTGGCCGCAGCCACGGCTTCCACGCTGCCTGAGGGCGCCTCGCGCCAGGCGGGTTTGTACGTAAGATGCACACACTGTGGATTCTGTTTGCAGGGCCCTCTACCCAACACCTGCGGCCACTTCTGGGAGATGGTGTGGGAGCAGAAGAGCAGGGGCGTTGTCATGCTCAACAGAGTGATGGAGAAAGGATCGGTGAGTGAACCTCACGCCGCCTCCCGCGGCGCCAGTCCGTAAGGGCGACGTCTGTCTGTTCCTCTCCTCAGGTTGCTTTAGATTTCTGTTAGAAAAATACAAAGAAGCAGTACATAATAACATGTTTATTGTAAACAAGTCAGATAGACAGGTGAATTTAAAGGAGAGAAAGGTCAGACAGCCCTTGCCCTGGTGTCCACCCCACCCTGTCAGCCGGCCTCCCAGCACTGGTGAGTGAGCCCCACTTTCCTCTCCCCGGTGCCTCTGGTGCTGCTCTGTTGGCCTCGTGGAGTGGTGCGAGCAGAGTTTCACTTTGAAAAGCAAGTTCCTACTGTGCCTTGATCGAGCCTGCTTTCTCTGGTAAAGTGTCCCTTTGCACAGCCAAACGGTGGGAGCAGCTGGACGCAGATTCAGCCCTGTCAGACCCACAGACGCTGGGCCCCTGGCCACTCCTTTCACAGGGACAGTGTCCGCTTGCACTTCCCTTCAGGAGTGTGAGCCTCCCTTCCGAGTACTCTGCAACGTGAGCCTGTTTGTTCAGGCCACTCCTGCCTCTCCTCAGTCTCTTCTGCTTCTACATCCAGCGCTCTTTCTAAACCAGGTCTCCCACACCTCTTGCTAGCTGAAACCTTTCTGGGGCTCCCACTGCCTCCCAGGACATACGCCGTGTGACTGCTGGACCGGGTACAGCTAGGCCCCGCTCTCTCCCTTCATCAGCCGATTCCAGCCAGAACAGACTTGTATTTTATTAAAAAAACTTTTTTTTTTTAGTCTTCTGCCCCTTCTCTGGACTAATGACCCAAATCGCACTCAGCCCCTCCAGGCGCGCGTGGCTGCCCTCAGCGCCGCGTGGCCTCTGACCTCCCTCACGCCTGAGGGTACAGTGTGGTCTTCACCGCAGGGTGTAGTGTCATGTCCCCCCAGGCTCCTGTCCTCTCCCTGATGCCCACTGCCAGCCGGGGGGCTCCGCAGCCTCCAAGGTGGAGGCCCCAGGGGAAGAGAGCCGAGGAGCGTGGAGGCCAGTGGGAAGAGGGGCCGAGGCAGGGCCGGCACTGGCTCCGTGCTCGGACTCAGCAGGGATGCCGCTGTCCCGGCTTCCAGAAGGACGTGACCGCTCCAGAGAAGCCTGCCTCCAGAGAAAGGACCATCGTGGCCCTCGGGAAAAGTAAAAGTGTGAAGCAGTAATGTGTCAAAGGAAACTTGAGCAGTGAAAACCTGAAGGGGTAACGCACCCGCCTCACGGACTCGTCCGTCTCTCCCCAGAAGGGACGGGGCTTGGCGACAGCAAACGGCCCTCTTAGGACATTTCCTGTTTAGAGTCGTCTTTTTGCCTCTGACTCTTTCTCTGAGAAGAAAGGATTCATTTGTTCTACAGAAACAGATAAAGCGCTTACCTGAATATTCAAGTGCTGCAGCAGTGTGTTTTGTCTGAGGAAAAAAAAAGTCTTCAGTGAAAGTGGTTTTTTAATTTTCTCTGCAGTGGCTTGATTAGTAAAACACAAAGTTGCGAACATGAAGTAAGCCGTCTCCACCACCTTCTTGTCAGCAACTTTGAATAAAGAAACAAAACATCAGGTTCCTGCCACGCACGTGCTCCGCAAGGGAAAGCAAACCGTGGTGGCCGGCGCGGGTGCTGAGCACAGAGGAGCATCGGGGTCTCCCAGCCCCAATGCTGCTGCCGCTCCGGGTCGCGCTCTGCCGAGGGTCAGGAACACCCAGCCTGTGCCTTGGGGCATCATGGTCTCCACCCACCAGCTGCTGGGAGCACCTTGCCCGCGGCCGAAGCCTGTAAAAGCGTCCCCAGACACTGTCCGGTGTCCCCAGGGAGGCAGACTTGCCCACGGTTGCGACTCACTCTATCGTGGTGTGGAGGGTTGAGAATTTTAAATCAAGACGGACTTACTCAAAACTCATCAGAGAAGGTAGCATTTGCCTTTTGTTTGTTTGTCACTAAAAGTTGAGGTGAAACCTCGTCACTGTTTGCACACGGTTTGCTCCAGCTGCTGTGGTCAGAGGACACCAGGAAGGGGATCCAGGTACTCAGGCCACGTGCTCCTCAGCAGGCCCTGCCCTCCGTGGCCTCCCACCCAGGCTGAGCATAAGCAGACCACAGATCCACTGTGCCATCCTTCCCCTTGGACTTCTGTGCTGGCCGTTGAGAGACACCTGTGTGGTTCTTACAGTGGTTACTGTGGTGGTGTGGCGCAGTCCCTGTTTCCCTCTGTAGCTCTCCTTTTTACCCTAGGGCACTTGGACATGCAGATTGGCATGGAAAGCAGTGTATGGTTTATGGTTCTTGAACCTTCCTTGGGATAAACACTTTAAATTCTGCATCCGCGTTCTCAGTTACCACCCCCATCAGAGCTGACCGGGGGAATTATAAGAAGTTGCAGTGTCTTGTTTGCTCAGCTAATCTAATTATAATTTCTCCACTACAGCCTGTGGTTAAAAACCAGCTTGCAGAGTGTCTCCGTGTAATGCATGTTTGTTTTCTGGTTTCTTTCACCAAATAGTGTCCAGTGGTCCCCCTCGTATGTTTTGGCAGAACTACCCATTACCCTTTTGGGACCTGATATACTTCCTGGAAGACAGTTGTGCAAAAAATGATTGTGTGTGTTAGACCAGGTTCGTCCAAGTGGCCAAAGTTCTCATTCATTCCATGTAGACATTGCATTTAGACATGATAAGCTAGCGTGCATATGTGTGCAGGGGCCGGGAATGCAAGTTGTCTAGGCAGGGGGAATAAGCCAGGCCATGTTCACCCAGAAGCGTCGCCTGAATCTCTGTCCTGAAGTCCCCACTAGAGATGCTGTTTGATTTCAAGGGCTTTCAGCCTCGGGACCCTGAGTTGTATATCACGGGCGCTTTAGGCTTTGTCCGTCTCTCTCACACTCCACTTTTAGTTCTCTGTGTTCATCATTCTTTCAGCCAGATCACCCACCCATCAGAGGGTCACCTCAGATGACTTTGTGGATTTTTCTCAGCATGCCCTAGCTGTTTTAGAAGAACCCGAGAACTCTCATGCCGCCCTCCTGGTAGTGACAGCATCTCTAACAGGTGCCAGCACTGGCCCTGGCCTGTGGCTGTTTGCTGCCCCCTCAAGACATGCCTCCAGTTTAACTCAGTAAAGGACTGCTTTCCAACAAAATAATCCCCTTTTCCGGCCCCCTATGGGTCAGCTTAATAGGGTCGTAGGAAATGGTGATCTTGTGCTGCTTCTGTTTTGTTTTATGTGTTTACAGCAAAAAACTTCTACAGGAAATGACAGAGAGCAGACTGTGGCATGTTGCTGGAGATGCCTAAGAGTTCTTTGAAGAACTCCTATTTTTAAATAAGTATTGGTTGATTGACACTCGGTGTGTGCCAAAATTCCTCAGCGATAAAGTTTCAGAGTCTTGGTCTTTATCCAGATAACAGAGATTTGTGAGGCTTTATATTCACTTTTGAAAGTGAGTGCTTGCTGTGTGGAGATGAGATTTAAAAGACTTGCCTCTCCTGCCCATGAGACATGAAAACACTGGTCTTTTCTCTGAGAGCAGCTGGCCGTTCTGCATTTCTGCTGCTTGGCTTCACTCTTGTCTGCTCACTGCCTTGGGTGCCCACTTCAGCACTCGTGGCTCTGGGCCTACCAAGGTGGTTTCTTTGTTTCTGGTGTCTCAAGGCATTACACAGATCTGATTATTCAAAGTGTAGGAATAAATGCCTCCTTTAAACACCCTCTAAAGTCTTGCTCTCACCTGCCTTGCCCACTGTGGCTAAGCATGCATTCGTGATCGTGCGATGCCACCAATGCTTCTGTGTCCTGAGTGGCAGGATCACTTCGATGCTGATAGTTGGGCTTCCCAGGTGGCGCTAGTTATGAAGAAACTGCCTGCCCGTGCAGGAGACTTAAGAGGCGCAAGTTTGATCCCTAGGTCGGGAAGATCCCTGGAGGAGGGCATGGCAGCCCACTCCAGTGTTCTTGCCTGGAGAACCCCATGGACAGAGGAGCCTGGAGGGCTACAGTCCATAGGATGTCAAAGAGTCAGACACGACTGAAGCGACTTAGCATGCACACGTGCACATCGGTGCAGGGAGATGACATGGGTGAAACTGTCCAAAACTTCCATGTCCAGGCTCTTTAGAAAACCTTACTGGCCTTCTGTTTGGGGATCATAAAGTTGGATGCTTTGGTGGCTTCACAATGTGGTGTTTCTTAATTTGTTTCCCTCCTTTTTTCTGTGGCTTTGGTTTTCATTAAAGCAGGATCAATGGGCATTTGTTGTTCTGTCTTCAGCCTCTTCAAGAGCCTCCTGGCTCCTCTGAGTCAGTGCGTGTTGAATTGTAAGTGTCTTGAACTTGTACTGTTTCCCAAAGAGCTGTTGACATGCACTGATACTTCATTTGATGGAAGTCATACTGCCTCTGAGGGCCCCTGTCTGGGGATGTGTCAGTTCTTCTGGCTTATGGACCCAGCAGCTTCTCCCCATCTACCTGCTGGTTTTGTCCAGAATAGTCATCAGCAACCAGAAATGTCTGGTGTAACAGCTTGGCTCACACAAAGCATTGGCACTGAATTTGACCCAAATTTTCCTTCTTGACCTCTAAATGAAACCCAAGTCTTTGGGAGCTTGCTTGCTTTAAGGAAAATGTTAATGAGCTACATTTAAATCAAGACTATCAAGTAGTTCCTGGGATTTTTAAACTTGAACATCAAAAGGACTTTCTGAATTGAACCAGACCAGAATAAAAGGGTGGGATGGGGCAGGAGGTGATCCCCAGCCTTGGAGGACCCCTCTCAAGCCTTCTAGATCCTGGTTTGCATTTGATTACAGCCTTCAAGGGGCTCCCTGGTGGCTCAGCAGTAAGGAATCCGCCTGCAGTGCAGGCGTGGGTTCCATCCCTGGTCGGGAAGATCCCCTGGAGGAGGGCATGGCAACCCACTCCAGTATCCTTGCCTGGAGAATTGCATGAACAGAGGAGCTTGGTGGGCTGCAGTCATGGGGTCGCCAAAATTTGCGGACACCACTGAAGCAAATTAGCATGCACAACCCCTCAAGCTTTTCACAGTCTAGTCTTGTTATCGTCCCCAAGGTAAGGAGTCGGCGCTGTGCCAAGGGCACCAGTCAGGTTCTTGATAATCTTTGAAATGGTTACATGAAGTCATTCCTGAGAGACTGAACCTTGTGTGCAGGCTGGCTCCTCTCCTGGGTGACAGGGAGGGGATGCAACGCCTGGAGCACATCTCTGTGCGAATAACCGGGGCGGCTGGGTGTGGAGTGCATGTCCTGTCTGCCCGCCTCGCCCTGGCCCCATCTCCCCAGGAGGCAGGCAGCTTACACTGATGTCAGCTTCCAAGGTCAGAAAACCCTCGGTTTGGTGGTTACCATAAAGCTCATGGACAGTACTCCACACTCCATAGATAGACAGTCCATTGCTCACAGTAACTGGGCGCTGTTTTCTGTCCTAGTTAAAATGTGCACAGTACTGGCCACAGAAAGAAGAGAGAGAAATGGTCTTTGAAGACACAAATTTGAAATTGACATTGATCTCGGAAGACATTAAGTCCTATTACACAGTACGACAGCTGGAATTGGAGAACCTCATGGTGAGTACGACCCACGCCTGAGTGCCCGGGGCGGGCCCGTTGGTGACATCTCCTTGAGGTGTTGTTTCAGTTGCGACTTACTTAGCACCAGTGGTTTTCTGAGCTCTGAGCAAGATGCGGTTTTCACACCATGGTGAGCAGCGCCTACCTGCTTACCTGCCA
>NW_011494610.1:4356756-4361502 GCF_000754665.1 Bison bison bison
GTGTCTGGGGGCGGACAAGTCTTAGTACCTCCCTTTCCACAGAACGAACTCTCAGTCCCAGCTAACACCAGTTCTTAGGGGAAAGGGTAGGTTTTTACCTCAGACCAACTACAGAAGGTCTAACATGATAGCCTGGGAGTTAACACGAGCAGAGCACTCGGGCCTCTCATCCACAGTCACTAGTCGGCAGTGACAGAAGAAAGGCCCAGTTCGTGGTCAGTGTAAAGTTTCTAGACGAAGTCCTGGGCTTCTGGCGGGGGTGGCGGGGAGTTTATAACACCAGGGGCCGGCTCTCATTAAATGATGGCCTTGGGCCACCTCTTGGGTCTGCTGGAAGCAGCCCCGCTGAGGACCCGTTCACTGGGAGGCTGCAGAGCTCGCCTGCGCCCCACCGGTGACGGAGACCACGGAGGGGAGCTCCGGGGGGCTCCCTCAGACGCGGGCACCCCAGCCTTGTGCAGTCCCACGGCCCACCTCCTCAAACTGTCGGCCCTGAGCCAAGGGCACCGTGTCTCCCCGCGTGTCAGTCTGCCCGCAGCCCGGGCTTTTGGAAGGCTTCTCGCAGCGGTCTGTGTGTGGTGTGAGCAGTGCAGGCCCAGAACACGCCGTGAGGGGCTCGCGGGCTCCAGCGGGGCCGAAGGAGCACGGACCCCCAGGGCTGCGGGCGGGCTGATGGGCAGGGTCTGCTCCGGCCTTGTCTTCATTCGCAGCTTAACTTTCGACTTCTGCTCTGTGGTCGCTGTGGCTCCTGGGGTGGGTTCATAGTGAGAGTGAGATGGAGAGCTCCGCACAGGTGCCTGGGCGTGGAGGAGAGGTGGAAACCCTGCGGCTCCGGGGAACTGTGCCGGGCCAGGCCCCGCCCTGCTGGGCACTGCAGCTGGGGGGTGGGGGTGGGGAGTGGCTGCAGGGGGAGGGTTGGGGGGCGCACACAGGCTCCTGCGCTGACCAATGGAGGGGCTGAGACGGGCAGTTTTCAGGAGTAATCTTGGCAGAGGGTTGGAATGTGCCTGGAGGATTGTGTGGTAGACTTTTTTTTTTTAATGCTTTTGAGCACTTGCGAGCTTGGCGTTACGAATGACTTCTGATAAACTCTTGAGAAAATTTCTTTCGCTCGTTGAAGAGAATGGAATTCAACCGGAGCAGAAGAGGCTCGCGCTGTCTGGGCGTCAGAGCAGAGAGGTTTGGGGGAGATCTGTTTGCTCTAACAGAATGTGGTTTTCAAAAAAAAATCTGTTCTGAGCCTTGTGGATCTGTTCGCGCGTACGTCTGGAATGAATTCCTTGAGAAAGAAGTGGGCAGGCATGAGGGAGGGAGTAAACAGATGACCCACACCTTTTCAAGAATTTAAGGAAGGAACTTGCTTTGGGCCTGTTTTCTTACTCCATTTTTTTAAAATCTGTTTTTAAGTGCTTTTCTTACCCACCCCCCCCCAAAAAAAGGAAGACACGTTTGTTTTTCAAACCATTAAAGTATGTAAGGAGGTCGTTTTCTAGGGAGGAAGGCGTGGAGCTGTCTGCGTGGTTCTCGAAGTTATCCTGATGTGATCAGCAGATTGGTTCCAGTTCTGCAGGAAGATAGCAGCATGTGTCATGGCTGGTGCGGGGTGACCCGTGTGTGTTCTCTGCGGGTGTCAGGTCCTTGCTGTTTGTTGTGGGTCCTTTCCCACGTTTCTGTCACCCTCAGGTCAGGGAGGGTGGTTGTACTGGAGGCATGAGCTCTGGGAAGAGGGCAGGGCCGAGTCGCTCCCTCGTGGCACCTGGCACCCAGGAGGCACATGGTGGACATTTGCCAAATGAGGGGAGGGGCACTGTCGGCCACCAGGTCTCTGGCCCAGTGTTTCTCCATCAGCTGTTCTGCAGGCGACCTGGGTGCCGGCGTCGCCCTTGGCTCCACACTGCTGGTGGGATTCCTGTCTCAGGCCTTACTTGCCCCGTGACTGGCTCCCATGACTGTGGGCTCTTAGCGTGAGGGCTCTCCTCAATGAGAACCACGGTTTGACCATCGCCCCTGGCAGCCCGCTATCTGCCCTGGGAGTGGAGTCTCAGAGGAGCAGAGCTGGAATCAGCCCCAGAGGCCGTCCTCACAGTTCCCCTGGGAGCTGATGGGGCCACGAGGAGAAACACTCGGAGACAAGTGTCAGGGTCCACCTTCAAGGGTCCCTGCAGCAGGCTGTGAACGCGGGGTCTGGAGTCAGGCAACTCAGATTGAAACTCCTGCTCCCTACCTAGTAGGGGGGTGCCTGCCAAGCCTCAGGCTTCTAATCTGGAGCATGGGAGTAACTGGACTAGTGGGGTTGCATGCGAGAGCTCCGGGAGCCCAGGCACCCAGCGCGGGAGCACATAGACTCTCACTGTGGGGCCGGGCCAGCTGGTCTTATGACACCCCTTCCTCACTGACCGTCTGTTCAGAAGGTCACACGTGCAGCCTCCAGTCTTTGGGGACCGAGTCAGTAACCTTTTTCTGTAAAATGACAGTCCTCTGAGACGTCCCGATCGCCTCGTAAAGCCCCAAGTTCCCCAGAGCTGGTGCCCCACACCTGTGGTTACATTTCCACTCTTTGGTGTGAAACCCCGAGGTGCTGATGACAAGACTGCTGTGGGCGGTAGTGCAGCATCACTTTGACTTACAGAGAGAAGTCATTGTGACCTGGAAGACGGCAGAAGGGAGAGGGGCGTCGAGATGAGGGCTCCTGGAGGCAAAAGTGTTGCAGCTGGCAGGAGCAGCCTGGCACCTGCCTGGGTCTCGGATCTTGTCCGCTGAGTCTGTGGTCCCGAGGAGAGAATCTGGGAACAAAGACTCCTCGTGGAGGCAGGCGCGTCGAAAGGCGCTTCACGCTTACTTGAAGTCAGTGCTTCTCACTCAGGTGATTCTTTGAGAGTCGTCACGTGTGTATTTCTCTTTCAGTCTCGAGAAACCCGAGAGATCTTACATTTCCACTACACCACGTGGCCTGACTTCGGAGTCCCCGAATCGCCGGCCTCGTTTCTGAACTTTCTCTTCAAAGTCCGAGAGTCGGGCTCGCTCAGCCGTGAGCACGGCCCCATCGTGGTTCACTGCAGTGCTGGCATCGGCAGGTCAGGCACCTTCTGCCTGGCTGACACCTGCCTGTTGCTGGTAAGACGGCCCTCAAGACCACAGGAAGCAGAGGGAGCATGCAGTGACCTCCAGGCTGATCTGGCCGCGGCCCTCTGTCACTGTCTGCAATCAGCCAGCTTTGGTCTTGACTTTCTGGCAGCTTCCCTCCCATCAAGGGAGCTTTACCCTAAACAGCTTCATTTGGAGCAGTGCTTTTAATTTTGATGTGGAAGCCAGAGAATCCCCTTCCCTCACACTTTTCCCGCTCACGCTCCCCTAGGACGTGTACAGTTGTGTTGTACCTGACACCCAGACCTCACTCAGCTGTGTCTCCTCTCTGGCTTTCAGATGGACAAAAGGAAAGACCCTTCTTCTGTTGATATCAAGAAAGTTTTGTTAGAAATGCGGAAATTTCGGATGGGACTGATCCAGACAGCAGACCAGCTCCGCTTCTCCTACCTGGCTGTGATCGAGGGCGCCAAGTTCATCATGGGAGACTCTTCAGTGCAGGTCAGCATTCCTTTTGCTTTAATCCGGGTGTGCTGGTTTTAAACTTTTGTCTCTAAAGGAGGCTGTTCACTGTCAAAGTTGAAATAATGTCACATGTCAGGGGAAATAGCTAGAGTTCATGTTTAAGTCTGTTTAGCTAGAAAGTTGTGGAAATTGTCACCATGTTCCAGTTTCTTTGAAGTGCTCACACAGAGAGCATTAATAGGGAGAATAGACTTTATTTTCCAAAGATCTCATCTTCCAAGCACATGGCTGGAGACCCAAGAAGCTGAAAGGCCCCTCATGTAGCCCTCACCTCTCCTCACTTGAAAGGGAGCAGATTTCCTGACAAATTACCAACTGTGAAATCTTCCTCTTGCTGCTTTTTCAAGGAGCAATGGAAAGAGCTCTCCCATGAGGATCTGGAGCCCCCACCTGAGCATGTCCCCCCACCTCCCCGGCCCCCCAAGCGAGTCCTGGAGCCACACAACGGGAAGTGCAAGGAGTTCTTCCCCAACCATCAGTGGGTAAAGGATGACACTGAGGAGGAGGATAAAGAAGACGGCCCCGTCCAGGAAGCAACCAGAGCCCCGTTAAATGCCCCCTGCAGCCTGGAGAGGTAAAGGAAGAGGGTCCTGGCTTACTGGAGGGGGCGGGGGCGGGCAGCCTCCTCTTGGCAACTGGTACTTCTGTGTCCTTGGGGAGACGGGCCCTGGACCAGCTCTGCGCCTCCGCCGCCGCTGGTTGGCGGAGCCTCTGGACTGAGTACAGGTTGGCAGGGAGAGGGACTGACTGCAGCGGGGTCTGGCGCCACCTGGTGGTGCCTCTCGGAACCGGGGCTCCGGCGCGACAGGTGGCCCAGTGTTGATGGCGACAGAAAACAGGAGCCGGGCTTCGGGCAGGTCCTGAAACTGATGTCCAGGCTTGACCACGTACCTTCAGCCCCCAGAACTTAACCTTTTCATGCAGCTTTGATTGTCGTTTTGCTTCCTTACAGTTTGAGAAAGATTATTGAGCACCTACTGATGCCTGTGAGAAATGAGATAATTAGACCAGGGCCCCTGCTCTGTGTTCTGGACCACCTTGTTGGGAAGGGAACAGTAGGTTGTGGTGGGGGCCCCATGGACGGGACTGATGGAGGTGCACTCTGAGGTGGTCAGCCTTAGAGAAGAGCCACCCAGC
>NW_011494610.1:4361630-4364903 GCF_000754665.1 Bison bison bison
ACACCCAGCCTTGCCTGGGAGGTCAAGGAGGGCTGCCTGCAGGAGGTGGCGTTGTGCAGGAGCTCGAAGGATGGACAGGGGTCAGCCTGAGCCCGTGAAAGCAGTGCTCTCAGTGCCTGCTGTTTTAGAGGGCAGCTTAAGATTAGCGCCCACTCTGACCTCACGTTTGTCTGCACCTTGAGATTCAGCCTGCAGCAGTTCTCAGCGGGCGTGCGGAGTGCAGAGGTGTGTAGGCAGAGGTGTTCATGCTGGCATCACCTGTAATGGTGAAAAACTAGAGGTGGGTTGATTCTGTATCCAGGGAGTGTATCGGGAGGGCTTTCTCCCTGTGCTGAATGTTCTGCAGCTGTTGAAAGACGGGATCAGAGTGTATTCTTGTGGCTGGGCTTGGGAACATCATGCATGAGAGAGCAGGTTACGCATGGTGTGTGCCCCGCCAGGCCCTCCAGCTAAGCTCACCACCCAGATCTTCCCTGGTTACTTTGCCAAATGCTGGCTTCCAGACCTGAGTCCCCACCCATGAACCTCCTCCCAGGACTTTTCGTGCACCTCTGGTTCTGGGGCTCTAGAGACACTTGTCCGGTGGAGCCTCCCAGAGCAGATCCTGAGTGCGGGAGGCTGTGCCCGGCTTCCCGGGCCTCCACTGACATTCGAGGGTGGACCGGTGTGCTCCACCCGAGGGCTCATCGTGGGCCACGGGTGAGAGAGGTGCCGGCACGCGGCTTGTGTCACGTCAGTGTCACGTGTCCTGTTTCTGTATTCATGAAGACCGTGGGGAGAGGTGCTCTCCACATTCCGTGGGTGAAAGTGAGGAGCAGGGAAGCGTGGATCTGGGCGCTGAAAGCCAGAGGATGCCAGGAGACCATGGAGCGGGCCGAGACCCTGAGCGCCTGCACCGGGGGGAGCCCGCATGCACCCAGGCCTCGCCCCAGACCCCTGCCCTGGCCCTACAATCGGGCCCTGGGAAGGAGGTGGTGACAGGCAGCCTTCCGGCCAGTATCCGCGTCTTCAGGCCGTTTCCAGGGGGCTCCCCTTCCCTACAGCTCTTCCCATGGTAATAGCGTCCTTGCCATTGTTTTCCCGGGTGAGTAACCCTTCTCTGCCCCCTCACTCCTCAGCGCGAGTCAAGACACTGAAGTCAGAAGGCGGGTCGTGGGCGCAGACCCTGCGCAGGGGGAGCCGTCGCTGCCCGCAGAGGAGCGAGACCAGCCGCTGAGCCACTGGAAGCCCTTCCTGGTCAACGTGTGCGTGGCCACGGTCCTCACGGCCGGCGCGTACCTCTGCTACAGGGTCTGTTTCCACTGACGGACGTGCTGGCCGGGCCGCCTACAGAGAGCCTGGCCTTCGCCTGGCGGCGGCGCTCAGTGCAGGGAAGGCGCTGAGCCTGTCCCGGAAGAAGCAGGCCAGAGGGTTCAGAGTCTGGAACTGTGAAGGGCTAACGAGAGAGGACTGGGGATTGATGCACTGGGGTCTGGAGGCGCTGTGGTCCCAGGAGTAGAAGAGTCTAATCTCAGGGCCTTAACCTATTCAGGAGTAAGCAGAGGAAATGCCAAATACGTCTCTCTCTTTTTTCCTTTTTTTTGCTCATTTGTTTTTGAAAAAAAAAAATAATAGAATTACAACACATTGTTGTTTTTAACCTTTATAAAAAGCAGCTTTTTGTTATTTCTGGGGTGGTGGGGAGAAAAGACCAGGCGCACTTAACGAAACTGTCTTGTGCCCTTAGGTGGCGTCACCAGATACAGTTTTTATTTGATTTCCCAGGGAAAGACTCCCACACGTGTACGAATGTAAATTCCTTTGGAGAAGAGGGTTGAGGGTCGGACCTTGTCTGGCTTGGGCGCAGCCCCTGCTGCGGACTTCCCCACTGGGAGAAGGAGAGCAGCGAAGGCCATCTCTAGAAATCAGAACCTGGCTTCTGCTTCTGCTCAGGGTGTCCCGCTGTGTCCCGCCGCCGTCTGTTTCCCCATACAGCCCTCCCCTCTCGGCTGGCCTGCCTGCCCTGCCCGCCTCGCTCCATCCCCACTCAGGGTCCCCTGGGGCCAGAGGTCACCACAGGGCGGCTGCCGGCCCTCTACCCAGGCCTCGAGACCCAGATGGAGCAGGTTCCGCCCGGCCCGGAATAGGAATGCTGTCTCAGCAGAAATCCCCCCGTTGGAACGTGTTGCTGTTCAAGTTAGGGAAAAGGCCAAGGAGGAGCCTCAAATCTCCGGTCACAGAAATCACCTCCCAAGGTGATTCGTTCTTTGTTGGTTTTTCACATTTTACTTCTTTTCTAAGCAACCGTCTTTGCATCCAGCGGTTTAGCAGCATGCAAACAGTTTTTTCTTTGGAGGTGATTTTTGGGAAGGCAGAGCTCCTGTGAAAAATCAAACTCTTCGTGGGAGGTGGGGGTGGCCAGGGTGTGCGTGCGTCTGCAGCTCTGCAGTGCCGGGCTCGTCTGGAAATACTTGGTTTCTTTTCAGTTCCTGTTCAGCAGCAACATACAGCCTGACCCAGTGCCAGCCTCGTCCGCCTGGCAGGCAGCCACCGTGAGTGAGGCAGCTGGCAGGGCCGCAGCTGCCCTTGAGCCGCGGGTCTGCACTGAAGCGGCCCTCCTGGGCACTTGGCCTCGGCTCCACTGTCCCCCCTTCCTCCCCCTCCCCTGCTTGGACGACCAGACCCACAGCCCGGTTCTGAGAGGGCACAGGAGGGTGCTGTGCCCGTGGCACGGGGCAGGGCAGCCTGGATGGGCAGCGGGACGAGCCTCACATGGGGGCCTTCGGTGGCTGGCACACAGTCCTTCCCTCCGCCCTCCTGGGAGACTGCCCGTAGTGAGCCCCTCTCCACTCCGTATTTATTTCTACATTGTTTCCCCGAGGGCATCCACAGTGCACTAGCGTCTTCTTAAACCAGTAACAGCTTCCAGTTTTTTGATGTCAGCCTTGCACCAAGGGCTTCATCCAGAATTACAGCAGTGAACCCTCAGGTCGGGCTGGGAACGGAGGACTTTGCCGTGAGCCTCTGCATAGACCAGTGCCCAGTAGGAGGATGGCTGGGAGCTGTCGTGTCGCGATGCTGCGGGGAGCTTGAGAGGAAGTCTGCGTGTGTTCATAGAGCAAGGGGATAATGATAATGGACACTTGGCTATTTAAGACACGGTGTGAGGTTCCTTTGTCCCAGTTCCTCACCTCCCCAGTTATCTGCTCAACCTTGATCTCAGCCACCACTCCCTCTGTGTGTATTAGGATGCATGTCCCATCTTCCTGTGTCCCCATCAGATATGACGTGCTT
>NW_011494610.1:4365003-4371883 GCF_000754665.1 Bison bison bison
CGACAGTCTGGTGACTTTCAAGTGAGGCCCAGCCTGTCCTGCTCTAGCTGGGTCCACTGCAGCTCAGACATTCCAAGGGTGTGGGAAGCACAGTCACACCTGCACTCTGGACATGGAGAGAAGCAGGGTCCTCCCTCCCACCCACCCACCCACACACGCACCTTTGGGATCAGCCTCCACTGCGCCCAAGTTCACACTCAGCTTGAGCGGACCGTGATTTGGAACCAAGGCAACTGTCGGAAACTGCCCTTCCTGAAACATCCTGGACGACGGGCCTTCAAGTCAGCCTGTGGCCCTCTAGGTCCGGGGGCCTTGCTGCACGAGGCGTCTGCCCCCACCTCGAACTCTGGGGACTGATGGTGCTCAGGACTCCGCCTGTGTGGGGGGAACCTATGACCTCCACATTCAGTGGCTTTTTTTACCAAGAAAAAAAAAGGCAGCTGTGGCTCATGAGCTGCTCTTTTGCCAGCATTTTCACATTTTTGCCTTTCACGTGTTGGAAGCTCTGCAAGAAGTTTCCATGGGGGAGCATCTGCGGTGTTGCCCGCAGGCCTTGGTGAGGTGCAGATGAGGCTGGGGGCCAGGCTGTAAGTGTGTGTGAGCTGGGCTTGTGCGTCTGTTCTGTTAAGTCCTGTATGTGTATGTAGTAGTTTGGGTGTGTATATACAGTAGCATTTCAAAGTGGATATACTGGTTTAACCTCCTGTCCTTGGAAAACAGATGGCTCTGCGTCCTGTCGCCCGTATGTTAGAGAAGTAGTGAGCTGCTGTGCTATATGCCTTAAGCCAACATTTACTCATCAGGTCATTATTTTTTACAATGGCCATAGAATAAACCATTTTTACAAAAATAAAAACAAAACAAAAAAGCCAGGTGTTTTGGTATAATACCTTTCCAGGTGTGTGTATACGTGGATGCATGATGGGGGTGGGGGGGCGCGTCTCAGGGTCTTCTGTGACCTCACAGAACTGTCAAACTGTACAGTTTTCCAATTTGCCATATAAATGATGGTTTGCATTTTAGTTGCAACAATAAAAATCTTTTTTTCTAAAGAACATGGATTTGGGGTGCTTCCCATTTCTTCACTTAATGGGCCTAAACCAAGCTGGGCAACTCGTGTCTCTTTCCATGCCTGCTGCTGCGAAGCAGATGCTGTCCTTCAGGAGGGGCTGCAGCTTTTCCACGTCTGAGGATTACGACAGCCTGCTGGGGTTGTGGGTGTCTTTGGCCTGCGAGAACGTTCCCCGCCTGGTGCGTTTACTTGGAGCTTCGGGGCCTCTTCTTGTTCTTATCCCTCAGTAGCGGTAACAGAACTCACCATTTCAGCGTATTAGGGCCCTTGAATAACTTGACGAGTTTATACAAGTTGTTTGAAGAGCTGCTCAACCTGACACGTGTGCCCTCGCTGGGGGACCGCCTCTCAGCCCCTTCCCGAGTCGCATTTGCCGTGGAACTGACGGAGCTGTAACAGTGAATGGGTTCATGTAGTCTGAAGTCAAACGGGACTCTCCCCTAAGGTGTTTTTTTTTCTTTTAACTTCTTATTCTGGAGTAATTTCAGATTTGCAAAATGTTGAGGAAATAGTACAGAGAGTTCCCTTAGGTCCTTTAAGGTTTTACGGTTGTTTCAAAGCTGGCTGCTGAGTAAGCTGCGGGTGCTGTGGCCTCCCAGAGCGTGGAGCCTAGCAGGGCAGACAGCCTGTGGTCACGGGGCCCCCGAGCGCCCAGCAAGGACAGTGGGGACCGTCACCGTCGTCTCAGGTACAAAACAAGGCAGCTGAGCTTTCCTGAGAAGGTGGGATGCCAGTGTGAAAAACAAGTTTGTAACCTTGAGCAGAAATTAGACAGGGCCCAGGGCCCAAGAAGGATGGCTTCCTGGTGTCCAAGGAGAGAGGACTCAGGGTGCCTGGGGAGACTCCAAGGGGCGCCCTGCCCCACCACCACCCTCCGCTGCCGCCGCGTGTATGGGAGCAGCCACTTCACAGAAAGTCACGTTGGAAAGGGCCCTGGGGAATGGGGTGGGGGGTGAGGGTGGCTTCTTCCTTCAGGATATTTGAGAAAACCACCACTGCCTTCCTCGTGTCTCAGGTAGAGTGAAACACCAATAAAAAGTTATTTTTATTGAAATTTCAGAAAACAACATATCGGCAAGGCAATAAATACTGAATTAAACCAAAGAGCACAAAATATATACATGAAATGCAAATGAGCAGGTTTAAATTATAGAGCTTTCCAATTCCACTGTGGATTCCACATCCAGAACCCAGGGTGCCTCTGTATTAACCCAGAAACATCCCAGGACACTCTGGGGTTTTCTTAAGACTTAAATAGGAAACTAGTTTTCTTCCTTTAAATGTGATGTTCATTGAAATCTTTCTTCCGACCAGCGCGTGGCCTCTGCAGCAGTGTATTTAACAAGCCCTGAGTGGACTTGCTTCAGACCCCATTGTGATTGGTGCTTCATTGCGCTCGGTCGTCACACTTGTGCGACCCCATGGACGGCAGCCCGCCAGGCTCCTCTGTCCATGGAATTCTCCAGGCAAGAACACTGGAGTCGGGTTGCCATCTCCTCCTCCCGGGGATGTTCCCGACCCAGGGATCCAACCCCGAGTCTCCCGCAGTGCAGGCAGATTCATTACCAGTGAGCCATCGGGGAAGCCCCTCTGTTCTGACTGGTGAAGGTCAAGGCAAAGGACACTCAGACTTCTCGGCGGAGGCCACGTCCTTGTTTACTCGTGTCGTAGAACCACAGATCAAGGTCCGTGGTTGGCAGGCCGCCGCCCGGCTCCACGGGCATCTGGGCTGTGTGTCTGGCTGAAGTGAACAGTGGACACCCTGGCTGGGCCCTCCCGCATGCCCCGCGACCCACACCGCCTTCTTAGCAGGGTCAGCCAGCCCAGTCGCCGCCTCAGTCCCGGGCTTGAGGGAACCAGATGGCGCCGAGCTAGCTGCCCTGCTGACTCCCAGCCTCAGCCTCCCCATAGCAGGACCAGCCGGCACTGACCGGCTCTGCAACCTGCGGAAAGTCAGGCAGATGCTCAAAGCCAAAGGCGGACCGGAGTGCAGCCCTCAAAGTGCCGTGCTTGCTCTGCCCCGGGACGGAAGTCCCACGTACGCCCCGGGGCTTCGTAACTGCCTGGACGGTCAGGAAGCAGCTCGGCCAGTTGATGCTTTTCGGGGGGCGCTCAGCCTGCCCCCCCGCCGCACCCTCCCAAAACCCTCCCCGTGTTGGGGCCAGGCTACAGCACAGACAAGGACGCCGGATGTGAGCCCATCAGCTGAGGCTTCTTAAAAGATTGTGATTTCAACATCTGCCTCCTGGCCAAAGGCCGCATCTCTCTGTTCTGAGCAGAGTCTGTCCATCTTCTCAAAAGCCAAGCGACCTTTCTCTCCTGAAATATCAAGGTTGTCTGTCAGGGGACTGTCCCCCCGCCTCGCTCTCATCTACTCTGGTGAGCCATGGTGGCCTCAGTGCTTCCAGACACCCGGGCCTCCGGGGCCACTGGAGCCCGAGGGCCTGGCTCACGTGGACCCTATGACCCGCCCCTGTGTCCAGCACGGTCTGCCGAACCTTAGTCCCACCTCACATCTGGCCTTTGTACCCACGGATCATAAACGGGGCAGGTTGAGACGTTAACAGAGCGCCTCTTGCCTCCTCAACCGTGAAGGAAACCTGCCCCCGCCAGGCGTGGTGAAGTGGGTTGCTGGCGGTGCCCGTGCTGTGTGCGGGTTTGCGTCTCTGGGGAGCTGACCGTGGCCTCCCCAGCACAACCTCTCCATGGACCCCGGCACCCCCCAGCCCCTGCCCGCAGTCGGGAGTACGGGACGCTGGACCTCACCAAATGACAGCGTGGTTTCCCGGGCAGCTGCACGCACGGCCTCCACATCAGACTGGCACAGGCTGGCGATCTGATCGATGCTTTCCACGCCCTGTTCGAGGTTGGGGGAAAGCAGACCCCTCAGGGGACATTTTAAGGAACAAGTGTCCGCTTTCATAAACCCCTGCATGACCAGCCCTAGCGTGGCTTCTGCGACCTCAGCCCCTTCCTTCTCTGAAGGCTTCCATGCTTCTCATGAGGCCTCGGGTTCACTGAAGTGCCCTTGGCAAACATCATCTTTTCCACCCTGACGCCTTCTGAAAGGCCCATGTTGGAATAAGACCTGCTTTCTTCTGAACCTTTCTACCTCCTCTGCCTCGCCCAACCCTACCCTCCAGGTCAGACCAGGAGAGGAGTGACCAGTGTCCTGGTCCAGGCACGGCTGCCCACCCGCTGACCTCCTGGCCACTCCCTGGTTATTTGATCATAACCAGATGGACCTCATAGAATTTCCTGTTGGTTCCTTCCAGAAATAATTTAGACTGTTCGGAGCATTTTTCATCTAGCAAAATGGCAATGAGTTTTTTAAAATAAGAGTTACAAATAGTAAAACCAGCACCCCCTCGTATCTGTATCTTTGCACAAATGAGTGTAAAGTGGTGTGTTGTCTCAAGAGTCTCAAAAGCATTTAGGGGCTTCCCTGGTGGTTCACTGGATAAGAATCCACCTGTCAATGCAGAGGACCTGAGTTCAGTCCTGGTCCAGGAGGATCCCACATGCTGTGGAGCAGCTCACCCCGTGGGCCACGGCCACTGAGCCAGCATGCTGCGACAGCCGAGGCCTGTGCGCCTAGAGCCTTTGCTCCACGAGAGGAGAAGCCCACGCTCTGCAACAAAGAGGAGCCCGCACTTGTCACAACTAGAGAAAGCCTGGGCACAGCCACAGAGACCCAGGGCAACCAAACATATGCTGTTGTTTTTTATTTATATTTTGTGGCCCTGCGATAACACTGAGCGCTGTCTAACGTAAGGAAGTAATTCAGAACTCCATATAAATTTTAAAACTTTATGCACAGAGAGGGATAACTGGGGGAATTCCCTGTGGGTTGGTGGTCAGGGCTCCACACTTCCACTTAAGGGGGCACTGGTTCGAAACCTCGTTGGGGAACTAAAATCCCATGTGCCTCGAGGTGTGACCAAAAAAAAGGATGAGTAACTTGCATTTCTGCGTTTTACACTTTTTTCGTTTATTTTTGGCTGTTTTGGCTCTTCGTTGCCGCACAGGCTTTTCTCCAGTTGCGACGAGCCGGGGCCGCTCTGGCTGTGGTGCTGGGCCTCTCGCTGCAATGACTTGTTGCGGAGTCTGGGCTCTGGAGCACGTGGATGTCTGCAGACGTGGCACGTGGGCTCGCTGGTGGGAGTCCAGGGCTCTAGAGCACAGCCTCGATAGTTACGGCGCACAGAATTGCTTGCTTCGAGGTATGTGGGATCTTCCCGGACCAGGGATCAAACCCCATGTCTCCTACATTAGCAGGTGGATTCTTTGCTCCTGAGCCACCAGAGAAGCTCTACGCTGTTTTTCTACAAAATTGAGGTTATTCAACCATATAATCCAAGAGCACAGAAGTGAGTCTCTTGGGGCTACCTGCTTGCTCACACAGAGCCAGAGCAGACGTGCCCCAGGCCACTGCTGAGGGGCCTCTGCCCACAGGGCTGCTGGCAGAGCTGAGGCTGTTTCTCTACAGCCAGCTCTTTCCGGTGCTTTTCCACTGCAGTGATTTTTTTTTTTTTTGTCCCAGTGAAATCATTTCGAAATGCACTAACTTCAGCATTAATCACAACCAGGATTCTCTCCATCACCAGCAAGGGCAGCTTAGACTCACCCGGAGATGTCTTAGCGCCACGCACGCAGCTTGCTGGAGTTTTGCATCATTTTCGGTCAGGGCGTTGGTGTAGAAGAGCAAGGCCTAGGAAATGAGGTGGCTGTGAACGGGGGGCCGGTGAGAGCATAACCCTTGGTACTACCCACCGCCCGCCTTCCAGTATGCTCACAGCCTGTGTACACAGCATGGAGTTGGAGGCTGTGGTACTCAGTTCATCTGCAAGCACTGGTCTTAGGACTTCCCTGGGGGTCCAGTGGCTACGACTCCACTCACAATGCGGGGAGCCTGGGTTCCATCCCCCATCAGGGAACTGGATGCCACATGCCACAGCTAAGACCCAGTGCAGCCAAATACATATTTTTTTGAAAACTCATCTAATGTTTACAAAATGCATTCTGAAACGACCATCTAGATAAAATGCGACATCAGAGAGACCCGCTGTCCACGGGGGACAGCAGAAGAACTGAACACAGGGAGCTTTGGTGAGGCCACAGGAAGGAAAAGCATCTCATCACTCTTTCCGGTCATAGCTCTGACCCCGCCCCATCGGTCACGTGACCATGGCCATGTCCATCCAGCTGGAAAATAAGCTGGTGCTTCCTTTGCAGTATTGCTTTAGGGGCTCATAGGAAGCAGGGGGGATGGGGGATGTGCCTGGCACTTGGGTGTGCCCAAGACTACGGTAAGTATTGCCCAGTATTGTCCTTCTCCGACCCTGGTGGGCTGGTCCCCTAAATCTAGAATAGTCACAGGGCCAGGAACCTAAAAGGCGGAGGGGTCCCGTCTCTTGGTTTTTCTAGTGAACCAAACAACGAGCCAGCCAGCCACATTTGTTAGTCGAGGGTAAAGGAGGGCAACTGTCAGAATGCTGAAGAAGGAACACCCTACACGCAGGTGACGTCTCAGAGACCGAATAGACAACGTGGCTGTAGAAACACTGAGCTGAGTGAGCTGGTACGCATGGGACACGCAGTCATGACAGCTTGGCAACCCCGGCCCCGCCCCCGGGACTGGGGCCGCCCTTGGTGAGGATGGCCACGCATGAGACTGTGGTCATGTCGGGACCATCGCACAAACGCACCACCCCCATCACCCACCTTGCGCTTCTCCGAGATGAAGCCCACCTGCCCCCGGCTCACAGGCCCACAGAGGCCGCCGGCAGCCCCACGCACCTTTTCCCG
>NW_011494610.1:4372057-4374017 GCF_000754665.1 Bison bison bison
CAAGGGCTGGAGCTGGCCCAGCCGCTTCCCCTGCAGCTTCCTGACTGTCCTGGTCTGGGCCCTGCACTGCAGCTCCTCCGCGAGCGTTACTGGAAGAGACAGAAGGGGGCAGCTGGGGTCCCCTCTGACTGCGGCTGGGCCAGGAAGCTGCAGGCTGAACATCAGCTATGGAGGAGCAAATCCCAAGACGCGTCCACCGAGGCCCCGCCCAAACCGGTCCCGAAGGGGCCTCCTGGAATCTCCAGGAAGGCGTTCTAGCTAGGGGTCAAATACACCCTGAAGATGAATCAACGCCAGTCCCTATTTCAGGGACTCGGGCCAGCCCAGCACACCCTCCTGTCCACTTGCGACCTCTGCTGTGCTTCGTACAACCTCCTGCCCTTGGAGCTCATTTCTATGTGGAGTCAACAGACAATGTAATTAAATCTAGTTCTCAAAAGAACAGCTGGAGGGGAAAGGCATTCTGAAAAACTGGCTTCGCAGAGCTGAGACACAGGGCTCCGCGATGGGCTGTCCCCAACACGGGGCGCCGGCCCGCCGCCCCAGCCCCTACCTTCCTTGGTGAGCTGGGCGAAGTGCTTCTCCAGGTCAGAGACGCTCTGCCTCCGCAGGTAGCTGTGAAACTGGAACCAGGTGATGGTCTGTTCCTCAGGGAGCCCGGCTCCAGGCAGCAGCCCGCCGCAGCTGACCACCTGCTCCAGGAGCCTGCGACAGGCTGGCGACACAGAGAGAGGGTGAGGGGGAGACGGGGGTCTCAACCCCTGGGCGACACCCCGGGAGCCCAGCCGGGTTGGTCTGGAGGCTCCGTGACGGCTGTGCACGGGATCTCTGGGGCACCCCCCATTCCCACGAGGACACACTCCAGCTGAGGCCCCTCAGTCTGAATCCCAGCGGCAGGGTGGGTGGTTAGAACTGGTTGAGGTCCAGAGCCACTGCCTGGAGTACGCGTGCCACCCTTCAGTGGTCAACACAAAGATGCCACAGCTCTACGTTCCAGGGAAGAGTCCAGCCAAGATTCACGATGCTGCTGTCGAGCAGATAGGGTCCTGCCTACCTTCCCCGGGGGCCCTTCTCTAAGGTTCTGGTGGAAGCTATGCAATCAACCGGTCCCCAGAAGCACCAGCCCACGGACAGACGCAGGCCGCTCCCGGGGTTCACTGGCTCCGCCCTCCTCCCCCGGGAAGAGGAGGTGCTTTGTGGTCAAGTGAGCGACACCTCCCTTCGATGCCGCGGGGGCATCTGCAGCAGAGGCGGGCACGGAAGGGGCAAGAGGGAGGCCTGTGGTGGGGGTGCTCCAGACCCGGGGCTCCACGCAGCGTTGCCCAGGGAGCACGGGGAGGGGACGGGCTACCTATCTCTAGGGGCTCCACACAGCGTTGCCCAGGGAGCATGGGGAGGGGACAGGCTACCTATCTCTAGCTGTCCCGGGTATTTCCCCCTGACTCTGTGCAGGAACGTCTTCTTGAGCTGGTCCAGCAGCGCCGTCCCCGGGCAGGACAGGGTGGCACCGGGCCCCGTGCAGCCCCTCCAGAGCTTCAGGCAGCCCTTCCTCCGCGTGGCCTGTGGGAGGACTGAAAGGCTGGGCTCAGAGAGCCGCCCGGCATGGGGGGAAGAGTGAGCAACGAGGAGGCCCGGGGGTCCCTGCCCCTGGGACCCAAGGGCTCGGGGAGGGGGGTGCGGCCTGGCCTAAGGCAGGCCCCTTCCCCACACGCAGGCGTCACCTGCAGAGACGAGCAGCTTTGGCCCTGAGCCTCATCTGGTAACCGCCTGCCGGCCCCACGACACCCCCGGGACTGCTGCTCCCAGTCTCCCCTGACGGACAAGGGCAGGTCCCACGGGGCTGGGGTCCCTGCCCCTGTTGGGCAGCATGCCGTGTGTGCCTTGAATGTGTGCTGGGGATTCCTTCATTGACACCTACCCGGGGGCCTCCCCATTATACAGATGGGGAAGCTGAGGCTGA
>NW_011494610.1:4374117-4380991 GCF_000754665.1 Bison bison bison
CTTTGTACAGATGGGGAAGCTGAGGCTCGGAGCAGCGACTCGTTTGCTCAGAGCAGTGACCCTCGTCCAGGGTCACCCGGCTGACCGAGGCTAGCTGGCCTCCCTTCCCGCCCCCACGGTGTGGGTCTGGTCCCAGCCCAGACACTCCCCACTCGCGTCCCCTGGGTGCCATTGACTGACAAGTGTCGGGAAGGGAGAGGAGCCCCCCACCCCCCACGGGCTTTCATCCTCATCACTTCCTGCCATTCACACGGCCGGACAGCAGGTACTTACTCTCCTCAATGGACATTGCTTTGCTGACCTTCTCAAAGTCAAGCACGGAAAGCGTCTCTAGAACCTGCTTCTGCTGCGCAGCTTCTTCCAGAAGGCACTCCTGGACCATCCTCGACAGGTTAGGGGAGCCCAGTTTCTGGGAAGCAGCCCACGGTGTGCCAGGTTAGCCCAGAACATGCCCTCTGAGGTCAGCTACCATGCCCGTGACCCCCACCCGCCCTTTCCCCATCTGCCCCTTCCCCGTCCCTCCTATCCCCACGGTAGCGCCCTGTCGTCTGGGGATTCCTCCTCGCCAGAGCAGCTGAGAGGACAGGATGCAGGCTGGAGCTGCCAGGAGCCTGCCAGAGCATGAGGCCAACCAGCACAGGCAAGCAGAGCCGAGAGAGGGTGAGACCCAATCGTGATGTTGTTTGCAACCCTGGATCCAGCTGGACCTGAAGCCCACCTCTGGGCCTTTCAAGTCTGTGAACCAAATCATTTCCTTCTGAACCAGTTTGGATTGGAGCTCCAGCATCTGCCACCTAAAGAGTCACCACCACTGCCTTCGGTTTATGGCCTGGGCTGCCTGAGGACCACAGGACTATCTACCCCTCCCATCTTGAATCTTCCACCCCGCCCCGCCCCCCAGGTCCTCGCCCACCTGCAGCAGCGCTGTGCAGACCTGGAGGTGAACCGTGAGCAGCACGTCGAGCTCTGGGGCGCCAGCCGTGAGCTCCCCGGACGGCGCCCTCAGCGGCCGTGTTGGACGTGGGCTCTCGTCCTTTCTGAGTGGAAGTGAGAACTGGGTGACTGGTCCGTTAGCATTCAGCTGCCTCCAAGGACAGAGGAAACCCTCCCTCCCTGGAGAGCTCTGATCACGGGGGCCGACTCCAGGTCCCAGGAAGATGAAGGTAAACTGGGGAGAAAACTAAGAAACGGAGACGCGGCAAACGGGAGTGACAGCTCTCACAAAGCAGGGCTGGGAAGGCCGCCCCGCCCCGCCCACTTTCGGGGCGTGCAGAAGCCTGGGGCTCAGACGAATCCCTAGCTCTGGGACTCTGGATGAGTCTGCCTCCCAGAGCCTCAGTTTACTCGTCCGGAAAGTGGGGGCAGGAACCCCAAGCTTGGGCCACCGGGGGGTTGAGTAAGACACCAGCGCACCCGGCACCGTGTCTGCTCCATGACGGGCTGAGCCCGAGCCCTGAGGGGGTGGACGTGGCACCCCCTCCCCGGGGGGTCCCGAGAGGTGGGGAGAAATGTAACCCATTCGTGTACTTCTGTGCTGCTGAGCTGTGGGTGCCTGCCATGCTCGTGGGGGCGGGGCTGCGAGATTGCTCCGCAGAGGTCTGAGGTTCTACTGCGTGTGCCGGCGTCGTTTTATAAGATTTAAAAAGAAAGCCCACTGCTCAGAGCAGACGCTCAAGGCTAGCTGAGTGATCCTTGTTTGCTCCGCTGGTCACATGCCAGGCAGGGCCAGGGCCATAATAAAGAAACCAACACAGAGTCGGGGCTGAGGGGCCGGCAGGCCGCTGGGCCCGAGGCTGGACTCCAGGTCAGTGCTGGGAGGGGCGCACTCACCGCAGGCCCTGGGAGCCCCCAAACAGGGCCAGCTCGTGGGGGGCGATGTGGGCGTTGAGGAAGGAGAAGCTCTCCAGGATGCACTCCATCAGGCTCTCAGTGGATGTGTGCTCCCGGCGAGCTCTGCGGGGCTGTGGGCAGACGGACGGACCGACGGCCAGACCTCAGGGGCGCCCGGGCCGGGGGGCATGTCCCCAGGGCCCTCCCCAAGGGGCCCTGCCACCCGGGGTGTGGGGCCTGAGGCGGACCGTTAACGTTTCCAAGAAAAACCAGAAACCTCGACTTTGTGGGGAGCCGCCCAGTTTTCAACTATCGACAACTAATTGTAAATTATTTTGTTAAGACAGCGTGGGTCAGGCCCAACAACCCGGGCCAAAGGCCACCAGGTAAGCCTCTGGATTGCAGATGTCTCCTCTCCCAGGGAAGCGTGGAAGGGGAGGACTTTGGAGGCAGCCCTTGCCTGCGGGACGGGAAGGGTCAAGTCATCAAAGCCTCGCAGGGGCCGCTCCCCTGTGGCTGAGTCCCACAGAGTGCACGGGGCTAGCTCAGACCCCACGAGTCAGAACTGGGCTCCTGAAGGTTGACCCAGGGAGAACATCTTGAGCAACAAGATAAGAATCAGGCTGCTTGCAGATGTTTCCTTGCTTGATGGGGGAAAAACATGTGCACATGTACGTATGCACACACGCACAGGCGCACACACACACGGCCCCGTTATTCACAGCAATTACGGCGCATAAAGTCACCGTGACCCCTGGGATTTGAAACTGAACCAGTCTGCTTGCACGGGAAATGCAGAGGCCATGAGCCTCGGGTCAACGCTTTTTATCTGCCCGTCAGCACAGAACCTTGTTGTCTGTGTCTGTGTGTGCGCGCGTGTGCTCAGTCGTGTTTGACTCTGTGACCCCAAGGGCTGTGGCCTGCCAGATTCCTCTGTCCATGGAATTTTCCAGGCAAGAATACTCGTGTGGGCTGCCGTTTCCTTCTCCAGGGAATCCTCCCGACCCAGGGATGGAACCCGCGTCTCTTGTGTCTCCTGTGCTGGCAGGCAGATCCTTTCCCACGGTGCCCCCTGGGGTGCCTGTGTCTGCTTAAAGGCGTCTCACTTAATAGACACACCGCTGACTTAACACCGAGCTCAAAGGCTGCTCAGCAAAGGCTGATCACGGACTTAACACCGAGCTCAAAGGCTGCTCAGCCAAGGCTGAACAAGACTTATCCAGCACACAGACTTCCTCCACAAGGTGCATCAGCAACACTGACCAGCATCTCAGCCCAGCCCTCGGGGGCTGTTTCAAACAGCAAAGTCACCAAACCTAAGTACTGTGTGGGCCAAAAGTTTATTTCAGTTTTTCCCTAACATGCCAGGCTCCCTGTCCCACTGCCAGTCAGGGCACCATCAGGGCGTGCCCCCCGCAGAGAGCCCACATACCTTCAGCCGGTCCCTGAAGGCAAGGATCTGGTACTCCAGCTCCCGGAGCTGCGGCGGGGCAGGGTCCACAGACCTCAGTAGGTCCAGCACCTCCTGCAGAGGCCTCTCGAGGGGCAGCCCAGGCCCACTTGCCGTGTCCTTGGGGTCTCCTTCGTCGGGGCCTCCCTGGCTCCCCGGGAGCGCGTCGTCGTGGAAGGGGGAGCCCCGTGACAGGTCGGGGGTTCCCACCCCCAAGTCTCTCCAGCCCGGCTGCTCCACGAACGAACCCTCCGCCAGGTGCAGCATGTCCGGCAGGAGGCCCAGGGGCGGGGGTTCCTCTGGGGCCTCCTCTTCGATGGAGGTATTGGGGCCCACGGCCGAGGGTAGGAAGCCCACGTCTGAAGTGGATGCCGATGTGCTGGTCTCCGTGTCTCGGGGGTCCTCGGAGCTGAAGGAGTCCATCTCGGGCAGCTCCTGACTGCGGCTCCGCAGGCCGGGGCCCCGAAGGTCGCCGTCGGACAGGCAGCTGAGGACAGAGGGGGCCCTCGGCCTGTCCAGCAGCAAGGCCTGCTGTGCCCGCGGCTGCAGGACAGACTGGAGACACACAGACAGACAGGCCGGCCAGCCTCAGCAGCTGCCCTGGGGATCAGAGTCAGACCCCCGAGGGTGGCCCCCAGACGTCTGCTCTGTATACCCACAGCCGCGGGATGACCGGGGTCCGCCAAGGCGCCTAGCACCCGGAAGCGCCGGTGAGAGCCAGGCCCCCCGTATCCTGCTCACTCACTCCTTTCCAGCCCCAGCTCCCTAGTCAGCTCGAAGTGAACCCTCACCACACCTCCCTGAGGGTGGCACACTTCTGCCCCCGGAGAAGCAAGGTGCGCGCGAGGAAGGATGGACGTGCGGGCATTTTAATCCAGGCCAGCATACACGAACTCTGACCTCCTCTGCTGTGCCCTCCCCCTCATCAACCAGACCAATGGCTGACGTTCCTACAGCACCACCTGTAACTGCCAGGCATTCCAGAGAGCATTCCTCATTTACAAAGTCACTTATTTAACCCTCACAAAGCCCCGTAGGGGCAGAGCTGTTAGTTTCATTTCTCCGATACAGAAACAGAAGTTCAGAGAGGTTGAGTGACTTGCTCAAGGTCACACGGCAGATGAAAGGCAGAGATAGACAGAATTTGGAGCCCAGGCCATCTGGCTTCAGAGTCCATGCTCTTGACCGTAAATGACTTTGTAAGCAAAGTACGCTGGGACCACCCCGGCTGGACAACCAGTTTCCTTTAAATGCACAAGCTGCCTGGCTCATCTAAAGCTGCCTTCCCCACCTAAGGTCCAGAGGAGGGCGACAGGGTGGTCCCGCTCCGCATGCCTGGACCCTCCCTGGGCATCGACACACACAGGGTGACGTGTGTACCAGGTCGTTTACTGCCCACTTGTTGGTAACAGCAAAAACTGAGCCTCAGTATCTTGTTAAGTGCAGTTTTTAGCCAAGTACGAGATGCTGCATGGCGCCAACATGACAGAGAAGGTCTCCAGGGCGTCACCAGGGCAAGGGCTGCTGAGGGACACAGGCTAGAGAGGCTGCATCTGCTCCCAGATGGCCTAGAGCCTCTCTGGAGGACCACGGAGGAAGCTGAGAAGAGTAGGGGTGCTAAGGAGGGGACCCAGGCCCCTGGAGGTCACAGGAAAGAGGTATCTATCTCACCACAAACGAAGTCAATCTATTACCTACTGGAAACACGTTCCAAGTGCGAAACAAACGAGCCCGAGGCTGTGGCCGGGGTGGCAGAACCATCTGGAGAACCCCACCCAGTCAAGGCCAGAACCGAGTCCAGAGGCCGCAGAACAGAGGGCAGGCAGTGAAAAAGAAAAGGTACCCCAAAACACCCCCAAACAAGGAAGGCTGAGCCCAAAGCTTGCTGCAGCTGGAGGTGCACGTGCTGACCATGTGCTGACCCCTGGGGAGTCACACCCCCCACCCCCAATCCCAGCCCGCCCACCACATCCCCACCCAGGGAGGCTCACTCACCAGGTAGTATCTCTCCCGGAAGCTGGGGGTGTTTGGGGGTGTCCAGTTGTACAAGGAGCCCTTCCTGCTGCCTATGGAGAACTTGCCCGGGGGGCTGGGTGACACCAGGAAGCTCTCGGTATCAAATGGGCTGGAGGAGAGCAGAGGCCAGGGTGTCATCGACAGCCGGAGGACATCGGACCACAGACAGGACCAGGGGACTTGAGACAGAGGCTCAGTGTGGGGGGGCGTGGACAGGCACAGTGGAGGGACTCCAGGTCCCCCCTCTGAAGCCTCCCGGAAACGTCTCAGATATCCATTGCCCTGAGGGTCCTTAGCCAAATGGGGAGGGGCAGCGATTGGCCCCCTTGGAGGGGCCGATGAATGACCCCCCTTTGGAGGCCCTTTGAGAAGCTCAGCAGAGCAGCAGCGGACACTCAGAGCTGCCATCTTCTGCGTAAACCACATCACCGCCCCCCACAGGTTCCTCCCGGGTCAGGGGGCTCCCGTCACAGTCCTGGCGGAAGATACAGACCTGCGGGGGAAGCACGAGAAGCGACGCTCCAGCCACGCCCTTGCCTGTCCTTGGAGCTGCCAGGGCTGGGTCAGCCCTCCCTGCCTCGTGGACACCGGCTTGCCTGTCTGCACGCTGGCCCTGCTCACAGCGTCTAGAGCCCAGCTCAGCCATGAGGGCCCACAGCCCAGGGGCCCTGCCTGGATGCCTGTCCTGCCCGCCCAGGGCACTTATGGGCCAGCCGGACGCCTGGGTCCTTGGACCTTCCCGACCTGGGGTTGCAGGGCGCTGCAGGGCCACCCCCTGCCCTGACCGCTTGAGCGGTGTGCTCACCCCCACTAGACAAATGCAGGCACTGAAGCAGGAGTGTCATTCCTCCAAGTCCACCCAGTTCACCCCCAGGGAGAAAACACAGACTGGCCCCAACTAGTCAGAACGGGCACCAGAGTAGAGGAAGCGTGTGTCTGCCCCTTTGCTCCTGCAGCACCTGCTCTGGGGAGTCAGGAGAAGGGAATTTCCTCGAAACACAAGGTTTCATTTGGCGATTAAAAAAAAAAGATCTCTGCTACCAAAAACCAAAACCTGTGGAAACCACCAGGATGGGATGCTCAGTGGAAAGCCCCACACTAGGCCGGGGTGCTTCCCACGAGCGTCCCCCATCCGTGGCGGTGGCCCAGGGGGACCGCAGGGTGACCGCTCACCCCTGTGCCTGGTGGGCGCTGGGGTCAGCAGGTAAGGAGATGGTGGGTGTAGGAAGGCAGAGGTGGGTTTCTCCTGGGAATCCAGCCCAGGAGGCTGCCATAAAGGGTCCTGGCCGGCCCCGGTCTTTAATAGCCACTAATTCAAAAGTGAAAAAAAAGAGAATTTAAACGCGGGGCGGGGGTCAGGCCGCAGCATGGACAGGGCTGCAGAAAGGGGTCTGGTCTGAGCCCCTGCTTGTCTAGGTGGCAGCCTGAGGGCGGGCCGCCCCGGGCGGATGCTGGGGTGAGGTCAGGCCACCAGGGGGAGCCGGAGAGGTCTCTCCGCGGTCCTGGATGGGGCGGGTTTGGGGCCGACCCCACTCTCCCTAGGCCCCTGCCCCCACCACCCCCGCCCACCCCCCACCC
>NW_011494610.1:4381423-4390518 GCF_000754665.1 Bison bison bison
CCCTTGCCACCCCCTGGGGGCCCTCCCTGCCAACTGGGGCGGGGGACAGGAACCCAGCGGAGACCCTGGTCCCCAGAAACCCCACTTCCGAAGGCCTGGCGGGGAGCCCTGAGGACGGATCCCAGAGGGTGGGCGTACCTCGTACTGGTCTCCAGGACAAAGACGTGCGTAGCCCACCAAGCCTGGAACACAGAGACGGGCTCATCTCTCCGCTGTCCACTGTCCTTACCCCGTGGGTCACAGGCCCTCAAGCGGGGAGCCCCCCGCCACACTGGGGGTCATCAGCTTCGGGGGGATGGGCAGTGAGCTAAGCCATCAGGATGACAAGGGGCAGACCAGGGCCCTCACTTTCAACTCAGAGAGCGGGCGGGACTTGCCCGAGGTCACAAGTCACAGGAGTGGAAACCCGGGCTGGGCCTGGAACCCTGGGGTTCTGACCATCACCCCCCACCCTCAGCACAAGCCCCAGGTCCCAGAGAAGGCCCGAGGCTCCACCCAGACTGCCCCCACCCCAGCCCAGCCCTGTCACCTTTCATCCTGACGCGGAACTCGCCCAGGTGAACCTCCAGGGCCCCCTCGATAAGCCACATGTCCTGCAAAGCCCCACAGGAGGCGGCTCACCGCCTGCCCTGGGATGGACCACGGGGCAGGCACGGACCCTGCCAGACAGAGACCCCCCACCCCCGGGGGCAGAGGCAGAGGCTGCCTCAGGGCCCCGTGAGCCCCCACACCGGCCCTCCGCCACCCACCTCGGCGCATTCCTGCAGGCTGCGGCTCAGCTCCTGCAGGCTCTCCCTGGAGGCGCGGCTGGGCGGGCGCCGGGAGAAGGCCCGCTGCATGCTGGAGGCGCCGTCGCGCAGGCGGCACTGGATGCAGTAGCCCTCATAGAGCTCGTCCACCTGCGGGCGCACGCACCGGGACTGTCTCCCCACCCAGCCCCTCAGGAGGCCACACCCCACGTCGTGCTGGCCCCGCCCCCAGCGCACGTGCGCCCTCGCGGGCAGGGACCTCGTCTGTCCCATGCACTCCGCATCCCCAGCACCTGGCAGCGGCTGGCGCACAGCTCAGGCACGATAAAAACTAGTGAGCGGGATGGGTGGATGCGGTTTTCAGCGGTCAAACAGGGAAGCTGCGTGTGTGATGTTCCGTCCACCCGCGGGGCTCCCAGGGAGCAGAGCGAGTTCATGGAGGGGTTTGCCCACATAAAGCTTGAGGGACTTGCTGTGTGACCTTGAGCCCGTCGTGTCCCTCTCCGGGCCTCTACAGCCCCGTCCGTACAACCGGGTGGTTGGACTCATCACTCGGCCCTCTAACCCCATCCCCTGATCCCCACCTCTGGGCTCAGCCCCCACGGTCTCTGCACCCCCTTGGCTTTCTGCAGCCACCTGGCACCCAGAGAGCCTTCCTCCACTGACGGCACAGAGGTCCCCCCCTCAAGCAGAGAGGCGCCCCCGAAACCAGGCTGACCTTGCTGATGTGAAACTCCATCTTCCGAATGTGCCTCTCCACTGAGCGTGTTTGCTTCTCCCAGAAGAAGAGAAGGTGCTTTAAAAGGAGCCTGGGCCACCCCCCACCCCAAGCCCACACCACTCTCCTGCAGGTCCTGACACAGAGCTGGGCTCGAAGTCAGGCCAGCCCCTCACTATCCCTAAGGAAGGCTCATGGCCGAGCCTCAGTTTCCCCATCTGTCAAGTGGGGAGGAAACCCAAGTATTCCTCCCATAGGATGGCCGGGGGATGGAAGACCCACGAAGACATTATTCCCATCCAGCCAAGCCTAGCCGCGGCCCGCCTTGCTTACCCCATGCGGAGAGAAGTTTCCCTCACCTTGTCCAGATCGTAATAGAAAGCCTGTTGGAGGGGGAGGTGTCAGGGCTCCAGCGTTCCTCCAAGACCCGTGAGCCTCCATCCCAGGGGCGCCCGAGCTCAGAGGACAAAAAGCCAGCGGCCGCTCTGTCCTCCGAGGCCGGCAGTCAGCAAGCTGCGGTCCAGGCCGGGCAGGAAGAATGAGCGAACACATGGGCTTTGGGGGAGCCAGCTAAGGCCTGACTCTACGTGCCAGCTGTGTGTCCCAGGCAAGCTTCTCTGCCTCTCTGAGCCTCCATCTCCTTTTGAAAGAGGAGACACCATCGCGCCTACCCCACAGCGTTGTTATGAAAAGGACGGTGCAAACTCAACGAGAGGGGAACCACTGTGATTTGCTTATTTAAGGGGCGACTTCAGCCACAACCAGATACTCGGAAGAGGCAGCCGGCGGCACCAGGAGTTCAGATGGAAGGAGACTGGGCCATCCCCGCCAGGCGCCATGGTACAGCCAGTGAAAAGAATCTATTGTCAGGGTGAGGGGGTCTCTGTGCAAAGGGCCAGAGAGTAAATAGTGCAGCTTGGGCCTGCCACATGGTTCCTGCCTCTGGAGCGTGAAAAGCAGCCACAAACAGTGTGCCCACGATGGGTGTGCCTGTGATCACGTAAGTTATTTCCAAAACAGGCCCTGCCTTGCCCGCGTGGGTTAGGGTCACTATATCTGAGCCTGGACAAATTTCCACAAAGTTGGCGACCACCAACGAAAAGAAGTAAGACAGGGGAGAGTTTGCAGGTTGTGACTTCACTTTGTAAGGTGACCCTTACAGATCCCTCTATATATATACACAGTCTGCGTACTTGCAGTAAGGTGGCGAGGGAGGAAAATATGGAAAGATAAATACTAGATGATCCTCAAGGGTTAAACAGGATGGGACAGAGAAGATCGGGGAGGGGGGTCAGTCAAGCAATAGGGAAAAGATGGTTGACCACCCCCCAGAGGGGCGTCTGCTTTCCTAGGTGTGCATCTGTGACATCGTATATGTGGGATTATGAGATGAAAACCCTATGTAAGAAATTAAGAAATGGGGAAGTTCCCAAGGCTTTGGAAAGAACAGTAACTGTTCTTCGGCCCCACGTGCTTCGTCCCTCTGGGTGGGCCCCTTCACAGCCTCAGTGTACCCACCTATGAAATGGGAGCAGCTAAAACATACAGACCTCTACACAAGCCTCGCCTTCCTCAGAGTTACTTCTAGAAGGGAGAGACAGAGACAGCTGAATAGCCGCAGCTGTTGGAGAGGGAGGTGTGACAAGTGCAGCCAGATAGAGACGAGGGGGCCGAGAGGGACTCCCCAGGACTGGAAAAAACCTGAGTGCTGGAGAGACACAGGTCCCCCGTGGGGGGGTCCTGGAAATGCCAGCAGATAAATGACAAGATAGCCAGTTCCATTTAAATTTCAAATGAACGATGGATAAAGTTTCTTTTTTAGTGTAACTATGTCCTGAAGATGGCAGGGGACATACTTACACTGAAAAATGATTTGTTATTTATCTGAAAATCAAATTTAACGGGGCATCGTATTTTTTTTGGTTTGTTTTTGGTATTGGGCTTTTCTGGAGTTTTGTTTTTTGTTTTGGGTCCAAGTGAGGTTCATTCATTAAAAATAAAGCCTACTCTGTCGGCCTCTGCGTTCCCAAGACTGAGGTTCACACCCACGAGGCAGGCAAGGGGGTGAACCCGGGCACTCGGCTGGGAGGGGCTGGGGAGGGGTCTCACCAGCCTGGAATTCCTGCGAGTGTCCTTGTGGCGTCCCGTCAGGTAATCCAGCTCGGCCTGCTGGGCGCACAGATGCTCCCTGCGGGGAGGGCGAGGGAGAGGAGTTTGGGAAGGAGAAGAGGAAGGAACGAAATGGGCAGGGGCACGGTGCTCCACGGAGGAGGCAGCCACAGCCGGGCCTGGGGAGAAGTGGGGTGCTCAGCAGACTCAAGGGTCAGAGGGCAGAGCCAGACCCCCCGCCAAGAACCCGGCCCCCCGCCCGCTCTGCCTCCGCATCCCACACACTGTGTGCCCTGCACTGTGCCAAGCGGGAATTCCCCCAACAGCCCTGCCAACAGGAGGGAGCTACTGTTATTATACCCATTTTAGAGATGGGCAAACTGACTCGGAAGCCACCCAGTACAGGGTCCACAAGGCAGGGAAGAGTCTGAACCCAGATCTGAAAACAGGTGATGGCTTCCAGAGGCCAATATCCTCCCCCCAGCCATGGGAGCTGTGGGGGGCAGGGAGCGGGGAGGACACGCCTTCCTCACAGACAAAGGCTGGCTGTCCTGCTGTCTGGATGGCCGGGACCAGAATGGGTCTTAGCAAACCCCTATTTTGGAAAACACAGAAAAAGCCGTGGGTCCGAGGGAGACTTTTCACATTGTGTTTTGCAGCCAATGAGACTCTTGAGAGTCCCTTGGACTGCAAGGAGACCAAACCAGCCCATCCTAAAGGAAATCAGCCCTGAATATTCACTGGAAGGACTGATGCTGAGGCTGAAGCTCCAATACTTTGGCCACCTGATGCGAAGAACTGACTCATTTGAAAAGACTCTGAGGCTGGGAAAGACTGAAGGCAGGAGGAAAAGGGGTCGACAGAGATGAGATGGTTGGATGGCATCACCGACTCAATGGACATGAGTTTGAGCAAACTCCAGGAGATGGTGATGGACAGGGAGGCCTGGCGTGCTGCAGGCCCTGGGGTCGCAAAGAGTCAGACACGACTGAGCGGCTGAACTGAACTGAACTCTGCGGCTGGCACTTGATAAGCCTCCAATAAAAATATGGGGAATAAGTGACTGACTCCTCTGTCCGAGCCTCTGCTCAGTCAATCAGTCATTCTCTCCTTCACTCAAGCCCAGCCGCCCTGGCCCTGACCTCCAGCTCCTCTGCAAGCTCCTACCACAGGGCCTTTGCATGTGCTTTCCCTCTGCCCGGGATGTTTGTCCCCCAGAGGCCAGCGTCATGGGTCCTTCTCAGAAACAGCCAGGACATCCTCAGGGAGGCCTCCGGACCACCCTGCGTGCAGGCCCCCCAGGTGCTACCTCTCCACCACGCCCACTCCTCACTGCCCTCAGGGTGCGTGGAAGTTACGGTGTTGACCACATTACTCCTTTATGGCCATCGGCCCTGCCCGCCGTGGGTGTTCTCCATGGCAACAGGGCCCCTGCCATTATTCCCTCATCCCGGCGCCCAAGGAAGGGGCCGAGCATGTGGCTGCACCCAGGACATGCTTGTTGACTAAACGGATAACCAGGAGCTCACTCTGTGGCCGCGCACAGACAAGACCCACCCCCGACGCCGAGGGAGAGGCAGAGAGGAGCGAGCGGACGAGGCCAAAGGATGCAACGGGCAGCACACTGCCTCCTTACTTGAGCCCCCTCTTCAACGCTTCGAAGATCTTCTTCACTTGCTGGGGCTTGGGGTCTGAACAGACGCACCCCTTCCTCAGCGTGCCGTACGTCTTGGAGGATTTCGCAGGCATCCGAGATCTCACTGAGTTCCTATGGACGGACTTTCTGTGAGAAGGATGGGGGGGATCAGGGTGGGGGTCTGGGCATGGCCCTTCTCGGGGACAAGCCCTTCGGGAATGGTGGCCAGAGCCCCAGGCAGTCAGGAGACCTCGCTGAGTCCTGCCCCCAAGCTGCATGGTCTCAAGAAGGTTGTCAAGACTCCCTGGGACTCAGCTTCCTCATCTGCAAAATGAGCGCTTGAATTTGAAGATGAACCTGATATGAGAAATTAGCCTAGAGTGAGCAATACAATCCAGCAGCCTGAATGCCAATGCTGTCTGTCTGTCTGCGCTCTTCAGCAAGCTCTGTGCAGGCGAAGCAGCATGAAGACCAAACCGTAGTCCAGTGGCGTTCCCAGGCCGGGCACCTGTTGGCTTTGGCGGCCCAGCATCCACCCCCCTCCCTCTGTTTACAGCGCCTCAGTTTTCCTCTGGGGTGTCTCCCCAGCCCTGCTCTTTATTCATGTAGTCTGGCGAGAGCTGGAGTGACAAATTGCCACACGCATGAACACGCACACACATGCATCCACAGGCATTCTGAGGCAAACCGCTGTCCCAAGCCTGGACTAGCCAACACATCCCTCCCCCGGAAAGAGAACTTCTCCCCCTTCCTGGGCTTTCTCGGTGCGCTGAGCAGCAGGCTCCAGCCCCGTGCACTGGGACCCACTCAGGGGACCGCTGAGCAACAAGAGCTGGGAGAGGCCGCCCCTGGAGCGGACCATCCACCGGCTCCACGCGCTCAGGAGAAGGAGGGAGGAGCAACTGGTCTCATCTAAGACTCTATATCTTGGGAGGTTTCTGTGTCAAAGCAACTTCACTTCTACACTAATACACTACCCGAGCCTCAGTTTTTTTCATCTGTAAAATGGGGAATACAGCAGAACCTGAATCAGAGGGTAATGCTAAAAATTCTCCCAGATACCAAGTCAAAGGTTTGGCAGGGTGGGGTCAGTTAGTAGGTGCTTAATAAATGTCCATTACTGTTGAAGTAATGGTATCCTATCTGTATCCTTCCCTGTAACACAGCCTGGAAGACAGCAGGGGCTCAGTAAATACTGAACTAAGCTGAACAAGGGAAATGCCACATGTCAAGGGCCCTTGGCTGGACCCTGAAGGAAGAGCAGGAACACAGGTACCTCCACCCCCAAGAAGGGTGTTCCAGGTGAGCGGACAGACTGAGCAAGGGTGGAGAGGAGCCGGCGGAGTCGTGTGTGATGGGGGCGGTGGTCCCGCAGGGCAAGGCTTGACTGAAGCAGAGGCGGGAAGATGCTGGGAGGTGCTGCATCTTGGGCCCTACCTGCCTTGGGGACCCCGGGACGGGTGTGGGGAGGAGAGCGTCAGGTCCTAGCAAAGTTCCAGCTTCAAAGACCTTAACAGTGACAACTAAGATTTCCACAGAGCAGAGAAAATGAAGCCCTAGCCCGCAGCTCCTGGGCCTCTGGATTCACCGACACCATCCCCCCGACGGCCCAGGGAGCCGAGTGATAAGACGCAGCAGAAGGGTACACGCTGAGCATCCGCTGTTGCCCGGCGCTTGCTAAAGGCTTTGAATAAATAGTGACGTGCACAGCCACCCTAAGTGGGGCTTTCTCTGAGCCAGGCACCTTGATGGGATCCAAGGGGCCAGAGGCCTAATCTTGGAGGCTCAAGGTCCTCAGAGAATGGGGTCGGGACTTGGGGTCCGGAAAGTAGGCAGGAGGCCAGCAGGACAGAGCTCCAGCTCCTTCACCAGGCCTGGGAGCAGGCCACTGGGCCACCAATGAGCCGTGGTCCCCGCAAGGGCTGGCAGGGTGCTGGGCTGCCTTTCCAGTCTAGTCAGGACGCTGCCTGCTCCATGGACGGTCACAGAGACCTGCGGTCGACTCAGGAGCGCTGTCCTGCCCCCCTGCTGACGGGGACCAAGCCCCGAGCCCCGTGCTTCCCCAGTGTGGATGCCACATCACAAACCAGCGTGCCAGAGATTCAGATCCAAGCCTTGCCCAGGCATGCTGAGAACTCCGTCCCAAGGATGGTGTGGGAAAGAAGGATCTGGAACCCCACCCTGGAAACCTCGGGGCCTCGCCAAGCTAGAAACTCATATCATCTCTTGGGACACAGCTCCTGGTCAGCTGCCCATGTCCAAATCCTAACCCCAGAGATCACGAGTACTTAATCTGCTGGAGCCTCAGTTTTGCCATCTGTAAAAGAGGGATGATGAGAAGGCACGTCCCACAGAGTTGTCATGAGATAGTCATTCACTCAGGAAATATTTACTGAGCTCCTATTACGCACCAGATGCCATTCCAGGAGCCGCGACTAGCACAGTGACCAAAACAGTGACAAAACCTCCACCCTGTGAGCTGCCCTGCCATCTGTAAAATGAGGACCAGAGGAGGGGTTGCTGTGAGAGTGAGTAAATGTAAAGAGATTCAAGCAGCTCCCAGGAAAGAGTAAGCTATATATATGCTGGAGTTAATAAGGTGATTTTTTAAAGTGCATACATCATTTGTATCATACAGCAACCATTTATTTTCGTTGTTTAGTTGCTAGGTCATGTCTTAGCACGATTTAGCCCAGCGGACTCTTTTGCCTCCAGGCTCCTCTGTCCATGGGATTTCCCAGGCAAGAACACTGGAGTGGGTTGCCATTTCCTGCTGCAGAAGGTCCTTCCGACCCAGGGATGGAACCTGCGTCTCCTGCACTGGCAGGGGATTCTTTATCATTGAGCCACCTGGAAAGCCCACAACAACTATACTCCAATTGAAAAGTTATAATCGGATAGTACCTAGAGCCCAGAAAAAACAAAGGCCGGATAATGAATTTCAATAGGTCGACCAGGGAAGGCTCCTCCATTCAGGCCGTGCTTGACCAGGTAACGTGCATGGAGCCCTGGCATAAGCCTGTCACATGAGTAGCGCTCACCCCTGCACCTGCTGTCGCTGTTATCCACACACTGTACGTCCAGTGACACTTTGCACAGCCCAGGAAGGGGCTCTGTGCCTCGCTCTCCCACCCTCCCGGATGCCCTGTCACCCACCTCTTAGCACACAGCCTCCGCAAAGTTGGCATCTCCAGGCCGGCAGGGACAGGCAGGATTGTAGCCTCGAGAGAAGCAGGTTTCAGACAGGCTAGGGCCCCCGGCAGGAGAAGGCAATAGCAACCCACTCCAGTACGCTTGCCTGGAGAATCCCAGGGACAGAGGAGCCTGTTGGGCTGCCGTCTATGGGGTTGCGCAGAGTCGGACACGACTGACGAGACTTAGCAGCAGCAGCAGGGCCCCCAGCAGGTGGGCAGGGAGGCAGGTGCAGTGGGCACGCCACTAGGAGGTGGGGCTGCAGGAGCCCCGCTCACCTGCCAGCTCCCGGGGCCCCACGGTCCCCAGCGGGTGCGCACCCTGGCCAGCCCCACTTCCATCTACCTGGAGGCTTCCCTGCCCTTGGTCTCCAGCTGTGCCTGAAAGCACGGTCTCCCGGGGAAGCTCTGTGCCCTGTGCGCCTGTCTGAGGTCCCACGGAGCAGGTGTGGCGGCCACTCGGAGCCGGCGTGGTGGCCACTCCAGGGTCAGCAATGCAGCCTCCGGATGGTGAAATCAGGTTGCATGTCTGGCCCAGTGTCACAACCGCCAGGGCAGGGAGCACCCTCCAGGGGCGGATGTTACACTAGGACTCAGTAAATATTAAACACCTTCGGCATGCCAGACAAGCTTCCAGATGGGCACGTGCGACCCACTGGACCCATCCCTCACAGGAGGCTGCCAAGCCGGTT
>NW_011494610.1:4390618-4399543 GCF_000754665.1 Bison bison bison
CCAAGCCGGTTGGTCTGCCCGGGGTCGTTGAGAAACATTGGCGGCCCCGGGTGCATGACAGCCGCAGGTGCGGGATCCGGAGGCGGGCGGGGCTGGCGATGGGGCAGTAAATAATAGTATCGACCGGACATGTTTCGGGTAAAGACTCAGAGTTCACTGCAAGCTCACCTTTCCTCCTGTGTCGGTGGTTCAATGCCCGGGATGAGGACAGACACCCACACACCTGCCACGGTCGGGTCTGCTCTGGGGGCTCCCTGGGTGCCAGCACGTGCCTCCTGACATCTCTGAGCTCTAGCCCCCATCTGTCCTTTCTCTAGTCTCCTCTCCTTGGAAATCAAGGGCTGATGCTTAGTTTTCACACTGACATTTCCCAGGCATGTCAGCGGAGGAATTCCCAAGGCGAAGGGGACATCGCAGCAGATCCTGGCTCAGGAGTGTCCCTGCGCCACAGCCTGGGGGAGGGGAGACCTGGCTGAGGAACGGCAGGAAGGGGTTAAGAGCAGCCCTGCCTGTCAATCAGGGCAGAAAGGGGACAGTGTCAAGACCTGGCCTTCTTCTTCACCTCCCCACCTTAGTATATATGCCTTATGTTATAATATATTATTATGTATCAATGTTTATTACACATGGCCTGGTTATATTAATAACAGTCCTTCATGCCTTAGTGGAAAATTTCCAGATTACTTCCCCAAGTAAATTCTTTGATTATGCAATTAAAAAGAAAAAATGTCCAGAGTCAAAGGGTGCCAGAGCAGGAATGTGGGCTGGGGACACCTAAGTGGAGCCCGGCTCTCCTCTTGTCCCGTCTAAGGTTATTTTTGCCTGACCCGCCCCCACTGCCGAGCGCCTTGGCGAGCGGCTCTGTTTCAGCCCGGTTGGATTACCTGGGCCATTAAGCCAGAAGGTGAGGCCTGAAACCCAATCCCCAGAACCAAGGGTCCAGACCCCTGGGCGCGGGACAGGGACAGGAAGTTAAAGATAGGCCTGCTGCTTCCTGCGGTCGCGGCAGCGTCTCCCCCACCCCTGGCGAGGGCACTGCAGAGGGTGAGGCCCGATGGCGGCCACTCAGGAACCTCAGACCTCATCCAGGGTACATCTCCTCTAGAACTCCCTGTGAGGTTGAGAGGGGCTGGACGAGGACCCCCAGGAGGGGCCCGGGACATTTACAGCCACCGAGGCCATCTCTCCCAGACTGGGATACAGACTCTGCAGGCATCTGGTCAAGACAGCCTTGCTGATGACCACTGAGCTCTAGGGTCAACAGGTCAGATCTGCTCAGTTCTCTTTCTGCCCAGAGACCCAAGGAATCCAGGAGAGGCCAGCAAGAGCCCGGGGATCCCCCTTGGCACACTCTTTGTGCAGAGCTCCCAGTGGGGACATTTGCCATGTATACAGGGAGTCCGGAGGCCCCCAGAAGCCTCGCAGGAGGAGAGCTGCCGGCAGGACGGGAGGCAGAATCGGTGATGAGTCAGGGCAAGAGAAAGTGCAGGACCCTTTGGTCAACACTTGCTAAGGATTTTGGGATCGTGACAGCAGAGTGTGGACTGTGAGCATGGGCAGGGTCCACAGACCCCTCCCTGCTGCAGAGCCCAGGGACAGAGCCCAAAGTTCTTCCGTAGAAGTCAGAGGAAGGCGCCCTCCCGGAGGCCCAGCCGCACTCTCGGCTCCACGCACATTCAGCCAGGGCAGGTCCCACGGGCGGGAGGCCCCCGGGGACAGGCACAGCTGTCCTTGGCAGCCCTGTACAGACCCGATGGGGTGGGGGCCCGGTGAAGCCCAAGAAGACGCAGCTCAGAAATGACTGGATGCAGAAACAACGTCGTTCCCTGGCCAGTTTGGACGTAGCCCCTCTCCGCAGCATTTACGGAGCGCCCACTGTATGCTTTCCTCATAGGGGCACCCACATGGTCCCTCCTCAGAGGCTTAGTATCAGGGGTGCTGGTGCTAACTCTGAGGCTTTGGCCAAATTTCTCCCCATCTCGGGGCCTCAGTTTCCTCTGTGCCAGCCTGTCCGTGGCTCCCCTCATGCTGTGCCTGTCCCAAGAGCCCCCATCGGGTCCTCTCCCTTCCTGAGCACTCTCTCCCCGGCCGGCCGCACTTTCTGCCCCTCAAAGCTCATTCCCACCCCAGGGCCTTTGCACTGCTGTCCCGCTGCCTGGAAGGCCTCCCCACCCTCACGCCCTCTCTGCAGTACTCGACTCCTCTCCCCTCCAGCTTCACTGAACTGGGTCCCTCCTCCCTGTAGCCCCTGCTGCCTGCTTGCCTGCCCTGCTCTAACTCCGTCATGACGCCTGCCTCCAGCTGCACCCAACCCGAGTGTCATTGGCTTAGAGGGTGCAGCCTGGAACAGGGCCTGACCAGAGTCGGTGTCCAGAAATACGTAGGGAATGAATTACAGGTTCCTTAGGGTTTCACCAGACCTTGGCTGGTAAAAGAATCTGCCTGCAATGTAGGAGACCCCAGTGTGATTCCTGGGTCGGGAAGATCCTCTGGAGAAGGGAATGGCTACCCGCTCCAGCTTTCTGGCCTGGAGAATTCCACGGACAGAGGAGTCGGGCGGGCTACAGTCCACGGGGTCGCAAAGAGTCGGACACTAACTGAACAGCTTTCCCAAGGGTGCTTCCAGGATTTCAAAGCTGGCGCACCTCGGAACTGAGGAGCTGAGCGGGATGAGGGAGATGGGAGGGCCTGAATGAGGGGCCCAGCCTCATGGCGGCAGGGGCCCCCTTCCCCACCCCAGGATACGGCAGTGAAGCTCAGGCCCCTGAGACTCAGCAGGACCGGGCCAGGTGAAGGAGGGTGGGGAGAGTTCTGGGTGGAGGTGGGCATGGGGCTGAACAAAGGCCCGGAGCAGGCAGAGACACCAGTGGGGGCTCACAGCGCAGCAGCCGGCCAGGCCTGGGGGGCAGGACTGGACTCTGAGTGGGACGGGAGCCCATGGAGGGTCTCAGGAGGGGAGCGCCGTGGTGAGCTCAGGTCGCTGACGGGGTCACTGGCCCACCAGGCCCTGCGCCCTGCTCAGGTGCCGTCACAGTCGCTTGGCCGGCAGCTGGCGGGCCCCTCAGGATGCCAGGGCCAGCAGGGCCGTGGCCCCAGGAGCGGGAACGCAGCTTGCTCCCGGGCACTCCCTGAGGTTAGAGGAGACATCACGGAGCCGTCGTGAACCCAGTTCCGGGCGTGAGTCCCGACCAGGTCTGTCTCTGCAGAGGCCGCTCCGCCTCCCTGGAAACCTCCCACAAGCCCCTACTGTGTGCCAGCATGCCCCAGCAGTCACCACATGTCGCCTCCCTGTACCCACATGGCAAGCCCGCGAGGGAAGGACACTGGGCCTCCCCACTGGGCACATGAGGGAAGCCAGGCTCAGGGAGGTGAAGTCACTTGCCCCAGGTCACAGGTGGCCCTATTTCCTGTTCCATCAACCAGGAAGGACATTCTATCCCAATTCCACCTCCAGGAGACTAAGTTCCAACTCTGAATCTGTCTCGCTGTGTGGCCTTGGGTAAGTGGCTCCACCTCTCTGAGCCTCAGTTTTCTGATCTGCCAAGTGGGCCTGATAAACTCAGGCAGATCAGCTTACAGGATCAACAGCCAGGAATATGTGAGATGACACCTGTTTGGATCCGAAGCAAATTAGAGGTCTCTCCTAGCACTGAGTCTCACGCACGCGCGCATACACACACACACACACACACACACTGCCCCGGGCTGCGGGGCTGGCAGGAGTGAGAGCCTCAGGGCCACCGGGAGCAGAGAAGAACGCCCTCACCACCCTCCTCCCCAGTCCTTGGCCTTCAGACAAGCCTCCCCCGCGCGGCGTGGGCAGAACTTACGCGATCCTCCGGCTCTGGGCGCTGCTGAAGCCCGCGAAGGAGGCGCTCCGGCCCATGACCCCCACGGTCCCCGTGTCCCCGGAGGACAGGAACCGCAGCCTCACCGACATGGTGGTCACCTGCGGGGAGAGGGCGGGACAGTCAGCCTCGCAGTGGCACCTGGCAAGTGCTGACTGCAGGCCGACCACCCTCCACCGGGGCGCCCAATGGACCGGGGGGACGGCCATGCTGTGCCCAGCTCACAGATGAGGACACTGAGGCTCGGTGAGGTTGCGGGAGCAGGAGCGAGATGGGAACCGGGTCTCTCTCTGCGCTTGGGTTCTCAGCACCTATGCAACGCTGAGTCCTCGTGCAGGGGGTCCAGCAAGTCCTGAGCCAGCTCCTCTCACCGCCCCTCTGCCAGGAATCCCGACCCCCTCCACAAACTCATATAGAGCATCTCCTGTGAGCCAGACACCGAGCAAGATGGGCCAAGCCCTCGCCCTCTGGGGCTCCTGGTCCAGCTGGAGGCTAAGAGCCACCAGGGACAGGAGGGTGTCCCTAGCAGAGTGATGGGGGTACCAGACCCACCCATGGAAAAGGCAACCAAGAGCTGAGAAGGCAAGGCTGAGGAGGGAAGAAGGACAAAGGGAGGGGGGGAAGGGCACAGGCAAAGGCCTGGAGGCGCAGAGGACCAGGTACAACCCAGGGACGGGCAGCTCAGTGGGTGGGGGTGTGGCCCCAGGTGAGGCTGGAGAGGCCAGCAGAGCACAGGCCGGGGGGCCTCAGCGGCCCCAGGGAGGGCTCTAGCCTTGCAGTTGGCTGAGGGTAGCTGGGAGCCATGTGAGGTTTTGACCAGGAGGTGACGAAGCCCAGTTCACAGGATGCCGGGCCACTGGCATCGGAGGCTCCCAGAAGCTCCCGGTCCACTGTCTCATCTCTGACCCAGCTGCAGCGAGGCCGGCCTAGAACCCTGACTGTCTTTTCCTTTTTCCAAACCATCTTGAGACTGGAAAAAAATGCCACTACATCCCTTGGGAATAACGCCAACTGTCTTCCAGCAATCGGAAAGTTCTCCTGCATATCTAACCTAAATCTCTGCTGCTACAGTTTCATACCTCACTCCTCGACCAGGGTGGAGTCAGTGCTAGGATTTCAGAGACCCCACTGGCCTGCGGGGGGGTCTGCCCCACCACGTCATCTCCTTCCTGCTCCCCCTCAGTGAGGCCCCTGCTTCCCACAGTCCCCCAACCCAGAGGCTGAGTCCAGACTCCACGCCTCTGCCCACCCTGGGGCCTCTGGCTGGAATAACAGTCTCCTTGGGGCCACGTCTGTCCAGTGTCTAGCCCTGCACTTTGTTTGTAGCCCCTGACAGAGGCTCCAGAGCCCTCACTCTGAACCCCCTGGAAGATCAGTGTAGCCCCACAAGCTTCCTCCTCCTCCAACACCCCTCACACCCCTCAGCCCCACACCCACTGTGCTTAGGTGAGCGCTGGAAACCAAAAAGCCAGACCTGGGCTCAAATCCCAGCTGCAGCTGGGCCACTCCCTGGCTCTGGGCCTCAGTGATCACATCTGTAAAATGGGAATTCAGGAAAGGATCAAGGAGACAACGGACTGAACAGCACATAATGTGAAGTAGACACCGGAAAGAGCTGGTTGCTTGTGCGGCGGTCAGCTGACTGAGACCCCAGCCTGGAGACCCCAATGCTGGGCAGGTGAGCCAAGGAACAACCCCTGGCCCTGACGGGGGAAGCAGCGACGGTTTGCTGAGCACCCACTGCATGGCGAGCCCCAGTGCCCGGGGCTGTCCCACCCTATAGACCTGTAACCTGCAGCCAGGTGTACGGACGGGGAGGTGGATGCAATCTGGAGGCGGAGGCAATTTATTGAGTGCTCATAAGTGCACGAAGTGCCTAAGTGAATTATCTTATTAGCTCCACACAACCCCCTTGGCGTAGGAGCTACGTAGCTCAGTAGATGAGGAAACTGAGGCTCAGAAAGACAACAAGGGAGCCCAGGGACCCAGCTAGGAAGCAGCAGAGCCAGGCTGAGGACCCAAGAGTTCTCAGACACGGACGCGGATGCCAGCGCCTCTCAGGCACGCGGTCAGGCATCCCCCACTCTGGGGGCTCACCCCAGCCCCACGGGGGGACCCCCGTGACCCCCACAGTCCCTACCTGGACTGCACGGCTGCCAGCCTGGACCAGCTCACAAGAGTCGAAGGTTAAATTGTCAGGAATGTTGGTAGCTTGAAATCAGCCGCGATAGAATTAAGTGCAGCGTGGAACTGGGCAAGTGCTACAAATTAGGTTTTGAGGGTTTTTTTTTCCCCTTGCTAGTTGTTAAACTTTTATCTTCACGCCGCTGCCCCCACCCCTATCAGCACAGGCTCTGGGTGGCACTGGAACCTCCTCAAACTGCCAAACACCCCCTCCCTCCACCTCAACCAAGCTGGGTGAGGGAACAGGAGGGAGCAGGCAAGGGGACCCCCAAGGTCAGCCGCTGGGGCGTGCCCGCCCTGAGGGTTGGGACCGGAACGCCTTCCTGCCACCATTCCCCTCCGCCCCCCACCACCCTCCCTCCCTGGCCTTCTGGGGCCTTCCTCCAGCCTCACTCTAGTCCTCCGCTTCAGGATAAAAGAGAAAGACAATTGCTCAACCGCTCAACAGTTCCTCTGCATGCAGTTCGCTAGAACAAACCCACCATCTTCCTGCCCAGAGCTAGGAAAGGAGGGCCAAGGAGGAGGAGATCTAAGGTTCGGTGCAGGCACACACGAGGTATCAGCCCCTGGCTGTGGACTAACAGTTCACGGCAGGGCCGTGAGGGCCAATGACCCCACTTTTCGTATGAGGAAAAAGGCTCTAAGAGGTGAAGAGGCTGGCTCAGATTTCTGTGTTTTCCATGTGAGGACAGAGGATGAGATGGTTGGATGGCATCACCAACTCAATGGACATGAGTTTGAGCAAGCTCCGGAAGATGGTGATGGACAGGGGAGCCTGGCGTGCTGCAGTCCACGGGGTCGAAAGAGTCGGACACAACTGAGTGACTGAACAACGATTTGAGGTCTGGCTGCTACGTGGGGGCTGATCCCCTGACTGATACCTCCGCCCTCTGCCTCCAGCCCAGATGCCACCTGCCCCAGGAAGCCTTCCTGGACCTCCCCTAGTCCCCAACTCCAATTACGGTGAACTGTGAAAGGTGAGTTTTTTTGTCTCCTCCACTAGACAGTTGCCAGCAAGCAGGGCCAGGGATGTTCTCTGGGGCCTGGAGGATTCATGGCACATCTTTCTGGGACCAGAGGCCACGTGCTTCCTCGACTTCACCGGGCTGTGCAGCTCAAGATGGAGGCCATGGAAGAACAGGACAAAGATAAGAACTTCGACTGTGTGCTGGACTCCAGGGAGTGGGGGACAAGCGTCTGCTGTCAGGGCCAGATAGTGAAAGTTCTTGGCTCTGCAGGCAGGCCTTGTAGTCTTTGTCACAGCTACGCAGCTCTATCGTTTTAGAAAAAAGCGGTCACCGACAATATGCAAATAAATGAGCCTGGCTAAATTCCGCCTAAACTTTACTTACAAATGCAGCAGCTTTTGACAGATGACCCCTGGCCAGCTCTGTGCCTGCTACCTGCTCCAAAAGCTTAAAATCTCATTTCACTCTTTCATTGCTATAGGAGTCAAGTATCATTATTATCGTTCCCATTTTGCATATAAAGAAACCGAGGAAAAATAAGTCATCCAAGGTCACACAGGGCGGAACCTTTAGAGCTGGGTTGAACGTGAACCTGACAGGCTTCAAAGCCTGGCTACTTCATGCTAGGCTGCACCTGCTTCTATGGGGTCTGCGCTGACATAACACAACCACCCCCCACACCCAACATGAGCCTGAAGCGGGGACAGGGGGCCCAGAAGGGAAGCAAGCTCATGATCGAGACCTGCCAGGCTAGAATGCGGCACTGGAGGTGGCTGAGAAACCCAGCGCCATCCCCGATAGGCTTCAGGGGGATGTGGAGCCCAGGTCCCTTCGGACCAGCGCCTGGTCTCAGCAGCGCCCCCTCCTGACCGGCCCCTGGTAGGGCCGATCCTTGGTCGCGGACCCTTGGGATCGCACCTAGCGGACTGCAGGACCGCCCCCATCTGGTGGACTGGCCGTGAGCTGGCCGAGCTGAGACCCCTGGGTTCCCAGGAGCCCCCAGTGGGCTCCCGACGGGCCCCAACGGATGTCTGTCACCTTTAACCAAGGGTCATCCTCGTAACGATGCTCCACGGTCGACACAACAGCAGAACTGACCACTCAGAGCAGAGACCAGGCACCCTAGAGCCCCCTCTCTTCCCCGCAAGACCGTCCCCCTCCTCCGCCCTCTTCCCCCGCCAGCGTGATCCTTTAGCGGCTGGGCTGTGGGCAGGTCGGCTGCCGCTGGCACTCTGCAGGGCTTGAGAAACTGGCCAGGGATCTCGTGGGGGTCCCTGGGCAGAGGAGAGAGACACAGAAGTCATGCAGACACCAAACCTCCGTTGGCAGACAGGACGTGTCCCTCGCTGCCTCTCTGCCGCCCAGCGCCAGAGGCTTGGGGAGCGCGGGGCCGGCGGGGCGGCTGAAGGGGCTCCTCACCCAGCAGCAGCTCCCCAGACACTGAAGGGACCGTCCTGGGCCTTCCCCGCCAGGTGCAGCCGGGGGGCCGGCCCCTGCCCCCGCTAAATCTGTCCCGTTCAGTGCTGCCCAAAGCTGCCCGCCGGCCGCGGGAACCTGCAATTTCACCTCATTTGGAGGTGATGCTTCTAAATTTAACGGCGTGGGCTCTCTGGGCTGGGCAGAGTTTATGCCTGTGTCCCTCCCTTAGGGCTCTTTTAGATCCGCTCAAATGCCAGCCAGGGATTAGTTTGCTTATAGGAGTTTCCAAAATAGCCCTTGGTTTAGCAGGAAAGGAAACGGCAAAATAGCCCAGGATGAGGGGTGTGAGTTTATACCAAAGAGGGAAGGGCTGCCTGGGAACCAGACCATCTGTGCCAGACACAGTCCAGCTCCCTCGTCTTCTCGATGGCCAGACCCAGCCCAGAGGGGTCAGACGACCTGCCCAGATCACCCTCAGGGGAATGGAGGGGCCAGAAGAGCCAAAA
>NW_011494610.1:4399643-4439603 GCF_000754665.1 Bison bison bison
TTCGCGCCTCCCCCCACCCCGTAAAGTCCAGTTGCTGACCCCTGCCCAGGATCGGAGCCGCGGAGACCCCCAGGGCCGCCAGCTCGGGCTCCCCCAGTCTCCGCCGAGCCCCTCCCAAGCCAGGTTGCCTGGGACTGGGGAGACGTGGCCAGGGAAACAGGAGAAGGTGGTTCCAGCTGCACGCGATCTTGAACCAGTTCGCTGCCCTCTAAACCTCTGTCTCACGGTCTGTAAACAGGGAGGACTGGGCTAGAACGCAGGCACACTCTGGGCCAATGAGGGACGCACCGCGGCCCGGGCCTCTCCGCTGAAGGGTTATCTCAGTCTTCAGTCCCCTTTTCATCCCGGCTCCCTGACTCCCTGATACTTGTCACCCTTCCCATTCAACAGAGCACAGAGCTGGCCCCGGGACAGAGCCAGGGGCAGCAGAGGAGGAGCTGGAATGCAGTCAGTTGTTTTGTTTTTGCTGAATTTCATTTAAGGTAACCGTCCATTTAGAGCCGACGTCTTCTGTATGATTTAAAGTGGGTTTTTTTTTTTTTTTTAATGCTGTGTTTAAATGAAGAGAGTATGGACTTGAAGGACACCTGGTTTAAAGACAGCAAGTAGAAACCCCCCTGCCCAGCAGGTCACATTCCTGAGTCCCCACCAGCTCTCAGGGGCCATCGTGGAAGGGGCACCCGGAGCCAGGAGGGGACACCCTGGGTGTGTCTCTGCAGACAGACAGCCTCACGGGGACAGATCAGCTGACAATTCCAGCTTCTGCTGTAAGACAAGAGCAAGTAGCTCTTGGGGAGCCCAGCTGGACCTCATAGTTCACTGTCCCACAGCTGCAGGGCAAACAGAAACTTCCTGACGGTTCACGACCAGACGCTGGTGTCAGGATCCCTGCTGCAAGAGGGCCCCTTGCCACCGTGTATCACGTGGTCCATGCCCTCCTGTGCCCTTCCTGCCCAGGGCAGGCCTGGAGGAGTTCCTGTCCTGCTCCAACTCCAGCCTGTAGCCCGTCAAGGACTCATCACAGGACAGGGCAGGCAGGCCCTCTCATTGGACTTCACAGCACACCTGTGCCCATTTCACAGATGGGAACACTGGGGTACGGCTACAAATGGCCAAGTGCAAGACCCAGGGTCAATAACCCATTTGTGTGGCTGTTAGGAATATGATTTTGAGGAAGAATGACATGAGAAATTTTAAAAATAAGATGTAAGTAAATTTTCCTAAAGGCAATCAACCCTGAATATTCATTGGAAGGACTGAAGCTAAAACTCTAATACTTTGGCCGCCTGAATTGAAGAGCCAACTCATTGGAAAAGACCCTGATGCTGGGGAAGATTGAAGGCAAGAGGAGAAGGGGGCATCAGAGGACAAGACGGTTGAAAGGCATCATTGACTCAATGGACATGAGTTTGAGCAAACTCTGGGGGATAGTGGAGGACAGAGGAGCCTGGCGTGCTGCAGTCCATGGGGTCGAAAAGAGTCGGACTCGACTGAAGCTATTGAACAAAAAAACCAGAGCAAGATGTAAACTATATACAGCATGTTTTACTTGTGAAACAATGAAGTGAAGTGAAGTCACTCAGTCGTGTCCAACTCTTTGTGACCCCATGGGCTGTAGCCTACCACGCTCCTCTGTCTATGGGATTTTCCAGGCAAGAGCACTGGAGTGGGTTGCCATTTCCTTAACGTAATTGGAAAAAAGTATTAATTTGAAGAAAATCAAGAGGTTGATTAAGCTGCCCTTGGTCAGGCAGTAATCAAGCGGCCAAGCTGACTGTATGTCCGCCAACCTAGAGAACCCTGCTTTTCAGGGTGAATCTGGGGTCTAAGCAGAGACTTCCCTCTTTAAAAAACAATTTTTTTTCCAAAGGTCCACAGATATCATCTACATGCCCAGCTAACTCCACTGGGGTTTTACGAGGCAAAGATGATTCATGAATTTCTGTGAAATATTCAGAGGGTGTTTTAATTTAAATGGGCCCCGATCACCACTGACACACTCCATCGGCAGGTCAACCAGGGGTCTTCCGGAAGAGCCAGCAAGTCTTAGCGGAAGCAGCCTCCTGAGGTCCGTGGAGGGGAGTGTGTGTGGCTGCGGAGGTGCGCAGGGCAGGGGGCTCGGGTACCCGGGGAGGTAGGGGTGATGAAGCTGGGCCTCTGGGAACATCACCACCACCCTGGTCCGCTTAGGACCAGGAATAAACATGGCGTCAGGCAAAAGGAACGGGGCATCTCGCCACAGCACCCGTCTGAGCTGGGTACTGTGACCACCCCCATTTTGCAGAAACTGAGGCTGGTAGAACGGAAATGGCCTGAACTAACACGTGGCAGCGGTAGGTCTTCAATAGTTCACCTTCAGGCACTTCCCTGGTGGTCCAGTGGCTAAGACTCCATGTTTCCAATCCCGGAGCGAGCGTTCAATCCCTGGTCAGGGAACTAAGATCCTACATGCCCCTTGGCACGACCAAATTAAAAAAAAAAATTCACTGTAAAATGCTTGCAGGTGGGTGGGTATGGCCCAGCTGTGCGTAGACCTAACCCTCATCCTAGGGGTGAATAGGTATCCCCTGGGTGTCAGGTGCTAATTAGGGTACCATCCAGAAGCAGCCATGGGAGGGTCTCTAGCTCAGCACGGCTGCCATCTGGGGCAGGCTCATCTTCACCATGAGCATTGTCCTCTGTATTTACAGTACCCCACACACACACACCAGGAGCTCTCCACCCTCCGGTTGCGATAACCAAGATTGTCTGCAGGCACTGCACTGTTCCTTGGGGCGAGTGGGGGGCAGAATGGTGACCATGGTGCCTGAGGGGAACAGCCAGGGTAGAGGCTGCCGGCCAGATCTGCACGGCGAGGCCGGGATTGGCGTGCTGGGGGTCAGGAATGAGTTCTCACGGGCGAGAGGAGTGGTGGAGGAGATGCAGTGTTCTGTGGGCGACATGTGTTGTTCAGGCTTCTTCTCCTGACCTGAAAAGGGAGGGGGACGCAGGGGGTCCTTGCATCCTGACGTCTTCAGGGGCCCTGGGCCTACAGCCCCCACTGGGCCTGGGCCACCGCCACCCTTCACACTCACATGCACACGTGTACACACACCCGGGCATGGATGAGAACCTCCTCGGGGGTGCTGGCTGTGGTATCCGAGCTCTGCAGGAGGTCTCCCTTCACTGTAAACCCCCACCTGGAGCCAGGAGAGACCCAGAGGCTACGCAGCTTTTTAATCCCAAGGAACCTGACTGCTGACGAATGCACAGCCTGGTCTGGGCAGCCCAACCCAGGCCAGGTTTGGATTCAAAGCCAGGCGGGCAGAGCTCTGGGCCAACCACTCTGCCCTGGATGAAACCGACTGGAATTCTTGGTATCCTGGAGACACAGAGCATCCCCTCACCAGACAGCCGGACATCAGCGCCCAGGAGTCTCTCTCCAAACCAGCCCAAAGGTCTGGGAAAGAATTCTGTTCCTGGCTGCGGTCTGTGAAGAACATTTAGGGCCAATTTCTCCACCAGGGATGGGGTCACAGGGCAGAGGCTCCACAAAAATGAGAGGATTATTTTTACAATCAGAAGACTGAAAATGAACTTTCAGGTCAAAGGGAATGCTTTGCTATAAAATTATAAAATTACATTACTTACTAATAGGATGTATTTTATCACATAATACATTCCTCTTTATACCAGTCGTAAAATACTGTACTATTTAATATTTTTTGCGGTGGGGGTGGGGGGGGGGATGAAAGCCTCCACGTGGCCGTGTCCTTGGCCCCCTCCTAGTCCCTACTCCAATCTGTCAGCCTGCAGACCAACCCTTCCTCCTCCAGCCCAGGGCCCCCTCTCCAGCTCCCTCCCACCAAGCCTTTATTATGCAAATCGGATTCATCCTTCCTGCTAAGTTTTATCTCCCTCCTCCCTCCTCCCAGTTCCTCTAGGCCTGGACCCCCAAGATGCAAGAGCTAAGACAGCCACATCAGACCTTGCACTTGACCCAAATCAGCTCATTTGAAAGCGTGTCGGACTCTCTTGCAACTCCATGGACTGTCCCATGGAGGTCCATGTGATTCTCCAGGCAAGAATATCGGAATGGGTTGCCACGCACTCCTCCAGGGATCTTCCCGACCTAGGGGTCAAACCCGAGTTTCCTGTGTCTTCTGCATTGATGGGTGGATGCTTTACCACTGAGCCACCTGGGAATTTCAGCAAAACCTGGAGGTGGGTGTTTCATCTCATCCGATTCTGGCCTTTGAGTTTGAGGAAGGCAAGCACAGGCTTCCAGCCTTCTCTCAACCGAGGTCTTACCTGCCAGGTCTCTAAAATGGGCTGGTGTGCCCTTCGACAGAAGTCACCCATGGACCTGATTCCTAGTGAGAACACGTGTATTTCCATTCGTGCCTTGTCCTTAGAGTCTCTTCTTCTGGGACTCACAGATTCATCCTCCCTTGCACAGTTATCTAGCTTGATCTCCTTGATTTCCAGGGGCTGTTTATAAATCCTGGATGGTGATCTTTTCTTGATTTTCTTCCAGCCCCTCACTTACTTTCTACGTAACGGGGTGTGCGTGCATGTGTGTGCGTGTGTAACAGAAGCTTCAAATATTTATGTGACTGGCTCTGTGAACATTCCTTATGTGTTTCCGAGTTAAGAACCTACTTTTCCACCTCTGAAATTGTTTCAGAACTGTTGACCACCGAAGTCTAGGTCCCTGGGAGAGAGTTTTGTCTTCCTGGCAGCCAGGCTGGAAGACCCCCGGGGCATCTCTTTCCTCCTTCTTGGTCACCGCGCGCCCCGCTTCTCAGAAACACCCCGAGTCTGTCCCCTCTTCCCACCCTGGACCCCACGGACAAGCCCCCATCCCCTCGCTGGTCTCCACTGGTTTCTCAGCCTCCACTTGCCCTCTGCCCCCACCTGAAAACCAGAGCAAGCCTTTAAAAATGTCTATCAGCTTCTTATACCCCACCGCAAGTTCGGGGCTTCTGGAAACTCTAAGGATTAAAAATGTCACCCCTTACTGCACCCACAAAGCCCCAAAGGAGGCGGTGCCTAAGGATGGAACCCAGGCAGGGGTGGCAGAGAGCTCCCTGCTGACCACCCAGGAATTCAAGAGCCCCCCTGGTGCTCAGCCACTCAGTCATGTCTGACTCTTGCAGCCCCATAGACTGTAGCCTACTAGGCTCCGCTGTCCATGGGATTTCCCAGGCCAGAATCCTGGAGTGGCTTGCCATTTCTTCTCCAGGGGATCTTCCCGACCCTGGGATTGAACCCAGGTCGCCTGCATTGCAGGCAGATTCTTTACCTTCTGAGGGACCAGGGAAACCCCAAGAGTCTCCTTCCTACCTACCTACCCTTCAAACATTAATCACAACCCGGTATTCTCATGGTAAAGGCGGGGGCGGGGTGGGGGTGAAGGGGGAGGGGCTGGGAGGGGGCAGGGACTGCAGAGTCTTTACATCACCCATTCTGTTCCCACACTGTGAGGCAGCCCCTCACCCCGCTTAGAGCCCAAGTGCCTGGACCCTGCGCCCCATGAAGCTCCTTAGCCCACGGGTGCTGAGTCAGCCTCCTTGGAATACCAGAGGCTTCCCCAGCCCGCAGGCCTGGGACTCCTGCACGTGGGCTGGTGGAGCAGGACTGTTTGCTAATAGACTCTGTTAACAGCACGAGAAATGGTCAAGGGGTCAGCAAGAGAGGAGCCATCTGGTTGTCCCGAGGTAAACAATTTACAAGAGAAAAGTCAAACCAGCCTGTTCTTCTGGTTTTTCTTTCGACAGTGTGAGTAGACAGAGACTGTCCCAGGCACCCTGGCTTCAGCTCCAGTGCCCCCTGGGGGTGGGGGGTGGGGGTAGGCAAGAAGGCAGGAAAAGTCAGATTTTGTTCACACTTTTTCTTGCCCAGTTCTCAGGACTGGGTGACTTCATGCCAGCTGGTTAACTCACATTGCGAGGATTTGCTCCCAAAGGGACAGCCTTATTTTCTAGCACCCAAAGCCTTGACGAGCAAGAATCTTCAGCCTTAAATTTATTTCCTGTTGGAGGAAAAGCCCTACTGGTCTCCCCAGGGATTGCAGCCCTGCTCTATCAACCACTACAAATGCCCGCGGGAAGTGAGAGAGGGTCTCCATTCTTGCCATTCAGCGTGTGGCCAGTGGATTCCCAAGCATGAAGACTATGCATGTGGTTTAATAGCCTGAAATAAACAAATTGTGCTGAAATCAGAATCCGAAAGTGTTGCAAAACATTCCAGGCAGACACTGGAGTTGGGATACTACAAGCTGTTTACCAATTAATTCCTTCTTTGCCAAACATTCTTACTTGGGTCTATTGGGAGATGATTTTGGTGGGAATGCATCTCCCGTTTTGTAATGAAAATCACCCGGGAAAGAGGGCTTGATCTGCAGAGGCTCGGATTCCAGAAAATGTGGTCGGAACAGGTAGTTCCCTTAAGGACAAAGCTAGCACTAAGTTTCGCAATAAAGAAAAAGGACATCTGGGAACTAGGATCTGGGGACTCTGCAATGACCCGTGAGAGCAATGTCCACACATTCTCAGGGAGGGTGGTGAGTACAAGCCTTGGGGTCAAAAAAACTTGTGTTCAAGTCCAGCCTCTGCCTCCTTCTAACTACATGACTTGGACAAGTCACACACTCTGAGCCTCAGTTTCCTCATCTGTAAAACAGAAACTGTTAAAATTAGTTCCTTTTCTGTACAGTTTCCAGGAGGTGCTTTTCTTTTTTTTTTTAATCTCCTCATTAAAAGGAAAAACCAAACCATCATTTATGGCTTTTCCTACTGCTTTGTGCTGCTGAGGTCAGAGACCTGAGGTAGTATCTTAGTTTTCTGTGGCTGCTGTTAACAAAGTACCATTAACACAACAGAAATGTGGGACTTGCCGGGTGGCCCAGTGGCTAGACTCCATGCTTCCAGTGCAGGGGGCTCAGGTTCGATCCCTGGTTGGGGAACTAACATCCCACATGCCTTGCAGTTGGGCCAAAAAAACCCAAAACATGAAGTGGCTCTTCCTATTATTAAACAACAGGGTAGAATGTATCGTCTCACAGTTCTGGAGGCCGTAGTCCAGTCAAGGCGTCAGCAGGGCCCTGTCCCCTCTAAAGCCTCTAGGAAAGAGTCCTTGCTTGCCGAGTCCAGCTTCTGTTGGTGGCCACCAGTCCCCCACCTTCCTTGGTTTTCAGCCTCGCCCTTCAGTCCTGCCTTGAGGGCGACATGGCCTCTTCTCCTGTGTTCTGTCTTCACAAGCATTTCCCTCTAGTTATAAGCAAGCACGCCATCACTAGGCCGAGGCCCGCCCCAAAGGCCTCACCTGAACTTGCTTCATCCACAAAGACCCCACTTCTTTTTTTCGATTTATTCATTTTTGGCTGCACTAGGTCTTCGTTGCTACACACCAGCTTCCTCTAGTTGTGGTGAGCGGGGGCTTCTCATTGCAGCGGCTTCTCCTGCTGTGGAGCTCCGGCTCTAGGGCTCATGGGCTCAGTTGCTCCGTGGCACATGGGATCTTCCGGGACCAGGAATCGAACCCCTGTCGCCTGCATTGGCAGGAGGATTCCCAACTGGACCACCAGGGAAGTCTTGCCAAGACCCTATTTCTGAACAAGGTCATGTTCGCAGGTATGAGGGGGTAGGAATTTGGCATATATTTTGCAGGGAGAACGCACATTCAATCCATAACAGGTCAAAAATACGTTGTTTAGCCGGGGGGTGTATTCAGGTTTGGAACACGCTAAGCTGGGCTCTGAGCATTGCGGGGGCGGTGGGAGGAGAGATGCTGATCTTTCCCAGTAAGAAAGCACAGGCCTGCGAGTGTTGATGATTGACAGCTGGAGCTGGGGAGGCTGTTGGGGAGGGGAGGGCAGCGCGCAGGATCCCCCTGGGTTCCCATCACCCCCGATTCTGTGGACTTCCGCTCTTCCCTACCGCACACCGGTTTCCATCGGTCTGCTTTTCCAGCCTCACCACCCCTCACTAAGGAGAGAAGCACAGGCTAAGCAGACACGGCTTCCCCGGGGAAGGAAACTCAAGTAGAGGGACCGGAGACAACACGCAGGAGTCGTTCACTCGGGCTGCGGAGAGCCCCCAACTGCGAGGTCTGTCACGAGCTCACCTCGGGTTCCTGAACCTGTGGTTCAGGCCATTTCCAGGCCTGCTTTTCTGGATCCATTCAGGGAGCCCCCCCGCCCACCCCACCCCATATGGCCTTCCAGGAGACCCCCCTCAGCTTAAATTAACCAGATTCTTTTGCACCAGCTCATAACAGAGATGGCCAAAGTCTGCTCTCCCAGCAGACCTGTGTCAGCAAAACTGGGAAAAAGGAAAGAACTGGAGCAGTATCCAGCATGGGATGAAAGGGGACAAGACAGCAATTTTAGGAGAAGAACGGAAATTTAAAAAAAACTTGATCTATCAGCACAAATGTGTCTAGAAGAAATGTTAAGACCCTTGAGAATCCTTGGGGATAGTGCATGGGGGTGGGGAGCAGGGATTGCTCGCTGGGGTCTCAGGCTCTGGTTAGTATTAAGGGGTGAAGCACCTGGAGGATGTGGGCACCCAGGGCATCCACAAGTCCTGGGCGTGGTGTGTGCAGATGAGGGTCAGTGACGACCGCTCCTTGACACAGAGCCCTCTGGACTGCATGGCCCCCTCTTTCAGCCAGAGCATCGCGGCCTGGGCGGACGCCCACCCCCGCCTCGGGTCCCTTCCTGCACACATGCTGTTTTGATTCTGCGCCCCCTCAGTCTTGCCTAGCTTTCCTGCCTAATGAGGTGAGCTTCACCCAGCCCAGGGGCAGTTCCTGTAAACGCAGCTTCGATGACCCAACGGGGTGAGTGTACAGGGAAGCGCTCCCCGAGGGCTGGGCTGGCTGGAAACAGATGCTTCATCCTTTCCAAGGACAGTAATGAGGTCTGAGGGTTCTGATGGCAGGCGGGGGAGCTGTGGGCGCCAAGGGCCCCCAGCTGGCTTGGGGTCAGAAGATCTGGGCTCCAGCCCCAGACACGCTAACGAGGCATCCATCTCTCTCCTGGATAAAACGGAGATAATGCACGCACCTCACAGCATCACTGTCAGGCTCCAACCGGATCACAGATGTAGTCAGTCTGAAAACCACGACGCTCTGAGTGAGTAACAGGAAGTACCACTGTTCCTGTGGCTATAATTTGGTTATTATTAGAACCTAAGGGGACTTCCCTGGTGGTCCAGTGGTTCAGACCTTGCCTTCCACTGCAGTGGATGTGGGTTCGACCCCCGGTCAAGAAACTAGATCCTACATGCCTTGCGGCCAAAAAACCAAAACATAAAACCAAAGCGATGCTGTAACCAATTTAGCAAAGATTTTAAAAATGGTCCACATCAAAAAACCTTAAAAAAAACACCCCCAAACCTAAGATCGTCCGTGACGGACAATCCCAGGGAACTTTGAGCTTGAATGAAATCCTCTGCCCTTTGAGCATGGGCAGAACCTGTGAATACCAGGAGACACTACTCCCGTGAGTGTGTCACTGTCTGTGACAAAGAGGGGGTTATCCTGGGCAGGCCTGGCCTTCTCAGGGGAGCCCTGAGGCAGGACTGGCCCTTCCAGCCAGAAGAGGTTTAAAGCAAGAGAGGGATTCGGTGTGAGAGAGTCTCTATTGATGGGTTTGAAGACATGGCAAGAACACCAGAGGCCTCTGGAAGCTGCCGGCTGACAGCTGGGGAGGAAGCAGAACCTTAGTCCTCCATGAGTGTGCGTGCCTGCTCAGTCGCTCAGTCGTGTCCGACTCTTTGTGACCCCATGGACTGTAGCCCACCAGGCTCCTCTGTCTGTGGGATTCTCCAGGCAAGAGTACTAGAGTGGGTTGCCATTCCCTTTTCCAGGGGATTTTCCCTACCCAGGGATCGAATCTGGGTCTCCTGCATTGCAGGTGGATTCTTTACCACTGATCCACTGGGGAAGCCCATAGTCCTATGACCACATGGAATTGCATGATGTCAACAAAAACAGTCTTGGAAGCAAATTTGTCCTTAGACCGTCCAAACAAGAACTCGGTCTACCCACTATCTCCAATACCAACTTCTGTTCTCCAGAGCTGGGAGCCCGTCACGGGGACTGCGTTGCGCTGCTGGGTTTCTGGCAATTCGTTCCATGGCAATAGAAACCCGTCTGCCCCCCGTGAAAGTGAGTGTTAGTTGCTCAGTCACGTCCATCTCTTTGCGACCCCATGGACTGAGGCCCCCTTCCCTTGCAAAGGAGGCCTTAAAGCGGAAGGCTCCTACACCATCTCCCTCCTAGTGTGGCCTAGTCGGTAGAGACGAGGTTGGACTCCCGACTAGACTTCTCATCAGCTGTGTAGGGTGGGCTGCAAGACCTCCCTCAGGGCTCGGGACCTCAGTTGGCTCATCTCTGGAATGGGGATGGAAATTAAATGCAAGTAAAACATCAGAGCTCCCCTGGTGGCTCAGTGGGTAAAGAATCCACCTGCGATGCAGGAGACACAGGAGATGCAGGTTCCATCCCTGGGTTGGGAAGATCCCCTGGAGGAAGAAATGGCAACCCACTCCAGTGTTCGTGCCTGGGAAGATCCCATGGACAGAGGCCCTAGTGGGCTACAGTCCAGGGGGTCACAGAGAGTGGGACATGACGGAGCAGGAGCGTGTAGGGAATGGAAAGCATCAGAGCAGAGCAGGTCACGAGGACACATAGCAGATGCCCAAGAAACAAGAACACTGTACATGTTAGACATCAGCCGGTGGGGACACGCCGTCTTGAAAGCCTTGGCCTACTGTGGCCCATTTTGGCAAAGCAATAAAGGTATTATTTTCTACTCTACCCGCCCCCCCAAAAGCAATCAGCCGGCCGCTGACAAAGAGCGTTGAGTCTGGGGTCGTGAGAGCCCTGCCCCGACCCCACGAGCACAGGAATGAGCCCCAGCCAGGTCCTGGGGGCAGGACTGAAGGCCACAACCTTGGAGACAGAGGGTGGTAGGTGCCCAGTGTTCTTACTGGGCTGCAGGCCAGGCCTGGAGCTCTGAGCCCCGCTCAGAGCCTGGCGCACACCGGGGCTGCTGCCCGCCTCAAGACCCCCTTGGCTCCAGCTTCCCCGAGTGGAGTCTGTGGCCTCACTCTGGCCCCCTCGGTCTCAGTGAAGCTGAAGTCCAAGGCCCGTGCTTGTGAGGACGCAGCTCACCCTGGGCCCCGGAGGAGAGGTGGGTGCCGTCTCCCAGCTCTGTTCCTGGCACGAGTCCTCGCCAGCCCCATCACACCCTCCAATTCTCCAGCCTCCAGACCCCAGGGACCCTCTGACGGCCCTTCCAGCTCCCTGCGGTCCTCAGAGTGGCCATGAAGCCCAGCCATCCCCACCCCAGCCTCCATCAGCCCTCCCTCTTCTGTGCCCACTGACCCCAGTTCCAGCCACACCAGGTTGAGGCTTGGGCTGTGGAGACGGTAAGTTTCCAATTAATCACAGCTGCGGACTTCCTTGGTGGTCCAATGGTTAAGAATTTGTCTGCCAAGGCAGGGGAAAGCGGTTCGATTCCTGGTCCGGGAAGATCCCACGGGGCCTCGGGGCAACGAAGCCCGAGGGCCACGATATGCCCAGAGCCTGTGCTCCACAACGAGAGAAGCCACGGCAGCTGAGAGCAGCCCCGACTCGCCGCAACTAGGGAAGGCTGCGAGCGGCAATGACGACCCAGCACAGCCAATAAATGAATAAATAAAATTTGAAAAAAAGAAGGCAGTCAAGGAGAAGGACTGCTAACTTAGCCCCTCCTTCCCATCATGGCTTTAGATGAAAAATGAACAATCATAATTTGCCTGCTATGGATGCCAGTGGATCATAGTGAGGCACCATCTGACATCCACTAAGATGGCCATAACCCAAGAGATGGAAAATAGCAAGAGTGGAGACCCCGGAACCCTCGGACACTGCTAGTGAGCAGGCAGGATGGCGCAGCCGCCTAGGAAGACCGCCTGGCAGTTCCCCCCAAAGAGTTAAACACAGACTTAACACATGACCCAGCAATCCCACTCCCAGATATATCCCCAAAGGAACGAAAACATATGTCCTCACAAAGCCTGTTCGCAAATGTTCGCAGTGGCGTTATTCCTAAGAGCCAAGAAGTAAAACCTATCCAAATGTTCATCAACTGATGAAAGATAAACAGAGTGTGGTACGTTGACACAATGGGATATTTTCCAGCCATCTAAAGGAATGCAGCACAGATCTATGTTACAACACAGATGAATCCAGAGGACATTATGGTGACAAAAAGAAACCAGACACAAAAGGCAGCGTATTACACGATTCCATTTATGTGAAGAGTCCAGAACAGGCAAATCCAGGGGGACAGAAACTATAACCTAGTGGTTGCTACAGTCGGAACCAGAGGAGAGTGGGCATGACTGCTCACTTGTCCAGGGTGTCTTCTGGGGACGCTGAAACTACCCTGCGGACTTGCTTGCCAGTCCAGTGGTTAAGACTTCACCTTTCCAATGCAGGGAGTGTGGGTTGGATCCCTGGTCAACTCACATGCCTCTTGGGCAAAAAACCAAAACATTTTGCAGAAGTAGTAACAAATTCAATAAAGACTTTAAAAATGGTCCACACCGGGGAAAAACAAAGAATCTTTGATTTAAAAAAAAAAAATAAACACTGTTCTGCAGTTGGATGGTGGCAACGTTTGGGAAGATCCCCCAGTTCAGTTCAGTTCAGTCGCTCAGTCGCGTCCGACTCTTTGCGACCCCGTGAATCGCAGCACGCCAGGCCTCCCTGTCCATCACCAACTCCCGGAGTTCACTCAGACTCACGTCCATCGAGTCAGTAATGCCATCCAGCCATCTCATCCTCTGTCGTCCCCTTCTCCTCCTGCCCCCAATTCCCTCCCAGCATCAGAGTCTTTTCCAATGAGTCAACTCTTCGCATGAGGTGGCCAAAGTACTGGAGTTTCAGCTTCAGCATCATTCCCTCCAAAGAAATCCCAGGGCTGATCTGCTTCAGAATGGACTGGTTGGATCTCCTTGCAGTCCAAGGGACTCTCAGGAGTCTTCTCCAACACCACAGTTCAAAAGCATCAATTCTTCGGCGCTCAGCCTTCTTCACAGTCCAACTCTCACATCCATACATGACCACAGGAAAAACCACAGCCTTGACTAGACGGACCTTTGTGATGTCTCTGCTTTTGAATATGCTATCTAGGTTGGACATAACTTTCCTTCCAAGGAGTAAGCGTCTTTTAATTTCATGGCTGCGGTCACCATCTGCAGTGATTTTGGAGCCCAAAAAAATAAAGTCTGACACTTTTCCACTGTCTCCCCATCTATTTGCCATGAAGTGATGGGACCGGATGCCATGATCTTCATTTTCTGAATGTTGAGCTTTAAGCCAACTTTTTCACTCTCCACTTTCACTTTCATCAAAAGGCTTTTTAGTTCCTCTTCACTTTCTGCTATAAGGGTGGTGTCATCTGCATATCTGAGGTTATTGATACTTCTCCCGGCAATCTTGATTCCAGCTTGTGTTTCTTCCAGCCCAGCGTTTCTCATGATGTACTCTGCATATAAGTTAAATAAGCAGGGTGATAATATACAGCCTTGACGTACTCCTTTTCCTATTTGGAACCAGTCTGTTGTTCCATGTTCAGTTCTAACTTGCTTGTTGACCTGCATACAGATTTCTCAAGAGGCAGGTCAGGAGGTCTGGTATTCCCATCTCTTTCAGAATTTTCCAAACTTTATTGTGATCCACACAGTCAAAGGCTTTGGCATAGTCAAGAAAGTAGAAATAGATGTTTTTCTGGAACTCTCTTGCTTTTTCCATGATCCAGCGGATGTTGGCAATTTGATCTCTGGTTCCTCTGCCTTTTCTAAAACTAGCTTGAACATCAGGAAGTTCACGGTTCACATATTGCTGAAGCCTGGCTTGGAGAATTTTGAGCATTACTTTACTAGCGTGTGAGATGAGTGCAATTGTGTGGTAGTTTGAGCATTCTTTGGCATTGCCTTTCTTTGGGATCAGAATGAAAACTGACCTTTTCCAGTCCTGTAGCCACTGCTGAGTTTTCCAAATTTGCTGGCATATTGAGTGCAGCACTTTCACAGCATCATCTTTCAGGATTTGAAATAGCTCAACTGGAAGATCCCCCAGGGGTAGGAAATGGCAACCCACACCAGTATTCTTGCCTGGGGAATCCCCTGGACAGGGGAGCCTGTTGGGTTACAGTCTAGGGAGTCACAAAGAGTGGACACGACTGAGCAACACATCTGCGCAATGGTTGGAGGACTTTGTGAAAAGGCTAAAAGCCCCTGAATGTACACTTTAAACGGTGCGCTTTATGGTATGTGAATTATGACTTTTTTTAACAGAGGTTTTTTTTAACAGAGGTTTTTTTTAAGGTCCTGAGAGCAGCCTACCATGCGTCACCTTGCCTGGGTGACCTGGCCAAGCCTGCAAGTCCCCATCTGTGAAACAGGACTAACCACAGCGCAGCCTTGTGGGTCCACTGACATCCCAGAAGAAAAGGCTGGCAGGCTGTGCTCAAGATGAATGGAACTCGTGTTAGGATGAGTCCTGGGACAAGCGCACACTTGGGGTGGTCTCCCAAGGGGCCGCCTCCCCCAGCAACGCAGCCCCTGACACACGTGCTGCCTGGTGGCCGTCCCCGCCTTTCCACCCCCGCTGCCCGGCTCCCTGTTCCCGCTGCCCGGAATGTCCTGCTTGGCCACGCTCGGCAGGTCCAGACTCGCCCCTGCCGTCAGCGGTGCCCTGACCAGCAGCCTCCCCTCCGACCAGATCCCCCTGACCCATCAGAGCCTCGGAAAACGGTGCCCCCTTCCGGAAGCCCTTAAAGGGAACGGATGAGCGCAGACTGAGTCACACGGATGAGCTTTCATCTCCCGAGTCAGGCTCTGGGCAACTCTAGGTGAAGGGTCATGTCTGATTTTCGCATATCCCAAATTTCATTCATTGATCACCTTTACAATTTCCCCCATGTTTGAGGACCGCCTGTATTTCAAGTTCCTTAATACTTTTTCAAATCAACTCCCTTTTCAAAAACTAGAAAAAATTATAAAGATGCTTTTCATAACTGTAAATGAAGTTAGTATCCTTTGCCATCAATAGTAATATTAAACAGGAACTGCAAAACAGTCATACTAAACACAATGTCAAGTTCAAGCACTGATAGGCACGCTTGCCTACCAAGCCTCTGAGCTTTCAAGGGGAAGCAGGGAAGATTTCAGGGTTTAGGGAGGCATCAAAGACATATTGACATTAAGTACAGACTTTCTGATTGGCATTATCAGAACTGAAAGATACTTGAAAGGGGACTTAGGCATGATCCATGAGTCACTGAATTTCTGTGCCTCTTGAACCATCTCCACTCATCTCCTGCAAGCTGTTACTTAACATCTCCTTTCCTGGCCCCTCATCTAAGTGGGACCGCCCCCCTTTTCCCAACCACCCATCCCAGCTTTACTTCATCTGCTTAGCATTTAACACCATCTGATATTCCTACATGCTTCATCTTCCTTCTCTGTCACCCCAGCTAGAATCCAGGCCCTAAGAAGCAGTTTCCTGCTAACAGCCCAGCCTCCCCAGAAGGTGCCTGGCTCCTAGGAGGCTTTAGTAAGAATCTGCCAGATAGATGGATCTGGTATCCCTAGTGGCTTTCTACTATCTTAACACTAGCTTTGTATCAAATCTTACACACAGGAGATGGCCCAGTAAACAATTGTTGAGTGAGCCAGTGAATGAATGAATTCATCAATTGACACATTTTTGCCTGGAGAGTGAAGCTCTCAGTTTTTGAGATAATCCAGACTTCTTTGTGTGTATATGTTTTCAAAGTCCCTGATTCTAAATTCTTCCTGCAGATTGTCTCCAGGACTCAAGGAATGGGGCGGCTTTGCCAAGAACAGAATTTGAATTCTCAGGCCTCCAGTTTAGATTAAATAGAGATGGTTTACTGGGAAAAGAAAGTTGGGGACCCCAAGAAGTTGTGGGGAGATCTGGAGAGCCTTCCCCAGAGCCAAAGCCCTCCATGCCCCTCTGCCCAGTGCCCCTGGCACCCTGCCGAGCTGGAGAAGCCAGCCAGACATTCAGGCACGCTGCAGTTACTAAGTGATCCTAAGTACATCAAGATGGGTGCATTGATGCGAGCCACTTGGAGAGGATCTGGAATGAATTGGGGGGTTGTTAAGATCACCGATTTAAGCCTCTCCTCACAGGAAAAATATTTATTTCACTGAGCTCTGCTTTTTGGAAGCTGCGTCTGTAACAGTCTGCATCGATCTAGCAGAGTTTTGGCTACTGCTGGCTTTTGTCTTCTCTTCTGTTGTATGTGTGTGCGTGTGTCCATGATTATTAAGCAATCAGCCAGAACGCACAGCTAGGACACTCTGCTCTACTTTAACCAGAGAAAAAAAATGAACACAAACTGAGTTCGTGGCAGGAGACACAAGACCTGGAGGTTTTATCTTCAAAGATGCCTGCTTGCAACAGGCAACTGCTCGTTTCTTTTCCTGTTTATCTGATATGCGCTGTCCCCACCCCCGGCTTTGGAGGGAAAAATACAGACAAGCATAGGGAAGAAAATAAAATTAACTCCCTCTTGCTCTTCCAAGGAGCATGGTTATTTTCTAGTGCACCGTGTTCTTTCCATTCCTTTTCTACTCTTTGGAGCCCAGGGGCCTGGGTTAGAATCTCAGATCTGCCACTTTCTGGCTGTGTGACACTGAAAGTCACCACTTGGATCCTGTTTCCTCATCTGTAAAATGAAGTAATAATAGTACCCACCTCTTCGGGTTGTTGGGAGGAGTAAGTAAGAAAGAACTTAGCAGAGTTTCTGGCACAGACTAAATGCGCAATAAATGTTACATATTTTTATAGGATCAATATAGTCAATATTTATACCTTCTTTTGCATGAAAGGGTGGAGCACATACAGTTTCTCATTTCACTATTCTCATCAGCATTTTTACTGACGACAAAATGATCCATTACAGGACTTGTTGTTCAGTCGTGTCTGACTCCTTTGCAACCCCTATGAAGTGTATCCTGCCAGGCTCCTCAGTCCATGGGATTTCCTAGGCAAGAATAACTGGAGTGGGTTGCCATTTCTTCCTCCAGGCCATGACAGGACTACACCAGCCTTATTTTTTTCACTGTCCCCAGTGGATAGAAATAGAGGACGCACCCACAATATTACAAAGATAGCTGTGACAGACTTCTCCAGAGTCAAATATCAGCCTGCAATTGATGTTCTTTAGGATGAGTTCTCAGAAGTGGAATTATTGAGTCAAATGGTATGAACACTTCCAAGAACCTCGATACATCATATTTAGCACTGCAAGTCATTTCCAGAAAGATTACCCACGGATGTCTATGAGAGAATCCATCTCACCATGTCGCAACTGCATTATTTTTTCACTGTTGCTAAGATGGCAGGGGAAAATGTCATCTCATTCTTTCATTTGCATTTTTTAAAATTTTACCCACTATTTTTCTAATACTGATTTTTTAAAATCAGCTACAATATGTTGAGTGCTTACTATACACCAAACATGGGCTAAGGGCTCTTTTTAAATTATCTCAATCACACTCTGGGTAAGAAGTGGAAACGGGCTTGATCAGATGTGTATACACCTGTGTTCACAGCAGCATTTATTCACAATTCCCAAAAGGTAGAAGCAACCCCAGTGTCTATTGACAGATGAATGGATAAACAAAATGCTGTCTATCCAAACAATAGAATATTCTTCAGCTTTAAAAATGTAAGAAATTCTGACACATGCTACAGGATGGGTGAACGCTGAAGACACTGTGCTGAGTGAAATAAACCAGTCAAAAAGGACAAGTCTGGTTTGATTCCACTTATACGAGGTTCCTAAAGTAATCGGATTCACAGAGACAGAAATGAGAATGGTGGTTACCAAGGGCTGGGGGAGAGGGGATGAGGACCTATTGTTTAATGGATGCAGGGTTTCAGGGGGTGAAGATGAAATGATTCTGAAGATGAACGGCCGTGATGACTACACACAACAGTGTGAATGTACGTGATCCCACAGAACTGTGCACTTAAATATGATCAAAACGGTAAATTTTGTGTGATATATATTTTAGCACACAGAAATGGCTTAATCAATTCTCATAACAACCAATGCACTGTGCTGAGCTGCTCAGTCGTGTCTGACTCTGTGACCCCATTAAGTCGTGTCTGACTCTGTGACCCCATGAACTGTAACCCACCAGGCTCCTCTGTCCACGGGGATTCTCCAAGCAAGAATACTGGCATGCGTTGCCATACCCTCCTCCAGGGGATCTTCCTGACCCAGGAATCAAACCCGGGTCTTCTGCATTGCAGGCAGATTCTTTACCAGCTGAGCTACCAGGGAAGCCCCACACCCGATGAGGTAGATGCTATTATTACCCTCCCCTCTTCTTTAAAAATGACGAGGGCTTTCCCTGGCGGTCCAGTAATTAAGATTCACCTTCCAATGCAGGGGATGTGGGTTTGATTCCTGGTCAGGGAGCTGAGATCTCACATGCCTTGTGGTCAAAAACAAACAAACAGACAAACATAAAACAGAAGCCATATTGTAACAAATTCAATAAAGAGTAAAAAAAAAAAAAAAAACCATATGATGAAACTAAGGCCCAGATGATGATGCACATTCCCAGAGTCACACAGCCTATGAAGTAGTAGAGACAGGCATTTTAGACGCCAGGTCATGCTCTTAAAGACCACGTTATCCTGCGAGAATAGATGCAGAGTCAGAGGTGAAAAGTCAACCAAATTCAAGGCAGCAGGTGGAGTTAGCAGGCAGCCAGGGCCAGACAGAACTGCTGGTCCTCAGGGATCAGAGGTCAGTTCTAAATTTATTCTCTGACCTTCTTGTGGCTTCTAAATTTGACCAAACAAGTTCTTCCAGTCTAATTGATGATGTCTGTGCTTTGTTTTGAAGATCAAACCTTTTTCCTGGTATGAAAGTAAGAAAATAAGGCAGAGTGTGTTTGACGAGGCAGCCAGGCTGCCTGTCAAAAGCCACCTGAGGATAACCCTGGGCTTGTTCACGGTGGACACACGCAGTTACTGATCAGTTTCTCAGGAACGGTGATCAACACCATCTCCTGAACTATGTCTGAATTTCTTCTCCTGAATGAACCAGAAACAGAGCCTAGAGAAATAGCTATGCAGGGTGGGGGGTGGGGGGGTGGGGGAAGTAACCAGAACCAATCTTAAAATTTCCCTAAAATTACTAATTAGAACAAATGAGGACTCTTCAGATAGTCTTCAGGCCAGGGAGGACTTGCAGAGTCCCTGGGGACTCGTGGCCCCCAGCCTGTGGATCCCCACTTCTCTGGGAAGGTATCAGGGTGACTGACTGGTCCGTGACCACTTCTCAAACATCCTGCCTCCTCAGCAACCACGTGAACTTTGTGGTCTGGCCATTCGTGACCGAACCCAGGAGAGACCATCCACTCACTGGCCTGAAACACACAACTTCCGGTGCTTGGCCTGAGAGAATGAGTCTAAACATCTGATTCCCTCCCTCAGGAATATAAATGAAGAGACGCAGAAGGACACTGTGGTTGTTTTAGGTCCTTGAACTGAAGGGTCATGCATGTTTGAAGTTGGAACAGCCATTCTGGGAACACATGCAAACAGATACATATGGAAGAGGGACAGGGGCTGTGGCAGTCTGAATCCCCACGATGTTGCTGAGTAGCTGGATCAAACCTCACCTGAAACCCACCCTACCGCTGGAAATTTCCATTACCTGAATCAACAAAGCTTTCTTCAAATTGGTTTTACTGGGTTTTCTAGGATTTGGTGTTTGTTTGTTAGTTTTGTATAATCAAAAAGAACATCTCTGTAATCTTTCAAGGCACCCTCCTTTTACCTGCAATTGTTAGAGCAGATTTATGACCCCCTGAACCCTAACACACCACGCCAAAGTGGGGAGAAGCCCTTTGAGAGAGTAGGATTCAAAGCCCTGTCCTTGCATGTCCCTAAGGACAAGCTCCCTTGCTCTGTGCTGAAGCACTTGGAGGAGGCAGCAGGAGGTTGGGGCTTTGCTGCAGGAACACGCTGTCCTCACGGCGACCCCTTCTCAGCCTCAGCACTGCTGTTATCAGCGTTGCTCTGGAGGTCCTGGACAAAGGGTGAAGCCAGGACCTCCTGAGGCCAAAGGGCAGGTCAGGGGCCTGGGAGAGAAGGGGCAGAAATAGGCCTTCCGTTTCGCTAGGGCCCCCGCAGCACAGCTGCTGTGCACGGGGAGTCTAGTGGACCACAGGGACGATCGCATGCACTCCGCGGGCCGCGCCCCAGCGCTCGGCGGGCACTCCTGGGGGTGAACCCAGTCTCATCAGCGGTCCGTGTGGTTCTGGGACGCGAACCTGCATCTCGTGGGCTCCAGGAGTGGAGTCTTTTCCAAAAAAGCTGCAGCGAAGCCCTGCTGACCGTGGGCCTTTGGCTGTAGCCACATCTGCCCTCGCACTTCCCTTCCGGCTGCTTCCGCCATCAGCAGCCCCTCCAGAGGCTCCGAGGGGCTGACTGCGCATGAGCAGAGGATCAGCTGCAAACTCTGCTCTCCCTCCGGCGGCTGCCAGACCCACCGGAGGCGCGGGCGTATCCAGCCTACCTGGGAGCCTCTGCTTTTGTCATCAGTCAGGCTGCCTTGATTAGGGCCAGGCCCCGCTGAGGACGGGGAGAGCCAAAACGTATTAGAAGTGAATTTCCAAAGGAAATCAAGAAGCAGAAATAATTGGCCACATCTGTGAAATCGGCTGCTTGTTAAGTGCCAGGGCCCGGGCCTGGGTTTGAGCCCAGGCGGTGGACGTCACGGGCGCTGCCATCGTCACGGCCGTCCCACGCCCGCCGCGCACAGCACCCTTGGGTGTTTCTCCGTCTGGGGCACCCCCAGCAGCCTCCACTTGGATGCTCCAGCACTGCCCCGCCACGGTTTGGTCCCTATCATTTCTCATGGGTCTCCAACAGAGTCAGCTGAACTGGGACCCCGATACGGATTCGAGTCCTGGCCCCACGGCTCGCCGCTGTGCAACTTGGCGGAAGTCAGTTCGCCTTCTTGAACCTCAGTTTTCTCACCTGTACAATGGGCGGGGAGGGGGACTTGTTCTAGACCAGAAGCTTTCAAACTGATTGTGTCTCTCTGTGGGCCACGAGCTTAAATGTCACAGAGGGCACTTATTACATTATTAGCGTCCCCAGAGATGTTCGTCCCAAAGGCACACCCTGTGCTTTCTGGGACCGACCATGTGTTTCTCTGAGCCCAGCAGCAGCTTGCAACCTGCTGCTGGGGGTGACGGACTGAATGGCTCTCCAGGGGCTCACACGTTCCCTTCTGCCCCTCTTCACCATGTCTGCCAGCCCATGGCTTGGCGCTCGGTCAGGACCAGGGTCGGGCAGGTCCGACTGGGAGCCCAGCTCTGCCCTCTCACGGGTGGCGAGGGGCAGTGTGGCTTCTTCTCTCTAAGCCTCCAGTTCAGCCTCTGTTCATTGGGGCAAACCCCACCTCCTCTTTGGGGTTGTGTGAATTTGATTTAAGATAATGCAGGGCTTCCCTGCTAGCTCAGATGGGGAGGAATCTGCCTGCAACGCGGGAGCCCCAGATTCGATCCCTGCCTGAGTCAGGAAGATCCCCCCGGAGAAGCAACTGGCAACCCACTCTAGTATTCTTGCCTGCAGGATCCCAGGGATTCACAATGCAGGCAAAGGGCTTCTCAGGTGGCCCTAGCGGTAAAGAACACACCTGCCTGCTAACGCAGGAGGCGTAAGAGACGCAGGTTCAATCCCTGCATTGAGAAAATCCCTGGAGGAGGGCATGGCAACCCACTCCCAGTATACTTGCCTGGAGAATCCCATGGACAGAGGAGCCTGGTGGGCTACAGTCCATAGGGTTGCAAAGAGTCGGATGTGATTTAGCAAGCAGTGCAAGCAAAGCCCCCACACTTCCTTTTTTTTTTTTAAGATTTTGTTTTTGTCCATGGGGACCATTTTAAAAGTCTTTATTGAATTTGTTACAATGTTGCTTCTGTTCTATATTTTTTGATTTTTTGGCCATACAGCATGTGGGATCTTAGCCCCCTAGCTGGGGATTAAACCCACATCCCAGATATTGGAAGGCATAGTCTTAAACACTGAGCCACCAGGGAAGTCCCCTAAGGTGATACAGACAAATCTCTTGCCTTTGTGAGGGCACATGGTGAGCCCGATGTCAGTCCTCCAAAGTTATTAGTAAATTCATGTCGCATACTTGACGTAGGCTCCGTAAGGTCAGGATCCCCTCCGGTACCTTCCTATGGCCAGATAACCAGCTGGTCGTTCGGCACGCACTTTCTTCCTCAGACTGGGTGAGGCTGAGCTGGGATAAAGGCTAACATAAAGGCTATGTTCGGACTCAGTCTCTGCTTTCTGGCTTCCCAGCCCTTTCTCCTTCCCTCTAAGACAACTCTGACCCCAGTCCCCAGGAGGAAGTAAATTCAGCATCATCTCCCGTGAATAGAGTGTGTCTAGTAGAGCACGTCTTATTATATTTGAGGTAGAGCGGCCGGGTTTTATTATATTTAAGGTAGGGCACGCAAATGCCCATTGAGAGCTCTGTGGGTGCGCGAATGGTTTGACTGGTGGTTCCCACATGAGTTGCCCTGCCCGCCGAATCACACTCAGCCCCAGGGAATGCTCTCAGCCTGAGCTGGCTTTCTGGCTCTCCTCTGACCCCAAGCCTATTTCTTTACCTCGTGCAGCAGTTGTCCGGAATGGAAATCTCCACTGAGGGACAGACCTCCTCTCAAGGCTCAAATCAGGCAGAATCCCACAGGAAAGGCAGCCAGCCAGAGTCATGCGGGTTCAGTCCGAGTTCCTGCGTGAACTCGGCAAATCACGTAACTCTCAGAACTTTGGTTTCCTTTACTCCACCGGCTTAGAACAGAAATTGCATATCGTTTCGGCCCCTGTTCTAACACCAACTGATGGATACGGGGTGCTTCCAAGTCAGTACTGAGTTGGAGTCTGCAGCTCACTGCGAAGGGGAGCTGTGATCCATTAACATTCACGCCTGCCATGAACTGAAGGAGGGGAAAGAGGGGTATTTACGTGGCACATGCTTGCCATGCCAATCCAGCTGCTCTATAAGGTCCTCAGAGCTTGGAATGGCTCAGAGACTTAAGATCTCATTTGACCACACAGGAACTTAAGAAGATCTCTCTGTCGATGTGACTTTTCTTCCAATGGCACCAAAGGCTTCTCCCAACCAGTGACCTCGTCACCACTTCCCAGTGCACACCACTGACACCCATTCAGACCATCACATTCTCACAGCTGCCATGATTGGTTCAGCCAAAGAAATCGCTTCTGGTCTAGGCCACTGAAAATCAACCTTAAGATCCTCCACCCCTAACTGCTCCACTGGATCCAGCCACACCTGAAGCTGTACCTAATCCTAGACTTAAATGTGAGCCAATACATTCTCTTTTTATTTTTAAAAAAAAACGTTCATCAACGGATTTATTTATTTTTAAATTTATTTATTTGTTTACTTAAGCTCTTAGTTTCGGCACATAGGATCTAGTTCCCTGACCAGGGACTGAACCCAGGCCCCCTGCTTTGGGAGCACAGAATCTTGGCCACGGGGCCACCAGAGAAATCCCCACTCTCTTTTCAGCTTGAGCCAGTATGACTTGGGGTTTCATCACATGTAACTCAGACTCCTAACGCAGAGGTTATTTTTCCCAGGAAGGCCTCAGAATGGGGACCAAAGCAGGTTTAGCGAATATGTCTAGGGGGTTGTTTTTGTTTTTACTCTTCGATCCAGCCAAGACAAAAGGCATGCAGACAGGGGACACCACTTTCTTCAGCTGTTGGTACCTGGAAGGTGCCTCCCGAGGGGTCTCAGTGATAAGGGGGGGGCCTCTGCTTTGGATGGGTAGAGTCAGAAAGGAGGCAAATTGTCTGGTATATCCTTTTATTCCCCCACCCTGAACAGTTTCCAGGACGGCTATCTCCTTAGCTTCCTGGGGCACTGAGTCTAGCTTGGTTGAATTTTGTTTCAAAACACCGGCATAAATCATGCATATCCTCGGGAGGGAACATTAACCATCAACCAGCAAAATCAGTGTCCCCCCACCCCGCCCCCACCCCGTCTCCTCCAGTGACATGGACTGGAACCTCCACCCCTTCCCCAGAAGACCCTTCCCTGCCTCGTCCTAGAACATTTCAGAACTGGGTTTCTGCTCAAAGTTCCTGACATCTGCTCCCACAGCTCGGCTCTTCACAGTGAGGGGAAGGCATGCCACAACACAGCTCACAGCTCTGGGCATTTCTGGAGTCTGGCACTTGAAGTTTTTTTTCCCCCTGGGCAAATTCTTCTCTCCTCCACTCTGTCCCCCATCCAGGGACCTGAATGGCCCCGCAGGCATGGGAGGACAGTGAAGGGTGTGGAGTCAGACAGCCCTGGGGGACAAATCCCAGCCTGCCGCGTTCTCGAAAGGCGAGTTGCTCAAGCTGGCTGAGTCTCAGTTTTCCTTCACATAAAATGGGGATGATGACACTACTCTCTGCACAGGGTTGTCTCTGAGAATTCGTGGTTATAACGCTTGCCCAGTGGTTGACACAGGGGCCTTCTCATTTAGATTGGCCTAGGTGGGGGCAGGGAGGACAGAGGATGGAGGCAACTGAGAGAGGGGAGGGTCTGGGATGCCCACGGGACTCCTGTATCCTTCTGCCCTGGGCGGTCCCGACCTGCTCTCCCTGGTCACCCTGGTTTCAGCATCCCAGGCCACTCCCAGGAAAGCTGCTCCACCTTTTCAGGGTGACGGGCTGACCTCCTTGTTCCCAGGTGGGGAGACTGAAGCTGGGCCTCTGCTGGGTCCCAGAACTGAAGCTGAGATGGCGGCTCTGACCGCCGGGTCTCTGGTGCTTTGCCCCCGCGGCCTAAATGGGCTCAGACGATTGCAGCACAGCCGCCTTGCTCTGTGTGTTTCTCCTTCAGCACATTCGTCACGACTGTGACTGATGAAGTGTATGGCCACTTCTGTAACAGGTTGGAAAAGTATTGCGCACTTTCCTCTCTGCTTTGTGGGGAACCGCCCTCCCCTCCTGAACTCAATCCTCGACTTGCCCGGGTAGAGGGAGATTCCTACAAAGGCAGAAAGAGCAGGACCATGGCCAGGCTCAGTTCCCGACAATCCAAATAGATTCTGCAGAGACAGGAGACTTAAAAGCCTCTTAAAAGCCTCCACTGTGAGAAAACATTCTTTGAAAGGCCCTTAGCTCTCCATGAACATAGCAATTCCCAAATTACCAAGAAAGTAAGGTCTCCCTTCAGCCATGACCCCGGGCTGGCCAACTACCCGCACAGGAACATATGCAGAGGAAGTGAGGACCCTGCTGCCCGCCTCTGCCTCAGCCCAGAGAGGACACAGATGGAGAATGCCCGTGGCGAAGAGCGTGGACTCTGGGGCACCTGGGCCCACATCCCAGCTCCACCACTTACTGGCTCTGTGACCACAAGCAAGCCATTTCCCTCCTCTGTGCCTCAGTGTCCCCATCTGTAAAATGGGACTAACAGTACTTCTTCACAGAGTTGCTGTATTAACTGAGCTCATGCGTGAAGTGCTGAGAAGAGACCCCGGTGTATAACAGGCACCCTGTGTGTCAGCTACTTCTATTTATTGGTGTTTTCATACACGCGGGGTCAGCTCCAAAGGCAACTTCATCTTCCGGAGGCTCAAGGAATTAGCTGCCTTGAAACCACTGCCCACCACTTGGGGTTGGGGAACCCAGACATGCAGCAGGTTGAAGAGAAAGAAGCCCCACGGTCCACTCTCCCCGGCTACACAGGGTCCCCCCATGACCAAGATGGGGCTCAACACATCCCTTCTGGGGTTGGGGGGGGACACATTTTCGGGGCAGGGACCAAGTGACCGCAGCAGAGGCTGGCGGTGGACAGCTGAGGCAGGGGGCCAAACGCAGGGGTGATGGAGGCGGGTGTGAGCCAAGGTAGAGACAAACCAGCCAGGCAGGGCTCCGGGCCCAGAGCGTGAGTTCTTCCAGCCGCCAGCTGCAGCCACAAGTGCCAGAGAGGCGAGCGGTGATCCAGGCATCAGACGTGGCTGCAGACCCGCCTCCTCCCCTCGGCGGGGAGCCTGGCCTGCGGCATCCCTGCCCGGTGCGCAGACTCAGACGCGCTTAGAGAGAGGCTCAGGGGGAGCGGGAGCCTTACTCCAGGCCTCCGTCAGATTACGCTCGCCAGCTTAGACTAAATCGAGCGCTTTCCCATGTTGCCCTATGACCGGGGCTTCTGAGAAATCTCAGATGAGTCACAGGACACGTTTCTCGCCACACACACGTGACAGTGGGAGGGGATGTGCAGCTAGCTACCCAAGGTCAGTCCCTGGGATGGACATTCCCATGGGTGTGAACCACAGCTGTCCTGTGCAGGGCCTGAAACATAGTGGGTGCTCAGTAAATGCTCCCTGAGTACGTGAATGGGCGGCCCAACTCTGACCTGGCGGGTAGCAGACAGGTGGCCAGTCTCTAGGACTGGGGAGGAAAGAACTCTTTGCTCAGCTTTCTTTGGCAGGGCAGGGGGTTGGGGGAGCAGGCTGTGGAGTCAGACCCAACTGGGTTAACATTCTGAGGCTGGGCAGCTTCCAAAGTGGCCCGCAACGACCCACCCCTGCTGGCGCCCACCCTCTGCTCTCAAGTATGAGTTGGCCCAGTGACTTGCTTCTAATGAATGGAATATGGCAAAAGTGAAAGGGATGGATGTCATCTCCAAGATTAGGTTATAAAAGACAGTGACTCAAGTACACACACACACACACACACACACACACACACACACCCCTTCCTGGCTTGCCCACTTTGACAGAGCAAGCTGCTGTGCTGGAGAGGGCCACGGGGCCAGGAAACCAAGGGCTTCCCACCAACAGCTGTGGAGGAACTGCACCCTGCCGGCACTGCTGCGAGAATATGGGAAAGGATCCTGCCCCCGTCAGACCCTGAAGTGACTGGAGCCTCTCATCCCTTGACTGTCGCCTGTGAGAGACCCTGAAGCAGAGGACCTAGCTGAGCCAGGCCAGGACCTCCAGTCCGCAGAAGCGATGAGATTATAAACACGCGGCGTTCTAAGCCGCTAAACTTTGGAGTCGTGTGTCACGGAGCTACACACAACTAATCCAGCCCCTCCTTAGCTCTGTGCCCAGGACTAGTCACTTAAGCTCTACGTGCGTTCCCCCATCTAAAAATGCGCATAAAATAATAGCACCTCCCTGCCTTATGGGTTCGTTGTGAAGACTAAGAAAATGAATGAATGGGACCTCTGGCTGGAGCAGTGAAATGAAGAATCAGGAATTAGAATCAGGAAATAAAGCACATCGGAATGGAGCCGTGGGACTTCCCTGGTGGTACAATGGATGAGAATCTACGGGGCACACGGGTTGGACCCCTGGTCCGGGAAGATTCCTCATGGCATAGAGCAGCTAAGCCCATGAGCCACAACTACTGAGCCGTGTGCACTAGGGCCCACTCGCGGCCGTGTGCCCCGCGACGGGAGAAACCACCAAACCACTACAGCAGGAAGCCTGAGCATTGCAACAGGAAGTGTCTCCCACTTGCCACAACTAGGGAAAGCCCATGCATAGCGATCAAGACCCAGGGCAACCCCAAAATGAAGTTAAATACATATGTAAATAGGAATGAAGCCAGGAAGGTCCCTCACTGAGCAGCTGTCACAAGGTCAGGGTCCAGCAGCCCTCCAGGGATGGTCCCCCGCCCTGGAGAAGCCTCCCCTCCATCCTCACTTTGCTGGCCTCCTGGGCTCCAAAGGACATGCTCAGAGCTGCCTGCAGCCGGGGCACCCAGCATCCTGTGCCTCCCCCCCGGCTACCCCCATGGTGGGCTCTACGGTCCCTTCTTCACAGACTTTGGGGCTCCTGTTGCCCAAAAGCCAGCCGGGCTTGGAGCCGTGGAGATAAACAAGCCAAGAGCCACACATCTGAGAGCTCCAGAAACTGGCCTTCATGGGAGAGTTGTAGCTGGCTGGCACGGCCTAGCCATGACCCCCAGGCAGTCAGACCTGGAGGTGATGGGGACGTCAGGGAAGGATCAGGCCTCAGCCTTCACATGCTGACAGATACCTGACTCCAGGTCTGGAGAACAGACTTGTAGCCCAGATGCAGCTCACAGGACCTGGGCACCTTGATGACTCTGATGTCAGGCGCTCCCCGCCCCAGGTCTGTGTGATCCCCACCCCTGAGCTGGACCTGCCATGCGGCCCACCCCCCACCCCAGGCTGGCTGCCCATAAAGACATGGTCCTTCCCCGCCTCTCCTCTGGGGTTGGAGCCACCTGAGGAGGACCGCAGGGACCACGTGGCCGCCGTCTGCCCTCCCACTGGCCCTAAGCTGGGAATGTGAATCAGACCCTTGACATCCGCAGGCCTGGCTTCTTAGATGCTGAGCACACGGACCACCCAGGCCGGGTGAGACCACCTCGACACTCGTCTCCCAGTTACCCTGAGGGAGGAAGCTCCTGCCCGGCTTTGGTGGGCGGCTTAGGGGTCTGGCCCTGGAGCCACAGCGAGAAGTCCGCTGCCTCGGCTCCTCTCCATCGGCAGGCAGCCCTGCACTGGACCCGGGTCCTGAGGACACTGGCTGGGGTTAGTGAGAACTCAACCTATGCTGTTAGCTCAGGGCTTCCCGCAGCCCCCGGGGGAGGCTCTGCGATAATCCCTGTCCAACAGCGGGCTGACCAGGGTGTTTGGAAGGAGGCAAGACCTGGACCCAGACAGCCTGCTGAGCTCTCTGTCCTGTGCCCCACCAAGTGCTGCAGGCCAGCTGGGACCTTTGGGGACCCCGATCTCCCAGGGATGTCCAATCCATTCACTTTCTCCAGGCGAACAGAGCCAATATTTCCTGGCCCCAAAGCCCCAGTTGTTGGAAATGACAATTTTTCTTTCCCGACTCCTAATTGCCCATACCTCCCATCAGCCAAAGCATGTTCTTTCCTTGGCAAGCATGATAAAAGCTGACCTACAGGGCACCATCTGGCTGGCGCTCATTTGTCTCCATCAGGCCCATCCCGGCCCCCGGGCCCTACTCTCCCCTCTCTGCTGACATCAAAAAACCAGCCCCACTGTTGCTGCCAGGCCATGGCCGGGCCCGGCCTGAGAAGTCAGGGCTGTGGGCCCGACAGAGTGAATGGACTCTGCGCGAGCATTTAACAGCACGGTCTCGATGATGAAGAAATCACACCTTAAAGGACCCCTTTGCAATTTGTAGCCCCCAGTCAAGACTCCGAAAACGTTCCCAGATGTGAGGGATGACGTGAGTGCCTCTGGTACGCTCTCACACACACGGGGGGCACGCCAGCTTCCTGCCCACAGGAGACCCGGGCACCAGCGACCCGTGGCAGAGCACAACCTCATGTTTCCCGAATAAAGAATCCTACCCCCTGCCCTTTTATAGCCTCTCTGGGGGAGATGTTTCTGGAGAGACGTGTGGGCCAGGAGCGAGCCTGTCTCAGACGGCGGGATCCTGGGAGGAAAAGTACGGTGACCCCAAGCTCTTGGGGTGGGATCTGAGGGGCTCGAAACCTTGTCAGCTTTGCAGTTAGAGAGAAAAGGGTCCGAAAGCCAGGTTTGTTGTTTACCAGCTGTGTGAGCTGGGGCAAGTCAGTCCACCCCTCTGAGTCTCATAGATAACCATGAAACCACTTTGCACAGCTTCGGAGGGGGCCAGAGGAATAAAGAGAGAAGGAATGCAAGAAGCTCAGGGGGGAAGGGATAGTTAGGGAGTTTGGGATGGACGTGGACACACTGCTGTATTTAAAATGGATAACCAGCAAGGACCTACGTATAGCACAGGGAACTCTGCTCAGTGTCGCGTGGCGGCATGGATGGAAGGGGGGTTCGGGAGAAGAATGGATACATGTACACGTATGACTTCGGCCCTTTGCTGTCCACCTGGAACTATCAGCATTGTTAATCTTCACGCGTGCTAAGTCACTTCAGTCGTGTCCAACTGTGCAATCCTATGGACTGTAACCCACAAGGCTCCTCTGTCCATGGGATTCTCCAGGAAAGAATACTGGAGTGGGTTGCCATGTCCTTCTCCAGGGGAATCTTCCCGACCCAGGGATCAAACCCGTGTTTCTTATGTCTCCTGCACTGGCAGGCGGATTCTTTACCATGGGTGCCACCTGGGAAGCCCTAATTGGCTATACTCCTTTACAAAATAAAAACCTTTTTTAAAAATGAAAAAAAAAAGGCGCTCAGAGAAGTGCCGACACTTGTGTGTCCTGCTTCGGTGGGCGGTGGAGGAAGTGATAACAATGGTGACTATCAGCTGCTGTCGTGAGTTGGACCGTGTCCCCCCAAAAGTCATGTCTACACAGGGACACAGGACACAACCTTACTTAGAAATGGTGTATCACAGATGTAATTAGTTCCACTGAGGTCACACTGGATCAGGGGGGCCCTGAATCCCGTGGCTGGTGTCCTCACGAGAGGAGAGGGCACACGGATGCGGGCCAGGGGAGGGCAGTGACCCCCTGCTCCTTCCTGGGCTCTCTCGTTCAAGGAAGGTCCCACAGCAGGTTGGGTGGGACTGGGGCCTCCAGCATCCACAGTTCAGGGGCCTCCTGCCCTTCAGATACCCTGGAACAGCTCCTGAGGTTTTCAGCACATTCGCCCTCTCTGGATCTTCTGCAGTCGGGTGCAGGGGAGAAGGGAAAAACCCAGATAAAACCACGCTTCTGACAGACCCAGTCCAGCAACAAACATCCCTCACCCCGGGTCAGCAGTGTTTGTCCACCAGGAAACCAGAACGGTTCATCTGAGTTTCTTCACCCCGTGTCCCCAGATGCAAAAATGACAGAAATGTGCAAGGGCCATGCTCAACGAGGGACTCTGTATCTCGCCCCCGCGGTCCATTTCCTGTGCGAGGCGGGGTGAGGACCACTGCTCTGAGGGTCAGGAAAAGTGGGTCGGCCCCTGCTGCGCTGTGAGCTGGCTGTGGAACACGGTGAAAGGCTCTCCCGTCTTGAGCCCCTTTTCCTCATCTGTAAAATGGGGGTGCTGACGCCGGCTCCAGCATCCCACAGAGCTAGGCACTGGCAGATGGCATGAACCACAGGTCAGGTCGTCTTCTCTCTAAGGGGATCAACCACAGGAGAAATGGAGCCTTCCATCAATGCCTCCCGCAGACCCTACCTTATAACCAGCGCACTTGGCCCTGACAGTCAGTGCGTTTGATTCGCAAAGTACCCAGGGCATGTACAAAGCTGTGCCAGGTTCTGGGAGGATGTTTTACAATTAGTAACACAACGTGCATGATACCAGCAATAGCCAGCGTTTATTGAGCATCTGCCAGGTCCAAAGCATTATTTGCTCTGGCCTCACTGAATTCCCCAAACAAACCCGTTAGACAGGTATCATCAGGACCCCCATTTTCGAGAGAAAACTCAGTCCAGAAAGAGAACGACTAGCCCAAGGCCACACCGTTAGGTTGGGCTCCGTTTATATTCGATTCCAGACGGGACACCACTGCCTGCAAGTGCCCAGAGCCCAGCGGGCAGGCAGCTGGACCCTCCCACAGGCGACATTCCTAGTCCAAGCTTGTGTTTCTCAGGACCAATGCAGGGTCAAACATTCCACCAATGCTATGTTGCTGAGACCTCCCAAGACCTTTCTGAGGAGTTGCTATCATTATTGTTATTATCTGGTTCACACAGAAGAGGACATGGAGGCCCCGGGGGTTACGTGGGTGGAGGACTAAGAAGTCAGGCCTTCCTGACTCCTCATCTTAAGGCCTTGCCCTCCTCAAAAGGGAGCAGGACACCATGGTACTAAATCCATGCAGAGACAGTCACGAGTGTCAGAACACAGATCCCAGGAGGCTTCCTGGAGGAAGAGGATCGCAAAAGATGGGCAGAGCTGCATGGCACAGCTTTCTTCTCTCCAGGCCACCTTGGGCATTGGCCAGGATCACGGGGGCTGGATGGCTCAGAAGGGCCTGACCCTGCCCTGTCCCACAGGCCTGTCTGCATGCCAGGCCGGGGCTGGCCCTTCGTCCACACACCTCTCCTCGTTCTACAGGCCCTGGGAAGGAAAGTGCGGAGACAAGGTTATCGTGGGGTTCACATATCTTAGGGGAGCGGTAGATTCAATACAGGTGATTCGATGCCGCATGATTTGAAATCACAAAAGACTGGAACCGATCACAGGTCTATCAACAGGGGGCTGGGTTAAGATGCAGTGGCACAACCACACACGCCTCGAGTGTCAGCGGAGTAGGAGTGGGAGGGTCCTGAGTCAGTAATAAAAACTGACGTTTAGGGACTTCCCTGGCGGTCCAGTGGTTAAGCATCCACCTGCCAATACAGGGGCTGCTGGATTGATCCCCGGTCCAGGGACTAAGATCCCATGTGCCTCGAGGCAGCTGAACCTGTGCACGGCACCCACGAAGCCCTCGCTCCCTAGAGCTCAAGCTCCACAAATAGAGAAGCCACCACCATGAGAAGTCCACACACTGCAGCTAGAGCGCAACTCGAGAAAGCCCGTGTGCAGCAACAAAGAGCCCCGTGCGCCACAGCAAAGGCCCCATGCGGCCTCAGGTAAATACAGTTTAAACTTTCAAGCTGACGTTTAGGAAGGACTTTACGTGCAGTCAGGGGCTCCTCCAAGTGGATCCACTCCCGTGGTCCTGACAGCAATCTCAGGAGGAAGGACCACGACCATCACTTTAAAAATGAGGAAACTGAGGCCACAGGACCTCAGCCCACGGCTCGTGGCTACAGCAGAGCTGGGCCCTGATGTGGGCAGGGGGCGTCAGAGGCCCTCAGGGGACCAGCCTACTGCACGGTCTCCCAGCTGCTCCATCTTGCCAAGAGCCCCTGCAGCTCTTGGGAGCCGGGAAGGAAGACAGACAGACAAACTCCCTTCAGCAGCCCCCGCCCTGCGCCGGCCTGGGGCCCGGGTGCAAGGAGAAGAGACTTGACTGAAGCATCTTCGTCTCAACCGGCTTCTGATAACTCGGCCGCTGGGGTAGCTAACTTCCATTCCAGCCAGTTACGGCCAGTGGGGCCCGCTGATGGTTTTTATAGCCTTTCCTGGAGTCAGCATGACAAGGAAAACTAAGTGAGCTACAGGCCCCTTTCAACACTAGCAGCCAGGTATCACGGTTGGGGGGTGCAAGAAGGAAAGAAAAGTCACTTTTTCCCCCCCACTTTGAGCTCATCCACAGAACACGAGCCTGGGCGGCCAACATGCTGGTGTTGAGAAAAGCTGTTCTCAAGCGGAACTGATTGGCAACAGAAATGGAATTTTCCCCCCAAGAAAAGTATAAACACACTTTCTCCCTGGGAATTACCCTTCAGAATAGGTATTCCAGACGTGTGTGTGCAACGGCCCAAGCACAGCCGTCAGCCTCACGTGGATGAGGCCAGAGACCAGTGCTGGTCACCACTCGTCCCGGACAGTCTCTCTGGCCATAAGATGGTCACCAAGGTCAATGGCCAAACCAGCCCAGCCTGGAGTGGACACCTGCCCTCCTGTGGCCCAGCCCCTGCTTGCTCCCCCAAGAGTTGCCACTGGCTTTGGGGCCCCTCAGGGCTTCCCTGGTGGCTCAGCTGGTAAAGAATCTGCCTGCAATGCGGCAGACCTAGGTTCGATCCCTGGGTTGGGAAGATCCCCTGGAGAAGGGAAAGGCTACCCACTCCAGTATTCTGGCCTGGAGAATTCCATGGACTATATAGTCCATGGGGTCACAAAGAGCAGGACACGACTGAGTGACTTTCATTTGGGGGGCCACCTCATGTCCAGATTCACCGACACTGGTTTGGGTGGAATTGATTCCCCCTCAGCTCCAAGGATGAGCCTTGTCGGTTCCTTACACCAATGAGAGGATTCCAGGGATGCTTCAGGAATGAGCACACAACCCAACAGGAAACACCACGGCAGGAGAACCATGGAAGGCTTCACGCGGCTTCTGGAAGAGAGCGCTCTTGCATTCTAGAGGTGCAGAGAGGTGGAGTAATTTGCCCAGAGTCACACAGCACATTGACAAGGGATCCAGGATTTGAACCCAAATCTGGAGGACTGAGGCCTTCCCTGGGGGCTCAGTGGTAAAGACTCTGCTGGTCAACGCAGAAGCAAGCGAATATTTCCATAAGACTTAACCGAGTGCGTGCTATGGGATAGATACAGCACTGAACAAAACAGGAACAAAAAGAGAGAGAGAATCCTGCCCTCAGGAAACTCACATTTTTATTTTAAAAAATAATCGTGTCTGTTTGGCGGTGCTGGGTCTTTGTTGCTGCGCTCCAGCTTTCTCCAGTTGCAGCGAGCAGGGGTTACCCTCTAGTTGCGGCGTGCGGCCTTCTCGTTGCTGCGGCTTCTCTTGTTGCTGAGTTTTGGTAGTCGAGGCTGCCCGGCTCGAGGGCACAGGCTCAGGAGTCATGGCGCACGGGCTTAGTTGCTCCGCGGCACGTGGGATCTTCCCGGATCAGGGAGCAAACCCGTGTCTCCTGCATTGGCAGGTGGATTCTTTACTGCGGAGCCACCAGGGAAGCCCCTCCAGCAGAAGATATTTTGAAAAAGAAAAATAATGTATCATGTGTTAGATGATGGCAAGAGGTACAGAGGGAGCCATGTGGCGATCTGGAGAATGAGTGTCCCAGGCAGAGGGGGCGGCAAGGGCAAAGGGCAAAGGTCCTGAGGCCACACTGTGCTCAGGACTGTACTCCGCAGCGAGTTCAGTGACGGGGCGGGAAGGGGAGATGAGGTCCAGGTTCTGTGGGGCCTGGCGGCTGTGGTTAGGACTGCCAGGCCGCGGGGAGGAGGTGCCCTGAGCAGAGGAGGGGCGGGATCCGATCTCCTTTGAACAAGACCCCGCTGGCTGCAGGTGCAGAACAGACCGTCAGAGAGGCAGGTGGAGCGGCAGAGACATCAGGGAGGAGGTGACCGTGGCCGCGGGGGCAGAGGGGAGCGGTCAGCTTCCAGAGACAGGCGGACGGTGGGGCCAAGAATGTCCTTAAACTGAGAAATGGAGGCGGCTGGGCTCTATTTGTGTGTTCGGAGGTCAAGAAAGTTCCAGGGGCTTCCCTGGTGGTCCGGTGCTTAAGAACGCGCCTTGCGGGGCAGGGGACACAGGTTCAGTGCCTGGTTGGGGAGCTAAGATCCCACATGCAGCGCCCACGAGCCACAACAAAAGCAGCCAAGACCCAACGAAGCCAAATTAACTAGTTTAAAAAAGAGTTCTGTATGCCCCGGCAAAGACTGAAGATCCTGCAAGCTGTAGGCTGCAACTGAGACCCAGCACAACCAGATAAATAATAAAAATATATAAAAAAAATTTTAATAGAAAATCTGAGACCTGATGTGAAAACAGAGATATGGTTGTCACCATAGCTCCCCTCTCACAGTCCTCCTGGGGGCAGGCGTGGAAAGCTTTAGGTCTTCCTGTGCTAACAGGGAAAAACACCCAAGGTGTATCATCAAGTGAAAAAAGAAAGATGCAGAATAAAATGTAAGAATGATCTCATTTTTGAAAATTAAAATTACATATGTGAGTGAATATAGGCTTCCCAGGAGGTGCAGTGGTAAAGAATCCACCTGCAATGCAGGGAACTCGGGTTCAATCCCTGGGTCAGGAAGGTCCCTGGGAGGAGGAAATGGCAAACCCACTCCAGTATTCTTGCCTGGAGAATCCCCATGGACAGAGGAGCTTGGGGGCTACAATCCATGGGGGTCACAAAGAGTCGGACACGACTGAGCAACTAACACACACACACACGCATGTGAGTGAATGAACGGTCTGGAAAAGGTTGCCTGGAGTGGGACCCACTGAGATTTAAACTCAGGATTGCTGTTCCTACATGCAAAATTAAAATTAAAAAAAAAACAAACAAACTGGTTTTAGCTCTTTTTAAAATTGCTGCGGGCAGGGCTCACTTCCTGCCATCCGAGCCTCGCTTCTCTGAGGCGGCCAGTGTCCCCACCTGGGCCTCCTCCTTGGCCGGGACTCTAAGAAGGCGGAGCAGGGGAATGAGAAATATTTTCCTCTCGTGCTTGCTGGCCTGGGAGACTGGAAAGAGCCCACCTGGCTCCGAGGCTTTCTAAAAATAGAAGGTGGTCTGAACTTCCCTACAGGTTTGGCTTAGCTGTTCCTCCTCCGCGATCCAAGACGCCGTTTTGATTAGAGAATCGTGTATTGTGCATTAACAACAAGGATGGAAGGAGTGAGACCTGAAATGGGGTGGGATTTCCACGGAGCTGCCCCCGAGGCGACCTGGAAACACCCCACAGACGTGGGGGGGCATGAATGAGGGAACCAAGGGACACGGGGAGCGGGGCCTTCCTGCTGCCGGAGCTGGGCCCCTGGAGGCAGCTGGTGCCAGCGACACCCTCTGCCCCCCCCCAGTCTCTGCATCCATTCCAGCGCTTAGGGCAGGAGAGAGGAGTTTGGCTGGTGGTTTGCTTGAGGCCAGAGGAAGAAGCAGAGGAACTGTATCCAAGGCCCGCTGCCTGGAGTTTGAATCCCTCTGGGTGAGAGCTGAGCACAGTCTCTCAGGACGGTCCATAAGATTTCTAAGACCCTGGGCACAAGCTGTGGTGGGGCCAGCGGTGTGTGGGTAAAGGTTTTAACAACCAGTTTTCCGGGGGAAAGTGTATGTGTGTAAGCACATGCACACGTGTGTAAAATCTATGCATTTACACACGCTCTCGAACACATATATACCCAGGTTTGCTGTAGATTGTATTGACACAAAGGCTGTGTAACAGACAACTTACAGATAAACATAAAATGTACGATGACCCCCTTTCCGTAAATTTCATTTCCTCAAGTGATTCACACAGGATGTTGTTATCGATTTTTGCCCCTCAACTCTTGTATCTATTGTCAACCTATGGTTATAATTGACGAGCGACTGTAGTTCCTTCCAGAACGCAGGCTGATATCTGCTTTCACGCTAAGGAGTGAGAAAAAAGGATACAGCAGAGAGCAGGTCGGCGCTTTCCTGGCTTGTCCACAAAGTGAGCAACTTCCTCGGTTTTGGGTGCTATTCCCACTGCACCAAGCAGAGAGACAACACACGTCTGTGTTCAATCTGCATCAACCTTTTCTCCTTTCCTTTGTCTAGGTCACTTTGTCTGTTGAGCTAGATAATCAACAAAACAATAAATCAAGCCCTGAGTTGTACTGTTTGCGATTTCTCTTGGTGTCATTCCTCCCACCCATGGCCGACTTCAGGCTACCAACCTGAAGTCGCAAACAAATTGGAATCAGGAAGAGATCTGCAATAGTGCACTGGATATTTCCACCAGACAGACACACAGGATGTAAATATCCCCAGGAACACCAGTATCAGTAACCAGGTAGCTTTTTTAAAAATGGAAAGTGATGAGTTTTGAGTACCTACGCCCTTTGTTTTTAATATCATGTATTTAATTATAAATCTACATAGTTTAATTTTTAATAATGGTTCTGTTTACCAATGAGTTCACCAAGTTCCTAAAAATCTGACAACTGGTTTTCACGAGTAGGTCCAAGCTGGCTCCAGCACACCACGTGCAAGGGCCACACAGCTGAGAACGTCCCCGGCGGGGCAGGAACCCACAGCAGGTCAGGCACTAAGCAGTGGAGTCTGGCCCCACCAGATGGGTGTTGGCAACAGAGTTGCCCAGGTGGTGTTACTGGTAAAGACTCTGCCTGCAGGAGATGCAAGAGTTGAGGGTTCAATCTCTGGGTCTGAAAGATTCCCATACTCCTGGGAATGGCAGGAAATTGCAACCCACTGGTATTCTTGCCTCAAGAGTCCCATGGACAGAGAAGCCTGGCAGGCTACACTCCATGGGGTTGCAAAAAGTCAGACACGATTGAGCAACTGAACGCACACCTTTCTGAAGCTTGTGGATACCCAGGGCTGTTCTCACTGACAGCATTCACTTCTTCAAGCTCGTCCGAATTCCAGCCTCCTCCAGCGCATTCCCTGATGCGCTGGGGGATTCACAGGGAGGTTTTCCTCCTCTTTAAGCTTGTGTCTCACCCGCATTTAGAACTTGAGTGCTCTGACTCTCTCCAGCCAGAGTCACAGCATTTTAGAGTTGCAAAGAGATTGTAAAGATTTCCTAAAATAATCCTTTTGTTTTACAGATGGGAGAAAGCGAGTCACTAGCTCAAAGTTGCAAAGGAAAAAAAAAGAAGAAATCAAGGGCAGAACTGCATAGGGTGGCCAACCATCTGGGTTTGCCCAGGACTGAGGGGAATCTCCTGGGACAAGCTGGTCACTCTTGAGCAAGGACCGCCAGTCAGGTCTCCAGTCAAGCCCAGGGCAGAGGGCTTGGGCCAGACCCAGAAAGAAAGGAGTGAGTACACAGCTACGATGGGGTGGAATTTTCCAAGAGAAGAAGAAAGAGGAGGCCATATCTGGGTGCTGGGACTTCCAGCTCTGCCCAGATGCCGGACACCCAAGGGACTTCCCACCTGCCACGGCCTGGCCGTGGATTTCCCAGCCCTCGTTGATGTAATATGCTTCCTCCTTGTAGGTGCCAGAGAGACACTCGCTGGCTTTATCTGCATCTTATCTCTTGGCTGCTGCTATCACTGCTGCAGGGATGCATATGCAAATAGCCTCGACGATGTGAATACGTGATTCCCCCAAGGGAGGCATGTGGAAAGCACTGTATGTGTTTCACAATTCTGTTTGGGCCAGAGGAGCAGTGGGAGCCCAGAATGATTCGAAACAGATTTTTGAAAAGGCAAAACAAAATTGGAACACAACCTCATACAGACATGTGCCACCGTCCCCACCCCCAGCTCTCTCCACCCCTGCCTGACATTAACCCTCTTCTCTCACGGCCCCAGGAGCCTCCTGTAACAGGACAGCAAATACCGCAAGGGGCATCAGGCCCTCTGCATTCAAGCCAGGAGTCCCTGCCCATCCCGGGGCTGACAGACCCTCCCAAGAGTCAAAGGCTGCTCGGCCTATGGCTTCGCCTGTCCAGTCCCTCTGCCTGCCTCCTATACACAACACTTCCTCTCCTCCTTCACTTCTGCTTTCTGGGATCATCACAGACTCAGAGAATACAGAGGACACAAGTCCCAACTACTCCTGGAAGTGCAGAGCTTAGCAAGAGGCAAGTTAGAAAGATCGAGATCTGATTCCCATCTCTGCTGCCAACCAGCTGCGTGACCTCGGGCAAGTCACTTCATTTCTCTGAGTCTCCCTTTGTCGTGTATGATGAGGCTAATAGTAATAAGAATCTCTATCCCGCCCCGGGGCTGGAGGGGATTGTCCAAGCTGAAGCTTCATCAATGCTTGGCGCAGCGCCTGGCGCAGCAGACCCACAAAACTTCCCATAGAAGTCATAGGGAATTCCCTGGCATCCAGCAGTTAGGACTCTGTACTTCCACTGAAAGGGCCCAGGGTTCAATCTCTGGACGGGGAACTAAGATCCTGCAAGCCTGCCGCACAGTCAAAAACAAGAATAATAAAAATAGTAGTCATAGTAAGACCCCCTTAAAGACGACCTCCTTCAACCACCCATTTTAGGGATGAACAAAGGGAGGCCCGGAGTGGGGGAAAGAACTTGCCCAAGGCCACAAAGCGAGGTCCTCCTACGATCCCATCTCAGTCTCAGGGCTCGCGGAGCTCCAGGTGGGATGTACTGGACACGCCGCTCTCCCACCCCAGAGTCTGGTCCACACTCACCACCCGGCAGGTCCGAACATTCTCTGCCAGAGTCGCCCCGTCCCCCTGGAGGAAGCTCGACTTTCTTTATCGCTGAGACGAGCGGCGGCTCCCACCGGCGCGGGGCTCAGGAGACGAGGCAGTGCGCTCGGAACATGGCCTTGGAGGACCCCTCGGCCCGGCCTCCCTCGCGGGGCCGGCGCTCCCCGGGCTCGGATAGAGCGACCGGGCTCTTATCGGGCCCGGTCAGGGTGCAGGCGGCCGCGGAGCGGGGTT
>NW_011494610.1:4439703-4459032 GCF_000754665.1 Bison bison bison
GGGGCCCCCCGGCCGGCCCGGTCCCCCCCGGATGCCGCCTGCGGCTCTGGCCGCGGCCGATCGCCCGTCGGTGTCACTCTGAGCTCCGCCGGGGAGAGTCCCATGCTGGCCCCCAGCAGGCGGGGCCCCCACCCCTCACGGCCCGGCCCTCACTCCCATCTTGGCAAAGGGGCCGGGGGAAGGCAGCTAATTTCAAGTCTGCACGGCGTTTGTGGTCGTGTCCTGAACTCTCCACGATTAATCACCAGAGCATCTGATTTCTGCTTGGCCTCGGAGGGGGGTGTGGGGATGCCTGGAAGTTTCTGCTTACTCATTCGGCACCAGCTTCGGTGCTAATCGCAAACAGACCTGACGCAGGCTCCCCCTCCCGCTCTCTCCTCGTCCCCCTCACCTTGCCACTTTCCGTCCCCCCACCCAGTCTCTCTCCTTTCTCCCCTCTTTCCCGTCAGTCCTCCTCCCCCGCCTCTGTCCTGGATCCGACCCTGCGCACTCCCCATCCCAGGGTCCAGCTTCCCGCCTCAAGTCTCATCCCTCTTCACACCTCCCACTTCCTCCGGGGTGGGAATTAGCTTGGCCTTTTCCCTTCACGTCTTTGCACTTAGTGGTCAGCCTCTTTTCCTTCCTCTTTTCCTTATTTACAACCTAATGATTTTCAGGGGTTTTGGCCCCCCCGCCCCCCCCCCCCCCCCGTTACATGAATGTGGAATTCCTATGAACTTGGCAGTGTCTGCCAGTCAAGAGTGGGGTCCAGACACGATCCACAGCTGGTTTGGTCACCTGGGTGCCTCGGTTTGGGATCCTGCTCAGGGATGGACCTGGGAACAAAGCCCCCACTGACGCTACCACGGAGACCGCCCCCTCACACCGTCCCCACCCCTGTGGTGCCTCCCAGCCTGTAACACCTAGAGATGAATTTCTCTCTGCACCCCTTGGCTCCCTGCAACCCTGCAGCCACTGCAGACAAGACACCGGGAATAAACAACCTCAAAGAAGAGAAACTGACACCCCTCTCCACACACAGATAGTCTGACGGGTAATTTGGCGATAACTTCGAAAACCAGAAATAAGCATAGACTGCCAGCCAGAACATCACTTAATGCACATCCATAAGGAGGCGTGCACATTGACGTCTGCTTAAAAAAGAAAAAAAACGTTTATCATAAGAAACATCAGAAATATCCATCCAAAAAAAAAGACTGATTAAATGGAATGTGCAAGAATCCAAGGCAGGGATTTAAAGGGTGAGCTGCGTCTGTATGTTACAATGGAGATAGGTCTTCAAGACATATTAGTGAGTGAAAAGGGGATCAGAATGGTATAGTCAATAAATATAATCTAGGTTGTGCAACCCTCCGCCCTTACACACACATAAAATGAAACGCTATGGAAACACATATAAAGCCAGGAAAATAGTCTGGAAGAATATACACTTCACTGAGTCATTACCTCTGGGAAAGGGGAGAGGCAAATTTTAAGGGTGGTGCTCATACCTGTAGTAGCTTCATTTCAAAAAGTGAGATGGATTTATCAATTATCTCTGTCCCAACCAGAGATATGGGGTGCCCAGCAACACGGCACCCCATACTCGGAGAAAATTTCATCCATCCATTGGCCTCCTTGGACTAACTCAAAGAATTCTGCAATCTGTCAGCCAAGAACTAAATGTCAGCCCTGAGGAGTGAACCCAGAGATTCTGCAAACGGTCTGCTTTGATCACCTCTCCCAGGTGGCACTAGTGGTAAAGAATCTGCCTGCCAACGCGGGAGATGTAAGAGATGCGGGTTCGATCCCTGGGTCAGGTAGACCCCCTGGAGGAGGGCATGGCAACCCACTCCAGTATGCTTGCCTGGAGAATCCCGCGGAGAGGAGCCTGGTGGGCCACAGTCCACGTGGTCACAGAGTCAGACACGACTGCGGCGACTTAGCATACACTCAAGCAGTCAGGTGTTGGGACCCAGAGCTGAAAGTGACTTTCCACCGAGTAAAATTCCTTAAGAGCCAGGGAGCTGTCCGAATTACTCCGGAGCGGGCTTTGGTCTCCCAGAAAGGAGGCCAGCAGATCTCTATCTGAAAGCAAAGTGCTGGATTGGAAAGTGATGACTTGGGTTCAGGAAACAATGTCACCTACTCTAAGTCATGAAACACTAAAACCAGTGTGAAGCCTTCTAAAGGAATGAGCGTGAATGAGTTCAGACGTTTCACCGAGACAAGGGCTGCTGAGAAGCCCAGTTTCGGTTCAGCCCTCCAGCTCACCGACCACTCACACCAGCCGTCTCACACACGACGGGCAAGCAGGCCTGAGGCCACGCAAGGGGTTTCCTTCCCATGGGCTGTGACACGATGGAATCCTCCAGAAAGCTCTCTATGCCCCCCTTGTCCAGGGCCTGCAGGCTTTGGGGATTCAGCTGGGGCATTACTATGAAGAAGACAGATGATGTCCCCACAGCCCTGGGCCAGTGGAGGCTCCAGCCCCTCTGCCTTGTCCTCCAGGGCAGAAAGGAGCCCCCAGGTTGGGAAGCCTGCAGCCTCAGACTTGGAGTTTCTAACCACGTGAGGGTGGCAGTTCCCAAGGGGAGGCTCACACAGGGCAGTGACCGAGATGACTCCAGGCGGCACCCAGAGTGGGCATGGAGCAGTCCCACTGACTCTACAGTGCCGATGTCATTTCACTTCCGAGGCAATTCTCTTGGCGTCCCATTTGACCTGGGAGAGTCTCCGCTTTGTGCTCACCCATCTTTAACACCTCTGCCCTCTACTAACATCCCCTTTTGGACCAAGAGAAAGCTGCCTCGAGCGTAAGCCAGTCACGAGCCAACAGCGTCCAGCTAGAATCCTGTTTGCCAACTGAGCGTGGTTTTCCACTGTCTTTCATTTTCCTATTTTTAACTTTTTTAAGTTTAAAAGGGAGTCCATCAGATAAGGGAAAATCTAACAAAACCTTAATAAGACATAGATGTCAGTTAATAATGCTGCATCAACACTGGCTCGTTAGTTATGACAAATGAACACAGCAGTGTAAGACAGCAACAAGGGGGACAGCTAGAAATTGGGTGCAAACTATGTAAGTCTCTGTACCATCTTCGCAACTTTCCTGAGAATTTCAAACTAGCCTACGATTGAGAGTTGAGTGGTGATCATATTGTAATGTGTAGAAATACCGAAGCATTGTGTCGTATAACAGGAACTAACATGACGTTGTAAGTCAATTACACTTCAAGAAACGGACAAAGTCATAGAAAAAAGGTCCGGTTTGTGGATACCAGAGGTAGGGGTTTGGGGGAGGGAGGAATTGGATGAAGGTGGTCAAGAGGTACAAGCTTCCAGTTGTAAGATAAATAAGGGGGCTCCCCTGGTGACTCAGTGGTAAAGAATCCATCTGTCAAGGCAGAAGACATAGGTTCAATCTCTGATCCCGGAAGATCCCACATGCTGTGCAGCACCTAAGTTCACGTGTCCTCCAGAGCACAGGCTCTGGAGCCCGGGAGACGCGACTATAGACGCCCACGAGCCTAGAGCCGGTGCTCCTCAACTAGAGACCCTTAAAAAAAAAAGATAAATAAGTCCTAGGGATGTGACGTAGAACACAATTAATATAATCACCGCTGCTGTACGTTCCTGGGAAGGTTGTTAAGAGAGTGAATCCTCGGAGTTCTCATCACCACTGCTGTACGTTCCTGGGAAGGTTGTTAAGAGAGTGAATCCTCGGAGTTCTCATCACAAGCAAAAAAGTATTTTTTTTAAATTTTTCTTTATTTTGTATTTATATGAGGTGATGAATGCTCACTGGAGTTATTGCGTCATTATTTAATGATGTATGTAGGTCAAATCTTATGCTGTGTACCTTAAACTTATCCGATGCTATGTGTAAATTACATCTCAATAAAACTGAAAGACAAACAAGTAAATAAAATTGAAAGTTCATTTAAATATGTTTTATGAACCCAAGGGCTTCCCTGGTGGCTTAGCTGGTAAAGAATCTGCCTGCAAGGCAGGAGACCCGGGTTCGATCGTTGGGTCAGGAAGAACCCCTGGGGAAGGAAATGGTCACCCACTCCAGTATCCTTGCCAGGAGCATTCTATGGACAGAGGAGCCTGGTGGGCTACAGTCCATGGGCAAGAGTTGGACCTGACTGAGTGACTAACACTATGAACTCAGAAAAAAAATGTTAGGTGATAAATCGATGGAAAGGAAAATATTTAGTACACAAGGGCCCAGGTGGCAAATGGATATGACCAGGTTGCCAAGGTGGTGCTGAGTTACTGGCATTTAGGAGACCCTGGGCTCAGAGGTAGTCTGGCAGGGAGACCTATGATGACTCTAAAGGACCCTCCCAAGTCACTGAGTGACCACACTCCTCCCCGTTGCCCCAGAATCCCCTCTGCATCCCCCCACAGGCACCCACCTTCCAGGGTGTCAAACCATTTCTCCAAAGTCCCAACCCCTCTGAGTCAGCAGGGCAGGTGCTCTCACCCCACATGCCAGGCTGAGGCTTTCAGGGACAGAGATGAAGAAGGAGGAAACGTTCCAGTGGGAGACAGACATGCAAATGGAAACCTATACTGCCAAGTGGTAATTTCAGCCCGGGTAGCAAGTACCAGGTGGGCAGGGCATCGAGGCAGGGCCCTTCCTAGCCCGCCGCCCTCCTTGAGAATGAAGGGGACGCCCAGGGAAGTGTCACCAGGGCAGGATGAGTCAATGGAAAGATTATCGATCCTTCTAGAGAACCTGTTTTCCAGCCCTGGGGGAACGTCAGAGCCGTGCCCTGGAGGCCCCGCAGCGCCTGGGACTCTACCCCTCTCCTCCTCAGCAACCCCACCCGGTCCCTCTCCTGTGGTTCCCCCAGCAGAACTCTCACCCCTGGGCCATCTCCCTCTGCCCTCCTGGATTTTACCTGGTTGATACCTTAACCGTTAACCTGCTGGAACCCCCTAAGGAGCCACATTCTCCAAAACGTTCTCTGAAGCCCTAGTCTGTCGGGGAGTCCCTCTGCCCAGCAGCCCCGCTGCCTCATCACGGCAGAGCTGGATGAGCACACAGGCCCCGGTGTCCGGTCCTGTCTCCTCTCCTTCGCACGTGAGTGACCTCGGGCAAGTCACCTGACGTCTCCGTTTCCTCATCTGTAAAATGGGAATAACTCTACAGAGCCTCATGGGTTGTTGTAGGATTAGACGAGACAAAATCTTGTTGCTCAGTCTTATGCACCAGAGGATGGGGCATCACCTGGGAGCCTGTTAGTACAGAGCCCCAGGCCTCACCCCCAACCCTCTGAACCAGATTCACAGGATCCCAAAGTGATTCACACGCACTTTAATACTGAGACGCACTGAAACATTATCTGTAAAGTGTGTAGGCCCTGCCGGGCGTGCAGCCAGCTCCTGTTGCATAGACGTGGTTGTCGTTGTCAATAGCATCTCCTTCTTCCCCGGCTGCCTCGCACACCATTGCACACTCAGAGGCCAGAGCAGAGAAGGGACTTTATGAATGATGGCTGGATCAAGTTCTTTTGTCTAATTTTCATGGAAAAGCCCGCCTGGAACCCAGGAGCCTCACTCCTAGCTGAGCTTTTTTGAACTCACCCCTTTCCTTTGCAGACACAGGGAACGGAGTCTGGGATGGTGAAAGGGTCTCCCGTTCGGAAAGGCATGGGGGTGAGCTGGACGGGAGGAAATTCGTCCCACTTGGTAAAACCCGTCATTTTCCTGCAGGTCGTAGGATCACAGCTCTCCTCTTTTATCAAGCCTTTGGCACCAAAGAGAACATCCAATTGCTGATTCTTCCTGGAGGTAAATATTCCGATCTGTCATTGTGCAAGTGTCTTCTCCTCTCCCATCTTGACTCAGAGTCCAGTTCCTGGCACCTCCGGTCCACAGTGACAGGCTCAATGGATTCATCAGCTAGAGGCTGGCTCTCTAGAGCTGGGCAAGGCTCTGAAATGACAGGTTCCCCCTCTGGCCTTGGCCAGGCCATAAAGCTTGCTTCAGCGGAGGAATGAATCCACCCTAAAAATCCAGGCGCCTTATCAGTTGGGGGGATTAGCAAAGGCCTTGTCCTGACCTGAAGGAAAATCCCGGACACCCTCCACACTCCCTGAGGGACCCTCCGGAGTCAAATATTTTCCGAACCAACTCCAGTTAAGTAAATACTTCTCCGCACGTGAGTGCCCACGGGGCTTCTCGGAGGACCTGACATTCTCCACTTGGTGACTGTCATTTCCTTACAAACACAACCTTGGAAGCAGCCTTCGCATTCCCCGAATGACTTCCCCAGCTGCGGAATTCTGCGTTTCTCCTGGAGTTCAGGGTTGTGGCTTTAGTTTGCACTTTTATGACAACATTCCGTAAATGCATCTTGTATAATTTGATAAGAAAACCTTCCCCACCGCACCCCCCACCCCAGTGCGTGTCTCTCTTTGCCACAGATTTCTAGTAAACTCTTCACAAGAAACACGCAGCCTAAATTGAACCCTGATGCTTAGGGGACTAAGGGGGTGCCTTCTTCAAAGCAATTCTTTACAGCCCAGCAGTTTACATGGTGCTGGAAACAATGGGCTTAAGCGCACAATTTATTTGGATTGGCTGGTTTCGTGCTGGTTGGAATCTGCTTTGGGGGGAAAACAAACCCTGCATGTGTTTAGATTTATAATTTATACTGAAAGCACAAATACCTTGTAATAGGGCCACAGTGAGAGGCGGTTATGAACAAAAGTAACCACACAAGGAGGCTTCACTGTCTCACAGATACATTAAGAGAGATCGCACGCTGCTTTTTAGTGAAGCCACCTCTCCTTTTCCATCCCCATCCCCTCCCCCTCCCCCACCCCGAGACACATCTTTAGTAGGAGCCGTAGAACATCTGCCTGACCTGGCTCCTCCCCAGCTGTCTGGGGTGGTGACTGTCCCATGCCCACTCTGAGTGCTTTGCAATGCTTTCCTTACTCCATCCTCACCACACTCTTCCGGGCATCACGATCCCCATGTTAAGAAGTGGAAACTGAGGCACAGGAAGGTGAAGTCGCTTCCCGAGGTCACATAGCAGGCAAGTGACAAAGCCAGGATTCTAACTCACGGAGTCTTGGTCCAGAATCAGTGCTCTCCACCCTGAGGTCCTTTTGCAGTACAATCTGCAGAACTAGCCAGAATGCTCCATTAACTTGACTTTTTATTGCAGTTGAGTTGGAAGAGAAACAAGGCAAATGGCAGGAAAATAAAATGAGATCATGACTTCACCAAAGCAAAATTGAGATCCTGCTCCCCAGATGAAACCAAAAAAAGTCTGGAAAAGAACAGATTCAACATAATCTCCTCCATCTTTTCCAACTCTGTCTCCAGGACCAGACAGGGAGATGCCACATTTGGAGGGGAGACTCAGGGTCCCTGAGGACCCTCCATCAACAAGAATGACCCAGAGCTGCCCTGTAGATTCCAGAACAAGGAACTGGAAGAGTGTCCTCCAGAGAGATTGCCGTGGTGGATTGCTACATTATGCGTCCCGGTGAACGTGCCCCCTGGATCCAGAGCCCCTGTGATGAACTGCTGTAGCCACATGAATCCGTGACCTGCTTTGACCAACAGATCACGGCAGAGGTGATGGCTGCGCAGCTTGGGAAGCAGCCTTCGCCTCGCACCTTCTGTCTTTGCCTTCACCTTCTTGGACCCTCGAATGGTGAAGAGGCCCGGGTTAGCCTCCTAGAAGATGGATGTCCATGTGAACGAGAACCACGGCACCCAAGCTAACACCAGATCACTACCGGGTGCCTGAGTGTGGCCACCTGGACCCTCAAGTCCTCATCAAACTGTCAGATGACTGTGGTCACGAGAGGCCAGTACAGCCACCAGATTGCCAACCCACAGAATCATAAGACACAACCAGCTCTCCGTTACACGCAGCCACGAACGTTTGGGGTGGTTTGTTATACAACCGCTAGAGCTCAAATAATTATTAACACAGTTAAAACGAAGGTTCCCTATTGAAACCACAGCTATAAAGAGGACTTCAGCATGACCCGGGATGACGGCACTTTCTGGAGGATTTACCAAAACACCTTGTACTGTGTCCTCAGCTCATTCATTAGGACGTTGGAAGCCCAATTGTGCTTTTGCTTTTATTTGCTCATTAAATATTTGACCACTGTTTTCCACATAAAAGGAAGAACTATCTTTAGCACTGAGGACACAGATAAATTTGGCACAATAATGTCTTCTAAGAAGTCCCAGGACAACAAAGGAGGCAGACAGGAGCACTATTGTATTCGTGCAGCAAATATTTGCATACCAGGCATGAGTTAAGGGCTGGGGATACAACGATAGGAAAGTCTCAAGTCCAGACCTCATGGAGTTAGAGTCCAGCTGAGAGGCGGACATGAATAGAAAGAAAACGGATAAATGTACACTTGCAAATGGTCTTAAATATGTTAAATACAGTGAAGAAGTAGCAGAAGCTAGAAAGGTTCTCTTGAGGAAGCACCTTCCAAGTTGGACTTGAGGGACTTCCCTGGTGGTCTGGTGGTTAAGAATTTGCTTTGCAATGTGGGGGACTCAGGTTCAGTCTGGTCAGGGAACTAGGATCCCACGTGCCACAGAGCAGCTAAGCCCACGTGCCACAGCTAGCGAGTCCGTGCACCGCAACAAAAGATCCAGCAGGTTGCAGCGAAGACCTTGTGTGCCTCAGCTAAGACCTAACACAGCCAAATACATAAATAAATATTTTTTAAAACAAGAATAGGTGAAGCACGTGGTCAAAGGGTGGAGGAAGAACGTTTCAGCCCGAGGCAAGAGTATATCCTGGTGGTTCTTCCCGGGAACAGTTCGGTCAACCTAGAAAACAACTCTATTTTACATTTAAACACAGACTGGTTTTTGCTTGGTTTAAACACACACTGTACTTTCCTGAAACGCAGCGACCGTGTAAACTGAGAGAAGACTGAGCTGGACTCTGCGTGGGCGCTCCCATTGGTCATTCTTCTGGAGCATCAGTACTGGCAGCATCTCCACTCACCGTGCTGGTGGCACACGAGGGGTCAACACCCCACACCTCGCTCTACCTGCGTGTGCAGCCGTCACCTTCACAGAGCGTCCACCTGTTCAGTTCAAGCCCCTGGCTACTTCACTGGGACTTCCAGCACTATAATACATATAACTTTCTTATAAATTACTTTTCACTTATTCTCCTCTGTTTTAGAGTTTGAGAATTACCTCTATGTGTTTTCACTCTATAAGCAGGTTATACTATTTGTGAATTTCATTTCAGGATAGACAATGAGACACTGGGTCTGATTAAGGTTAGAATCACAGGCACCTTTAAGATCTTCCATTTGGTGGTCTTGGTGGCTCACTGGTAAGGAATCTGCCTGTCAATGCAGGGGACATGGGTTTGATCCCTGGTCCGGGAAAATCCTACAGGCGTCAGAGGTTAGAGCCTGGAGACCCAGGAGCAGAGTGGTACCAGATGAGACTAGGGTAGGATGTGGGGAGATAAGAATCCTCAGACACCGCTGGGGGGATGGGAGATGGTAGAGTCCAGCAGTCCCTCGAAGGTGAAACTTGGAAAGTCATCCGAATGAGCATTCTACTCCCAGGCATATGCTCTACAAAATACAAGGTCAGCCAAACACCTGAAATATTGATGCAAATATTCTGGAATTAAATAGTGGTAACAATTGTACAACTCTGTTAATATAATAAAAACAAAAAAATATACTGAATTGTATACTTTAAAGGGGTGAGTTTTATGGTGTTTGAATTACATCTCAAATAAAACAAAAGGACAAGCTTCAGAGATAGACAGGGTTGCCCCATTCAAGGCACCACAGTCTGTCACTGAGGGTTTTAGGCAGCACTAACTACTACATGGATCACGGCCTCGTTGTGGCGAAGGGGCTTGTGTAAATCGCTGAAGCTATGAGCCATGTCGTGCAGGGCCACCCAAGACAGATGGGTCATCGCGAAGAGTTCTGACAAAACGTGGTCCCCTGGAGAAGGAAATGGCAACCCACTCCTGTACTCTTGGCTTCCCAAGTGGCTCAGTGGTAAAGAACCTGCCTGCCAATGCAGGATCTCCTGCAAGAGATGCGGGTTCAATCCCTGGGTCGGGAAGATCCCCTGGAGAAGGAAATGGCAACCCACTCCAGTATTCCTGCCTGAGAAATCCCATGGACAGAGGAGCCTGGTAGGGCTACAGTTCATGGGGTCGCAAAGGAGTCGGGCACGACGGACTGACTAACACTTTCCTGTATTCTTGCCTGGAGAACCCCGTGGACGTGTGAAAAGCAGAAAGATATGATGCCCAAGGATGAGCACCCCTCCCCAGGTCATAGGATGTCCAATATGCTCCTGGGGAGGAGAAGGGCAATTACTAGGAGCTCCAGGAAGAAGGAGGTGGCCGGGCCAAAGTGGAAACAACGTCAGCTCAGCTGATGTGTCTGATGGTGAGAGTCAAGTCCGATAAGATGGTTAGACGGCATCACCAACTCAATGGGCAGGAATTGGAGCAAACTCTGGGAGACAGTAGAGGACAGAGGAGCCTGGCAAGCTACAGTCCACGGGGTCACAAAGAGTTGGCCGTGACTTAGCGAACGAGCAACGAAAAAATGACAGTATAGGTGTGCGTTTGAGAACGATATCTGGTGAAGAGTGGACGGGAGATGGGCAAAGGTGGATGGCCTTTCTTTTTCAAGATTTATTTATTTGGTTTACTTTTGGCTATGTGGGGTCTTTGTGGCGCGTGTGGGCTTTCTCTAGTTGTGAGAACAGGGGCTACCCTCTAGTTGCAGCTCGTGAGCGTCTCGTCGAGGTGGCTTCTCCTGTTGGGACGCATGGGCTCTAGGGGCGTGGGCTCGGTAGTTGCGATGCAGGGGCTTAGTTGTTCTGAGGCACACGGGATCCTCCCGGACCAGGGATCAGAGCTGTGCTCCCTGCATTGGCAGGCAGATTCTTCACCACTAGACCACCAGGGATGTTCAAAGACGAATGGTTTTGGAGCTGAGAAGGAGTCGGGTATCTGGAGTCACACCTGGCTTGGGACCTGAGCAAACTGAGGAGTCGGAACCCCTCTTGGGGGTGCTGGAATCTGCCCTGTTGACAGCCGTTTTCTAGAATGGCCGTCACAGAGGCAAAATCATGCTTGAGGAGACAAGAGCTAGGAGAAATTGCGTCTGACTGGTGGCATCTGGGAAGGCGTTTTGGAAGAGGTGGTCTTTGAGCAGAACATTGCAGTTGGTTTAGGGCAGGCTAAGCCATGAAATTAAAAGACGCTTACTCCTTGGAAGGAAAGTTATGACCAACCTAGACAGCATATTCAAAAGCAGAGACACTACTTTGCCAACAAAGGTCCGTCTAGTCAAGGCTATGGTTTTTCCTGTGGTCATGTATGGATGTGAGAGTTGGACTGTGAAGAAAGCTGAGTGCCGAAGAATTGATGCTTTTGAACTGTGGTGTTGGAGAAGACTCTTGAGAGTCCCCTGGACTGCAAGGAGATCCAACCAGTCCATTCTGAAGGAGATCGGTCCTGGGTGTTCTTTGGAAGGACTGATGCTAAAGCTGAAACTCCAGTACTTTGGCCACCTCATGCGAAGAGTTGACTCATTGGAAAAGAGTCTGATGCTGGGAGGGATTGGGGGCAGGAGGAGAAGGGGACGACAGAGGAGGAGATGGCTGGATAGCATCACTGACTCGATGGACGTGATTCTGAGTGAACTCCGGGAGTTGGTGATGGACAGGGAGGCCTGGTGTGCTGCAATTCATGGGGTCGCAAAGAGTCAGACACGACTGAGCGACTGAACTGAACTGAACTGAAGGTTCTAAGAGTCTTCTAAGAAGAAGGGCTCATATAAGCAAAGGTATGGATCCCAGCAGTGCCCAGGTTTGACAGAGTTCTGTTTAGCTCAATCAGAAGAACAAAAATTATGGTAATGTATTAGTCAGGGGTCTCCAGAGAAATAGAACCAGTAGGAGATAGATAGATAGATGATAGATATACAAGAGGAGATTTATGGCAGAAATTGGTTTATGTGACTATGGAGACCAGGAAGTCCCTTGATCTGTCCTCTATAAGCTGGAGAACCAGGAAAGCTGGTGATATAATTCTGCCTGAGTCCAAAGACTGGGGGCTTCCTGAGGGGCTCAGTGGTAAAGAATCTGCCTGCAGTGCAGGAGACCCTGGTTCAATCCCTGGGTTAGAAAGATCCCCTGGACAAGGAAATGGCAACCCACTCCATATTCTTGCCTGGAGAATCCCATGGACAGAGGAGCCTGGCGGGCTACAATCCATGGGGTCACAAAGAGTCAGACATGAGTGAGTGACTAACATGTACATTTACATACCAAAGGCTTGAGGACAGGCGAGCTGGCGGGGCTCATCTCAACCTGAGTCTGAAGGCCAGAGGACCAGGAGCACCTGTGACCAAGGACAAAGGAAGATGGGTGTTCCAGCTCAAACCAGGGGGACAAATTCACCCTTCCTTCACCATATTGTTCTCTTCAGGCCTCAAAAGATTGGATGATGCCCATTAGCATTGGTGAGGGTGATCATCTTTATCTTTACTCAGAGGACTGATTCAGATGGTAATCTCTTCCAGAAATATCCCCTAGATAATGTTTGGCCAGTTATCTGGGAATCCATTAGTCCATCACATTGATTCACCAGGAGTCCACTCCTTTGTCAGCCTGTATCTCCCATCGCCCACATGCATCTCCCCAGAACCATTCTTCATGTCCTCATGGAGACGACAACTAGGTTTTTAACTCTGTCCAACACAATACAACTCTCCTGCCTCTAACCCAGAGTACACTGATAGGGGCCAGCAGAGTGTGTCCCCCTGTTTCTCAGAACTTCCCTGGGAGGCATTAACCCCTCTTCATAGGAGACTGAGATTGAAAGAGCTCGAAGGGGCTTCTCCCTAAAGTCCTCCAGCTAAGAAAGGGCTTTCTAACCTCAGGTTGATTTGGAGGAAAAAAAAAAAAAAAGATGCACCAGGTGGGTCAGGCCAACTTGTAGCACGTGGACTTTATTTTATAGGCAGTAAAGTCAGTCCTTCTCTTCCTGCGCCATGAAACTCATTCTTCTCTGTGTGTCTGCTTTGTATTACACATTCCAATCCCTCGCATCTTTCGATAACGTTTCCTTAAGGGAGAGATTGTGGTTGTTGTTTGGAAAATGTAATCCACCATAGCATAGGAGATGACTGAAGACTCCTGACACCTCTGTGCAGGGAGGTAGGGTGTGTATATTTCAGTGCCAGACGAACCATAACCTGTGAACGCTGTATCGGGAGTGATGACAGCTGTCTAATATCAAATAGCAGACATGTGTTCTTTCTGCCACTTAAACTCCCTGGCTTTGCTCTGAGCAAAAAGTAACAAAAATAAATGCATATTTGCTGAATTTTTGTTGAATTCTATTTGGATTCCGACTGTTGAGATATAATCAGTTCTTTTATGTAATGGATTTTTAAAGTATATACTTGAATCTTTACCTTATGGTTTTTAGCAGCCATGGAAAAAGCCTTAAAATATTTTTAAAGAGAAAGAGGTGGGGCAGGAGGGAGGGATGTAAGATACAATTGTCAGAATTTAAGACCCAGTGCAAACAAACCTAGCTGGTGACAGATAGGAATTCTGAAAAGGTGGAAAATAAAAGGGGGATGGTGCAGCCACCAGCTTGCTTTCCACCTGAGTGTGTATGCAACCTGTGATAAGCAGAGGACGCTTGTCTGAAGGGCAAGGGTGTACCTCGGACTTCTGAGATCCTTCTGATGTGGTATGGAAAACAGATTGCATAGGTGCAAGGGCAGAAGCAGAGAAATCAGACTGGAGGCTACTGCAATAGTCCAAGCGAGAGATGATGGTGACGTGGTCCAGGGTAGGAGGTATGCAGGTGATGAGAAGCGGTTGGTAACTGGATATACTTTGGAGACCAAGCCAGTAGGACTGGATGTGGGGTATGAGAGAAGCAGAGCAGTCAAGGATAATACCAATGGCCGTTTGGCAAACACAAGATCAAGGATGGGGTTGCATCTGCTGAGATGGAAGAAACTGTTTGATGAGAAGGGGATGGAGACATCAAGGGCTCAGTTTGGACCATGTCAATCTGAGATGCCTGCCTGCGTGTGTGCTCGGTCGCTCAGTTGTTTCTGGCTCTTTGAGACCTCATAGACTGTAACCCGCCAGGCTTCCCTGTCCATGGAATTTTCCAGGGAAGAATACTGGAGCAGGTTGCCATTTCCTCCTCCCAGGGGCTCTAACCATTCAGGGATCCAACCTGAGTCTCTTGCATCGGCAGGTAGACTCTTTACCACTGCGCCCCTTGGGATGCCTGTGCTGTGCTGTGCTTAGTTGCTGAGTTGTGTCCAACTCTTTGCAACCCCATGGACTGTAGCCCACCAGCTCCTCTGTCCATGGGATTCTCCAGGCAAGAATACTGAAGTGGGTTGCCATGCCCTCCTCCACGGGATCTTCTCAACCCAGAGATTGAACCTGCGTCTCTTATGTCTCCTGCATTAGCTCTTGGGCTTTCCAGGTGGTCCTAGTGGTAAAGATCTCACTTGTTAACGCAGGAGATGTTAGCGATCACCTGGGGAAAAGTCATAGAAAAGAGAGGTCCAAGAACAGAGCAGACAAGAATGACCATCGAAACTTCCTTTCTGGGACTTCCCTGGTGGTCCAGTGGTGAAGAATCCACCTTCCAATGCAGAGGACTGGGTTCAATCCCTGGTCAGAGAACTAGTCCCACATACCATAGGCAACCAAGCCCGCAAGCCACAACTAGAGAGAAGCCCGCAAGTAAGACCTGATGCAGCCAAAAATAAACAAACAAATATTAAAAAGAAGATGGTCAAGGATTAATAGGAATATAGGCTGCAAATTACATTTAAAAAAGAACTTCCACTCTAAAAATGAGAAATATAGACCTTGATTAATTTAGTCACCCATCTCTGGTCTCCTTCAGCCCAGTTAGGTTGGGAGGACAGTGGAAAGAGAACCGAATTTAGATTCAAAAGACCTGGCCCCTCTTCCTTACCGTGGACCTCGAACTCAGCACGTCACTTCTCCCAACCACTTCTGAAAACGTGGAAACACTGCTGCACAGGCGACTGTAAGGATCAGATGAGACGATGACGAGAGCGCCATAAACTGTAAAGTGCAGAAAACCCCGGTCACTCTTCAGTTCTCCCTAAATGGCCCAAGTGCGGAAATTCTCATTTCATCCTGGGCTGGCGCAAGCATATCATGGCTGTTCATTCACTCAACAAACAGTCCCTGACAGTCTCCTATGTGCCAGGAATTGGTCACCCAGCAACAAAAGACACAGTCCCTGACTTCACAAAGCTTCTTTTCTGGTCAAAGGGCATGATCATAACAGCCACCTGTTGTTGAATCTTACTTCTCTTGGAATCCTTGCATTTTTGTGTTCTGAAAAGTTTATTATTGTTTTTTAATTTTTGTATTTGTTTCTAAGAGGTGAGGAGAGATCATTTCAGATTTTAATTAACACTGCCTTCCCTAAGAAAGTACAGGTGTGTATAGAATCATTGCTATGTAATTTTTCTTTTTTTCCCCTTAATCATGTAACTTTATTCGTAAATACACACAATGCAGACACAATATACTTATACATATACCCAAATAGCTATTTTGTATGTATTTTTCTTTTTAATGTTGATTTTTCAGTAATATGGGCTTTTTGTTAATTTATCAGATGAAAACAGCAGCGAGCGTTCCACTAGGGTATAAATGACAAAATGTAGTCTAAGAATTAAAGCAATTTACTACCAAGTGACTGCACGGTCCTCAAGGAGTGTCACTAAAACCGAGCAAGTGACTGAGCCTCAGGCTTATTCCTTTTTTTGCAGGGGGGTGGGGTGGGGAACAGAGTCCTATACTGCCTGGTGTTTTAAGAGAAATTTAAAAATAATGACTCCACTCATCTTTTTAAAGTTGGACGTTAGCCAGGCACCACTGCCGTTCTTGACATTTCAAGGGACCCTCTTGACACACCCCTGGGGTATGAGGACCACCGTTGGGAAGCACAGTTAAGACACAAAGGGCTTGAAAGATTGGCATCACCACTTTCCGGCTATGTGACCTTAAGCAAGTCTCTATACTCCGCCGACTCCAACTTTCCCTGTCCCAAACAGGATAATGTGGGACTTCTCTGGCAGTCCAGTGGCTAATACTCTGCTCTTCTAATGTATGGGACGTGGGTTTCATCCCTGGTCAAGGAACTAAGATCCCACGTGTGACGCAGCCAAAAAAAAAAAAACCAGGGGACAATAATATTTCCTATCTCCTGAGGGTAAATGATACCAGGCCCATGGCCTTAGCTTTACACAGTCAGGTCTCCGGATATGGCAGCCAAAGGGGAGGGCTGGGGCCACCAGGCCCTGCTGAGCCCTGAGCGCTTTGCTAACAGAGGGGAGAGGGGTCACCCACCCACTGGGCTCCAGAGACACAGGTCAGATGGCTCTGGCTGTGACGCTCTGATTGGGGTTTCCCAGACCTGTCTGGATGCGGAGACTAGTCCTGGCAGGAGGTCGTGAGGGTCTGCCCCCAGGCGTTGCTGTGCGGCAACAGGGAAGGACCAATGTGTTAGATATTCTGAATCAGGCAACTACCTGGAAGCAGGGAGTGAGAGAGACAGAGGGTCTAAAATGAGGTTACGGTCCTAGATGGCCTGAGAACTCGTGATGCCATTAACAGGGACGGATTACACGGAAGATGGGGAAGTGAAGACAGACGATGATACTCAGGAGGCTGAAGGTTCAGAGAGCGATTAGATGGAAGGGAGTGTCCGTGGAATTTGGGGATGTGGCCGCTTCCCGTCCTTAAATAACCTCTTCAGAGCAGCTCTGCACTGGTGGAAAGTGAAAATGACTCTGACCTTAATGAAATCTAAACTCCAGGAGTAAATTAGCACCACGGGAGCATCTCACTAAGCTCCTCTCTGTGCTGAGAAGACTCCCACTCCAGCTCAGACAGTGCCCTCTGTTGGACGCAAATCCTGATCCTTTTATTAAATTCCTCAAGAGAAGGATAAGAGGAGGAAACCAACATTTCCTGGGAGCATCCCAAGCGTTTCCCATACATTATTCTGACTTTGTCATCATCATTACTCTGCAAGAGGGTTACCTCTTCCAAGGTGGGGAAACGGGTACAGAGAGGCCGGGAGAGGCTGGTACCGTGCCCCAAATCACAAAGTCAGAGCACAGCTGAGTTTGGAGGCCAGGTTCAGTCCCTCGCCCACTCTACTCAGCTGTCCCTGTACACAGTAAGGGTGATTTGGTGCAACAGAAATCAGATATTCCTCCGAGAGAGGCTGCAAAGGTACCTCAAGTCACAATCCCTTTCTTAAGGGTCTTAAGACTCAGTCTTAAGGATCGAGGTTCAAATTTGACATGAACTTAAGTATTCAAAGCTTTTATTCCTGGTTCTGTGCAGGACACACCTCCAGTGAAGGTAAATGGCCATCGGGGGTGGTCAAAGGTTGATGAAAACTCTGCAGCCTCCCTGGAAAGAGAAGCAGGAGGCTGTCTTCAGTCACATGTGACCTCGACCAGGCTCTGCCCATCGTTTCAGCCCCTTGATCCGCATAAAGAGGGATGAGTCCAGCCGCACTTCTTTCAACTCCATAATCTGTTGATGACGCGTACTATCTTTCAGGAGGATGAACTTGGCAGTACCTACAACATTTCAAGTGTGCACACCCACTGATAGACCTGCTGGAATCTATCCTAGAGGAGCACACGCCTCAGTGCACAGGACACAAGCACAGAAAGTTCACTGCAACTGAGTAAGCATGACCTAAGGGTCGGCCATCACAAGACTCCCTAAATAAGGCATGACGTACCCACACGGAGCTAAAGCACAGTCAGGGGAAAAGAATGGGGAAGGCACGAAAGTGGTAAGTGGAACTATCAACAACTAGATATGTTGTTGAGTGAAACAAGCAAGACTTGTAAAAATATGTATAATGTGTGTGTGTATATATATATAATCCCTGATGGCTCAGGAGTAAAGAATCAGCCTGCCAATGCAGGAGACCTGGGTTTGATACCTGGGTTAGGAGATCCCCTGGAGAAGGAAATGGCAACTCACTCCAGCACTCTTGCCTGGGAAATCCCATGGACAGAGGAGCCTGGCGGGCTACAGCCCATGGGGTCACAGAGAATCAGATACGACTTAGTGACTAAACAACAGCAACTGGGCCCATTCTTAAATGTATGTGTGAACAATGAAAGAGCGAAAAGGCAAGGTAAAAGGGAGACATTTTCCCCCTCCAAAAGGCTTGACTATAAAAAAATTATTTTTATACGATTTTTAAAGGTGACTCTCCATTTACAGTGATTACAAAATACTGGCTCTATTCCCCGTGTTGCACGGCACGTGCTTGAGCCTCCCTGACACCCGTAGCTGGTGCCCGCACTCTCCCCCACGCTGCCCGCTCCACTGCACCCGCTGCTTTGCGTCTACATCCTGAGTCGGCTTGTTATGCTATGGCCACCGGTTTGTTGCACTTTTTTTTCGTCCACTATTCCTAAGACGTGGCTGCATCTAGCACTTTGTGCTCCAGCTCCACCCCACAATCTGAAGCCGCAGACAACGGGACGCGTGGGGACATTCAAGCTGGAGATCCCGATTCTCAAGACTGCTTCTGTTAGTCGTATGATTGAACCCTCTGGGTTCCTGCAAAATGATTTATGTCCCTCTCTTCGGGGAATCGCAGACCCATGAGGACATTTGTCACCCCGGATTGTGAGTCTGCCCTCAAGCACAAGTCTACTGAAAATGTGGGCTATTGAATCTTACCCTAAAAAACTGGGCTGTAGGGACTTCCCTGGTGGTTCAGTGGCTAAGACTTTGCGCTCATCACGCCGGGGGCCTGGGTTCAATCCCTGGTGAGGGAACTAGATCCTACAACTCAAGAAGTCATGTGCCACATACTAAGATCTGGCACAGCCAGATAAATAAATATAAAAATAAATTAATTAAATAAAAAAACCAGGGCTTAAAAAGTTGGGGCTTGTTCTTCACATGTCGCTGGTATTTTTAGTGTTCATTTATTTTCACGTAGATCATTCTTACCCTATTTTTACAAAAGGGCCCATCCGTGACAATGGGGACATCTTTGAAAAACAGACCCTTCGGCACTCCTGTTTGAAAAGCGCGGGGTCCCCGGAGAGAAGGCAGTTGTCTAAAGGACAGCAGGCTCTTCCAGTTCGCTGTATGAATGAGCGCATCATCGAGTGACGGATGGTAGGAGGGACGAAGAGGAAGCCACAGGAAGTGCCCGGGATGCAGGTTCCTCATTTAGGGCGGGCGCTTAGGACTTCCAAGTTC
>NW_011494610.1:4459132-4465093 GCF_000754665.1 Bison bison bison
CACTAGATCTGATAGATAGAGTGCCTGATGAACTATGGAATGAGGTTTGTGACATTGTACAGGAGATGGATCAAGACCATCCCCATGGAAAAGAAATGCAAAAAAGCAAAATGGCTGTCTAGGGAGGCCTTACAAATAGCTGTGAAAAGAAGAGAAGTGAAAAGAAAAGGAGAAAAGGAAAGATATAAGCATCTGAATGCAGAGTTCCAAAGAATAGCAAGAAGAGATAAGAAAGCCTTCCTCAGCAATCAATGCAAAGAAATAGAGGAAAACAACAGAATGGGAAAGACTAGAGATGTCTTCAAGAAAATTAGAGATACAAAGGGAACATTTCATGCAAAGATGGGCTCGATAAAGGACAGAAATGGTATGGACCTAACAGAAGCAGAAGATATTAAGAAGAGGTGGCAAGAATACACAGAAGAACTGTACAAAAAAGATCTTCGTGACCCAGACAATCATGATGGTGTGATCACTCATCTAGAGCCAGACATTCTGGAATGTGAAGTCAAGTGGGCCTTAGAAAGCATCACTATGAACAAAGCTAGTGGAGGTGATGGAATTCCAGATGAGCTATTCCAAATCCTGAAAGATGATGCTGTGAAAGTCCTGCACTCAATATGCCAGCAAATTTGGAAAACTCAGCAGTGGCCACAGGACTGGAAAAGGTCAGTTTTCATTCCAATCCCAAAGAAAGGCAATGCCAAAGAATGCTCAAACTACTGGACAATTGCACTCATCTCACATGCTAGTAAAGTAATGCTCAAAATTCTCCAAGCCAGGCTTCAGCAATATGTGAACCGTGAACTTCCTGATGTTCAAGCTAGTTTTAGAAAAGGCATAGGAACCAGAGATCAAATTGCCAACATCCGCTGGATCATGGAAAAAGCAAGAGAGTTCCAGAAAAACATCTATTTCTGCTTTATTGACTATGCCAAAGCCTTTGACTGTGTGGATCACAATAAACTGTGGAAAATTCTTCAAGAGATGGGAATACCAGACCACCTGACCTGCCTCTTGAGAAATCTGTATGCAGGTCAGGAAGCAACAGTTAGAACTGGACATGGAACAACAGACTGGTTCCAAATAGGAAAAGGAGTACATCAAGGCTGTATATTGTCACCCTGCTTATTTCACTTCTATGCAGAGTACATCATGAGAAACGCTGGACTGGAAGAAACACAAGCTGGAATCAAGATTGCCGGGAGAAATATCAATAACCTCAGATATGCAGATGACACCACCCTTATGGCAGAAAGTGAAGAGGAACTAAAAAGCCTCTTGATGAAAGTGAAAGTGGAGAGTGAAAAAGTTGGCTTAAAGCTCAATATTCAGAAAACGAAGATCATGGCCTCTGGTCCCATCACTTCATGGGAAATAGATGGGGAAACAGTGTCAGACTTTATTTTTTTGGGCTCCAAAATCACTGCAGATGGTGACTACAGCCATGAAATTAAAAGATGCTTACTCCTTGGAAGGAAAGTTATGACCAACCTAGATAGCATATTCAAAAGCAGAGACATTACTTTGCCAACAAAGGTCCGTCTAGTCAAGGCTATGGTTTTTCCTGTGGTCATGTATGGATGTGAGAGTTAGACTGTGAAGAAGGCTGAGGGCCAAAGAATTGATGCTTTTGAACTGTGGTGTTGGAGAAGACTCTTGAGAGTCCCTTGCACTGCAAGGAGATCCAACCAGTCCATTCTGAAGGAGATCAGCCCTGGGATTTCTTTGGAAGGAATGATGCTGAAGCTGAAACTCCAGTACTTTGGCCACCTCATGCGAAGAGTTGACTCATTGGAAAAGACTCTGATGCTGGGAGGGATTGGGGGCAGGAGGAGAAGGAGACGACAGAGGATGAGATGGCTGGATGGCATCACTGACTCGATGGACGTGAGTCTGAGTGAACTCTGGGAGTTGGTGATGGACAGGGAGGCCTGGTGTACTGTGATTCATGGGGTTGCAAAGAGTAGGACACGACTGAGCGACTGAACTGAAGCGTTCATCCTCTTGACTTTAAAGATGGAGCTGGGAGACCTTTCCTCCCAGGTCATGGGACTGACTCACCAATGAGGCTCGTATACAAATAAGAAGTTAACATTTACTGTTCGTAACTACAAAAGTCAGAGGTTAGTAACCCAGATAACCACCTCCTCATCATCCTGAACCCAGTAATAGGAAACGCAGGCCGGACGCACAGGATTCTATTTTAAGGATCTGAGTAGACGCTTTAGGGCACATTCACCTCCGGGGTGATGAATTGGATGGTAGGCAGGGATCTGCCCTGGAGCATGGGGTTAAGTCTGCCTGGAGCTCTTCAACTGTGAGGGAAACACCCAGAGCCTGAAAATTTCACCTCTGAACATAAGCAAACCCCACCCCCAATCTGGAAGGCTGCAGGGTATACCTTGTTCCATTTAAAAATGCCCCACTGGCACTTTCCTGAAATACTTAGATCTTCTTTATACTTAAGGAGACCTGGAACTTGAAAAATGGTATCTACTTTTTTTTTTTTTTTGGTACGTTTCCCTGTAGAGTTATAGCAGACAGCAGAGTCAGAAGAGACCTGGGTCCTAACGCCTGCCTCTCTGTGTAAAGCTTACAGGAAACCATTTCTCCTCCCCACCTCTACCTATCTCCCATCTGCAAAGAGAATAATAACAACAGTCCCTAAGTCAGGTGCTGGTGGCTTAGTCGCTCAGTGTGACTGTTGCGACCCCAGCCAGGCTCCTCGGTCCGTGGGAATTTCCAGGCAAGGATACTGGCATGGGTTGCCATTTCCTCCTCCAGGGGATCTTCCCAACCCAGGGATCGAACCCCTCCTGTCTGAGGTCTTCTGCAGTGGCAGGCGGATTCTTTACCAATAGTGCCGCCTGAGAAGCCCCGTACCTGAGTTAAGGTGAGGGTTAAGTATCACAGGATGGAGACTACCTAGAGGTCCACGTTCAGACCCCTGGTTGGGGAACTAACATCCCACATGCTACAACCAAAGATCTCATGTGCTGCAAGTAAGAGATGGCACAGCCAAACAAACACATAAAATAAAACCAAATATTTAAATAAATAAATGCCACCACGTGTGCAGCGCACTCAGCTCAGGCTTGACCCAGCCTGAGCCTTCAAACCCTAGCTTGGGGGTTCTTGCTCACAAACCAAAAGGACAACCCCAAAGGGTCTTGGAACAGTGACTGGTACTATGGATTCAATACTTGACACATGCCGGAAAGAGTGTTCAGAGACATATTTGTCATCTGGTGGAATTCTTAACCGTCTGAGGCAGCTACTCTGAATCACCTTTGAAAAGATGAGGCTCGGGGGGGTGAGGTGCCAGCTCGGGCGCGGCAGCTGCCCGTCGCACTGGGCTCCCCAGCCGTCCCCCGGCTCGCTCTGTTCTCACGCTCCCAGTTTCCTTGTTCTGGTTTGCCTCTGTGTTTCCTAAGAGCCTAAGACGTGGGCACGACTCTGGCTGGCCTTGTTGTTGTTGTTCTCTAGCCTCTTTCATCATTGGTATAATTTTACATAAACTTGGCATGCCTTAAAATTTTTTTAAAAAAATACATTCAGTTCTTAAATATCTCCTGAGGGAGAAGAGGGTTTCTATAAACGATTTCGTTCTCTTTTCCTTAACACTGAACTTAATAAGGCTAAGTCACTGGATCTCCGGTAACAATTTGGGTTGTTTGCTGGTTTATTTTCATTTTGGAAACTCCTCTCCATAATGAACCACACTCTCCCTCCCCCTGAAAAAAAATCTCATGGGGAATTCTGATCAGATGCTGGGGCCGTGGGGCCGATCCCCTGGAGGCTATTGGGTTTCTAGAAGGCTCCTAGGAGGCAACAAGTCTCGCAACCTGACTCTTAGCTGACTTTTCACCCGTAGGATTGTCTCGGGGAAGGGGTAAAGGACACAGGCAGGACTTTCTGTTTCCAGATAAAATGATGTATTTCATCAAGGAAGAAAGACGTTTAAACCCATCTCTGAAACTCACTCGACCCTATGAAGGGCAACCTAGAAGCCTCTGGAATCCAACAGTTGGGATTTGAGCCCCAGCTCTGATGCTTATCTGTGTGACACCGGGTGAATTACTTAACTTTTCTGTTCCTCGGTTTCCTCATCTGCAAAATTAAAGTGATAACAGTACCTAAATCCATATATGTTTGTGAAGATGAATGAGGGCTTGCCGGGGACTGAGGGGTTTTCTGGAATTCTCAAGGTTCAGAGACATCTTTTCAAAGGACCTGGGAAAGGAGCCTGGCAGGCTTCGGTTCGCAGAGTCTCAAAGAGTCAGACATGACTGAAGTGACTTAGCATACACACACAGAAGAAAACCTGAAGTCATCACAGGACCGGCACGACCTGCCCTGCCCTCCTTTCCCCGCCGTTCTCCTTCGCTCCTCAAGCTCCAGGCACGGCTTCCTTTGAGCTCCTCGAACACATCAAGCTTTTCCCCTGCATCCTCGGCACAGGCTCTCCCCTCTCACCCCAGAAGTGCCACCTCCTCAGAGCTCTTCTCACAACCCATCCTAAGCAGAATTCGTGCACACCACCCACACACACACACACACACTCCTCTTACCTTCAGTCACTCCATTCTTTCTGATCAGTTGCCAATAATTACTGGAATCAGGAATCTCACATGAAAATGCCCAGCCTCTCTTGAACTGAGCCTTTTGCAAATGTGGACAGACCTAGAGATTGTCCTATAGAGTGAAGTAAGTCAGAGAGAGAAAAACAGTTGTGTACTACTATTAACTCATTTATGTGGCACCTAGAAAAATGGTATAGATGAATTTAGTTGCAAAGTAGAAACAGAGACATGGATGCAGAGAACAAATATCTGGACATCGAGCGGGGAAGGGAGGGCGGGACGGATTGGAGACTGGAGTTGCGATATACACACCGCTCTGTATAAAATACATAAGCGATGAGAACCCACTGTCCAGCACAGGGACACCTACTCAGTGCCCAGTGGGGACCTAAATGGAAAGGAAACTCAGGGACGAGGGGATATATGTATATGTGTGGCTGGTTCACTTGGCTGTACAGCAGAAACTAACACCACGCTGCAAAGGAAGGACTGTTACTGCTGTTTTAGTCACTAAGTCCTATCCAACTCTTTGCGACCCCAGGGACTGAAGTCTGCCAGGCTCCTCTGTCCACCAGATTTCCCAGGCAAGAATACTAGAGTGGGCTGCCATTTCCTTCTCCAGGGGATCTTCCCCACCCTGGGACTGAACCCGCATCTCCTGCATTGGCAGGTGGGTTCTTTACCACTGAACCACCAGGGAAATTAAAACAACAACAACAAAAATGTTCAGCCTCTCTTAAAGAACCAGGAGACCTGCTCCTATGCAGCCCACCTTCATACAGACCCAGGGGCTGGGTGAGCCCTTGATTTGGGGGCGGCTCCCTCTTCTGCAAGCCCTGCCCTCCCCGCCTCCTGCCTGGGCTCTAAAGCAATCCTGTTTGTGCCCCCACCCCCAAATCGCGTTCATTGCTCCTCATCTGTCTCTCTCGGGAAGAGATGGTCTTATTCCCCACCCCCCACCCCTGCCGCAGTCGTAACATCCAGGCGGGCGGTGCCTGGCACGTAGCGGGGCCTCAGTAAAAATGTGCTGAATGAATGAGTAACTGACGGCTGGACGGCCTGCCTCCTCCCGAAGTCCCACAGGCTGCGCCACTCGCTTTGCCATTTAATTACACTGGTCCCTGTAAGACTCATTAACTCGCTGCCCCAGTGCCTGCCTCCTCCGGAGAGCTTATTAAAACACAAATCTGTTCCTTCCAGTGCCCAGTTTTAAAGATGTTAGGAGTCTCCCGGCAGCAACTGGAGATAGCAGACACTCCCCACCACGGCCTTTGAGACCCATTGCATCTGCTCGCCACCTACTCCGCCAGCCCCCGTCGCCAAGCTCACTCGGGCTGGAATGCCTCCTCCCCCGCCGGCCCCACTCCGCCCCCCC
>NW_011494610.1:4465373-4465960 GCF_000754665.1 Bison bison bison
TCCTACTCATTCCTCTGCCCTGACTGCAAGCGAAGCCTCTTCATCCGTGAAACACTCCAGACCCCCCACCCCCGAGGCTGACTTAGTCATTCTCACTTCTCTGCTCCCACCTTCTCTTTCCTACTCTGGCCTTTGCGCTGAGTAATGGCTCAAAATAGCAGCTGGTGTCTTCTGAGCCGTAGCTGTGTGCCAGGCACCGAGAGCTTTATCTCCTCGGATCATCAGGCCCACGCTGAGCCCCCGCCTGGAAGGCTTCCCCCATCCTCAACCTGCCACCCTGCCCGCACCAGCCGGAGAAGCTCCCAGGATGGCTTTCTCCTCTGCAGTTTCCCAGACGGGCCCCCCTTGCCACCCTATTTGGAATTTTCTTTTCCCTTCTAGCCCTCACCCCACCCCCAAGCTCCCTAGGCCTCCCCATCCTCTTTCCCTGCTTTTTCCCTCCATAGCTTTCATCACTTAACATGATATCTTCTAAGTATTTAATTTGCCTATCTATCTGCGTCTCTCCTCCCTTGGAATGTCAGCCCCAGGAGGGCAGGGATTGCATCCTGTCTTTTCTACTCCTGTATCCTTAACCATCTAGAAAA
>NW_011494610.1:4466060-4472187 GCF_000754665.1 Bison bison bison
CCTGCCACATCATAGACGCTCAATAAATATTTACTAGTTCAAAGAAGGTAGATATTATCACTCTCTTCATTTCACTCCAGAGACAGGTGGTCTTTAGGGAGACCGAGGTGTATGCCGACTGTTCCACAGCTGGTGAGTGATGGAGCCAGATGTGAGCTCCAGGATGTCAACTCCAACAAACCTCCCTGCCTTAACTACTCCACACATCACTTCCAGAAGATATCTCTCCGAGGGTGTGACATCTCAGCTAGACACATGTTCCTTGGAGACAAGAATTCGATCGATTCATACTACTGTCTTCGTGCCTGATCCTCAGTAGGCATCCAAGGATATTTGCTGAGCCAATGTATATGTGAACTGTGAAGTTCTAGATGGTAGAAATCACGTGCTTAGTTGCTCAGTCATGTCCGACTCTTTGCGACCCTACGGATGGTAGCCCACCAGGCTCCTCTCTGTCCATGGGGATTGTCCAGGCAAGAATACTGGAGTGGGTTGCCACGCCCTCCTTCAGGCGATCTTCTAGACCCAGGGATCGAACCCAGGTCCCCTGAATTGCAGGCAGATTCTTTACTGTCTGAGCCACCAGGGAAGCCCCTGGTAGAAATCATATCTTCATCCTTTTTATTATTCTTCTTCATCTCATGTCAAGGACCATATTGTATACACAGTTGAGACTTAATACTTAATTACATCAATGAATTCTATTATGACAGTAGGTAACAATAATTCGACAGCAATAAAGACAATAATCGATAACACTTCAGGAGTCCTTACTCTGTGCTGGGTTGTAGCCTAAATGCTCTGTAGTGAAGGCAAATAACGCTCCTCTTATCCTCACTTCATGGGGATAGATGGAGAAACAGTGGAAACAGTGTCAGACTTTATTTTTGGGGGCTCCAAAATCACTGCAGATGGTGACTGCTGCCATGAAATTAAAAGACACTTACTCCTTGGAAGGAAAGTTATGACCAACCTAGATAGCATATTCAAAAGCAGAGACACTACTTTGCCAACAAAGGTCTGTCTAGTCAAGGCTATGGTTTTTCCTGTGGTCATGTATGGATGTGAGAGTTGGACTGTGAAGAAGGCTGAGTGCCGAAGAATTGATGCTTTTGAACTGTGGTGTTGGAGAAGACTCTTGAGAGTCCCTTGGACTGCAAGGAGATCCAACCAGTCCATTCTGAAGGAGATCAGCCCTGGGATTTCTTTGGAAGGAATGATGCTGAAGCTGAAACTCCAGTACTTTGGCCACCTCATGTGAAGAGTTGACTCATTGGCAAAGACTCTGATGCTGGGAGGGATTGGGGGCAGGAGGAGAAGGGGAGGACAGAGGATGAGATGGCTGGATGGCATCACTGACTCGATGGACATGAGTCTGAGTGAACTCCGGGAGTTGGTGATGAACAGAGACGCCTGGTGTGGTGCGATTCATGGGATCGCAAAGAGTCGGACACGACTGAGCGACTGAACTATCCTCATTTTACAGGTGAGGATACCGAGGTTCAGAGAGCTCAAGAACTCGACCGGGGTCGCACAGTAGGAAACGGCTGAGGCAGCACAGAACGCAGGCATCTGGGAGTCACATCCTTAATGACTCCTCCAGGCTGCCTCTCGGCCTCTCTAAGAGATGGCCACTAAAACTTCTTGTTTTCTTGTTTCTTTCTTCTTGTGCGAAAACAAGAAGAATGGTTTATTACATATTTATATTTTATTTCTAAGAATTTCTTGAAATTCTAGCAAAGGCTTTGGTAGGTAATATTATGTGTTAAATAATAACCACTAGAGTTCTCACCAAACCTGAGGTTTGCAGAGCAGTTTCCCATTTAGTTTCTCATCTGAGGAGAGACTCTGAGGCTCTGAGTAAGTTGGATGGACAGGATCAAGGTCACCCAGCCAGCAAGGGGCAGAGCAAGGGCTCAAGTTAACAGCTACCACTTACGGAAAGTTAAGATCTCAGTGCCTCCAAGTATAAAGCTCTTCCTGTACCTTCAGAGTAAATGAGATAGGGACTTGCCTGGTGGCTCAGTGCCTAAGACTCCACCCTCCCAACGCGGGGGGCCCAGGTTCTATCCCTGGTCAGGGATCGAGATCCCACATGACACAACTACGAATCTGCATGCCACCGTGAAGCCTGAAGGTCTCACGTGTCACAGCCAAGACCAAGTGCGGTCAAATACATGAATACATGCATGTTTTTTTTAAAAAGTAAGATAATTCATAGGGAAGGCACTTAGCACTGTTCCTGGCACCAGAGTGGAAGTGTTAGTTGCTCAGTCATGTCCAGCTCTTTGGGATCCCATGGACTGTAGCCCACCAGGCTTCTTCTGCCGTGGGATTCTCCAGGCAAGAATACTGGAGTGGGTAGCCAGTCCCTTCTCCAGGGGATCTTCCTGACCCAGGGATCAAACCCAGGCCTCCTGCATTGCAGGCAGATTCTTTACCGTCGAAGCCACCAGGGAAGCCCCTAGAGTGGACCCTCATAAATGTTAGTTATCATCATCTTCATCAACACCTCCCAGGAAGTGGAATAGTTTAGCTGATGACTGCTGCCTGCCTGTTGACCCTGATGGAAAGTTTGCTCTTTTCATTCCTAGTTCATCCCTGGTGATGTTGAAATAATGATGAGTCTCCATTATCCTCTAGGTACCACAGAATGTTGAGAGCTGGAAGGGACTGTGAAGATGATCTCATCTGATGCCTGCATTTGCAGATAAAGAAACTGGTCCCACCGAGGGAAAGGGTCAGAAAGCAAGCTCCTCGAGGGCGGGGACCATGCACTGTGCCTGGCACAGCCTGCCTCCCACGAAGACGGGTTTTTACCTAAGACAGTAATGTTTCTTACATTACAGGAAAATAATTAATTCGTTTCTGAGAGTTATAAGCTATTAACCAGAAAATAGATCACGTGACTTAATTCCACCTCTGCTAAGGGCTTAAAATGCTTTGGTGAGTCGTCTGAGACTCGTAAGTGCACACTTCACCTCTCTCTCAAAGAATTATTAACCAGCTCCATCAAAACTGGCACTTGAGCAATCAAGGAGAAAAAGAACTGGCAAGAGAAACTGCTTGAAAAGAAATCTCACCACCCGTATATGTGACTTCTTGTCACCTCTTTAAAAAAATTTTTTTTTCCTAAGAGGAGGAAGGAAACAAAAAAGCCCCGGTATGCAAGATGTAAATCAATAAAATGAATTGTGGAAAATTACAAACTCTTCCCACCTCACAAGGTACATTTAAACAGACAGCAGTCGTGTGAAGTTGTAGAATTAAAGACAGACAGTGTTGGAAAGAGGGCTGAAGCAGAAATGGAGCCCTCACAAGCTTCTTCCAGGCGGCGGAGGTGGGCTGGAGAGATGACAGCACACGGGTGTGGTCGCCATTCCTGAATAACGCCTTTGTGAACCTGTAATTTAAAGAGTTCGTGCCATCCACTCACCTTGCTTATCTCCCCAGCTCACTGAGTAGTAATTCTCCCAGGTGTGGGACTAGCTTTTCATTCCCCACGTAGGTCTTGATCAGCTTTAGCTTGAGGATTTGGGGGTGGGGAGGGAGGGGTGGCGGGAAATGAGATTAGAGTTCAGTTCTTCAAACCAAAGGAACAGGAATATAAACCCTTCTCCATTTCTGCTGTTTCTCTGGGCTTCATGCTTCTGGAGATAAGCTGAATTTCAGGCCCTGCAAACAAACTTGTGCCCGGAACAGCGCTCTCGGAATGAGAGGGCTCCCCTCCTCCATGACACCTTTATCAAAATCAAACTCTTTTCCACATTCCTTCCTTACACAGCCCAGGCGTGTGTGTGTGACGCAGGCCTCAGAGCAAATTCCGCTTAGGAGATCCAGAAATCTCGGGCCCGACGCTTCCTTCTAGAAAGGAAAGTCCAACAGGGATGCCACACCCGGGGGAGGGCAGAGAGTACGTGACGACACCTCCAGGAATGCAGGGCCCACGCAGGTGTGTTGGCACCCACGAACTTCCTTTTTAAAAGGGCTTGATAAATCACTACCGATAACAGTGATAAAGCTCAGCCACTCAGCACTCCCTCCCACAGCAACAGGCCCAGCACCTGGCCCTGGGAGCCGGGGAGAGGGGGTAACAGCCGAGTACAGACATCCCAGTGGTCCCTGCAAGTCCCTGAGACCTTTTCAGGGGATTCTCAAAGCCGAAACTATTTTCACAACACCAAGATGTCACTTGCTCTTCTCACTCGCCTTGTCACACAGGTATATGATGGAATTTTCCAGAAGGGATGGGACCTGTGACCATGTCATCTCCCTGATGACTACTGGAATGTGTGCTTGTGTATTTTTCTTAGTATTTCTTTTTATTTACTTATTTGGCTGCACCAGGATCTTAATTGCAGCACGTGGAATCTAGTTCCCTGACCAGAGGTTGAACCCAGAGCCCCTGCACTGGGAACCCGGAGTCTTAGCCACTGGACCACCAGGGACGTCCCCGTGCTTGTGCGCCCTTGTGTTTTAAACATTTCTCAGTTTAACTTAACTTTGTTTTCTAAATGTAACTGTATTTTTTTTGGACGCTTGTGCAGCATATGGGATCTTATTAAACAGTTTCCCAACCAAGGATTGAACCCACATTCCCTGTGTTGGAAGCCAGGCATCTTAATCACTGAACTGCCAGAGAAGTCCCAACAGTTTTCATTTTAATACAATGACTGTTCAAAGACAAATCTACACATAAACACAATACCTGGAGGCCCTGCATAATTTTTAAGAGTATTAAGAGGTCTTGAGACCAAACTGCCATGCTGCCCCATCACAGCACCACACTTCATGTCCAGTGTAGCCTGAGTCACACAGCAGGTGCTTTTGAACAGGAGGCAGAGAAGGCAGATTTTACAATGATTCGGCGTAGGATGGTGCCCCTTCCCTCTGGACTTCCACCAAAAATGGCCAGAACAACTTTGAATTCCCCCACGAATACTTGGTGAACTGAACCCTTCAGAGGGGGAAGATGAGAAGCCCACCTTTGAACTCAGGTGAGGCTATGTAAATATGGAGAAACTATCCTCCCCAGGTCCAGCACCGGGCAGAGACAGATCTGAGTACCTGCGGGCACTCAGGCAGATGCTACTACTCGGAGTCATAGTCAGCAAAGCAGAGGGGTCGCTGCCTTTCACAGCCGTCCTTCTCCGAAATATATGGGGAACCTGGATCTAGACAAAAGTGCTGGGAAGGAGGGGTGCCCGCATGAGGACGGATGAAGGTAGAGACAGGGTGAGGAAGGCCCAGGGCACTCCGGCGGAATGCGGCACCCTAGCCAGCTGTTCTTGGCCATTTCAGGTTAGAACGGCCCCCCGCAGGCCCAGGTCCAGCTCACAGGAGAGTTCCACAGCTCTGTGATGAGCCCCTCTGCAGATGGGTGGGGGGCCCTGGGAGTCTCCTCCTCACCACCCCAGCACTGGCAGTGCTGCAAAGGATCCCTTGAGAGGAGAAACCCGGCTCTGGGCATTTAAAGAGAAGGATTCAGTCTTGTTATCAAGAACATAGCTTGGTCATTCGACTGGAGGGACAGAGACAAACACAATCTGGCGGCTGTCACTGGTAGACACAGCGAATAGCACAGAAATGGCTGGAGGGAGAGAAAGATCCTCAAAGGTTAAAAGTAAATTTAAAAGACAAAGGGGGCGGGGAATCCCTGGAGGGCCGATCTAGAAGTACAGACCTTCGAGGAGCCATTCCTGGCCTTTGCCCACTTCCCCTCCCTCCCAGCGCCCACTCGACCCCACGGGACCTGACTGGACTGCAGAAAAGTCTCTACCAACGACATTAAGCCGGTAGAGCCCTGAGATTTTTCTCCAGTTACTGTTGCAGAGGCGCGAAAACTGGAATTTTGCAACCGAGTTGAAGCCAGACGACTAAAGGACGCAAATGGGTGATGGAGGGGCGTTGTTGGAGGCTGCAGCATCCCAAAGTGGAAGGGGCGGAAGAGGGTGCAGAAAGCCGGCAGCTCCGCGGCGCTCGGCAACCAACTGGGAAGCGTGCTCCACGCCCCGGCGGAGCGCGAGCTCAGGCCGGGTCCAGAGCAACCAGGCGCGCACCCGCGCGCGCGCAAAAGGCCCACCCATCCCAGCGCGTCTCCAGGTGCGCTCGCGCTTCCGGCCGGCCT
>NW_011494610.1:4472340-4472691 GCF_000754665.1 Bison bison bison
TAAAGAGCCCGCAAATGATCTAAACAGGAACCCAGCAGCTGACATACAACAGATGCTTAGAAAAGGGAAATTATTTTCTTTATTCTATGGAGACAGCCACAGCTGGACACGTCCAGTGAGACAGTAAGGGGGTCCTGCCCTGAGTCCAGACCTAAGGGCCCTGGTGCTTGGAAGCAACTTTCTCTAATCTTCCTAAGTTTCTCCTTAGTGCTTGGGACCAACTGGGGCCACTTATGGATCTAGATGGGGCTCCCCAATGTCCAGATTCTCCCCTTCAGAGAAATTTATAGCATTATACATCACCTGGCAGTGGGGCTGACCAGACACCCCAGGAGGCTCCTGGATGCTGCA
>NW_011494610.1:4472791-4480148 GCF_000754665.1 Bison bison bison
GGGGCCGCCGCCGCCGCCGCGTCCCGAGCCCGCCGGCCGCGCACTCGCCCCGCGCGCCCCCGAGGGGCGGCCCGGCTGGAGGAGGCCGCCGCGGGCCCGGCCTCAGGATGAACCGCGGCCACCGGCACGGGGCGGGCAGCGGCTGCCTGGGCACCATGGAGGTGAAGAGCAAGGTGCGCGGGCCCGGGCAAGCTGGGGGAGCCCGGGGGCGGGGGGCCGCAGTGACTGCGCCTGGGGCCCCCAGGGGCTGGCCGGGTGTCTGGGACCGCCGGGGCCGCTCTGGGGGGACTTGGGGGCTGGAGACGGTGGGGAATGAACTTGCCGAGGATGGGGGGCCTTGTGTCCGCTCCCGCCCCCAGGTAAGGCAGGAGCCCCGCCGAGCGATTAATCCCCTTCCGTAAGAAATCATTCCCCTTCAAGGATGAGAGTCAGGCCCAAGGCATACCCGAGGATGGGGGGGCATTTGAGCGAGCGCAGCGTGGTACGAAAGGTTTGGAGGAATTCTGCCTTCTGGCATGTGAGGGAAGAGTGTTTGAAACACCCGTACTCACCCAAATGTAAAAGTTAGCTTTTGCTTCCTGTAGGGATTTTTCTAGCGCAACTTTGGTATGCATTGAATCTTGTAAAATGAACGCGGTCACCTTTCGTGTGAGTGGCACTTCACAGTTTTGAGTTTGGATACCCTTCTCATTCCATCTTGCTACTCTTTCAAGTCAAGTGTTTTCCCTCTTGACCAACGGTATGCCCATCTGCTGATGACAACGTGTGGGTATCCTCTGAATTCCTAAATTGCAAGGCTCCCTGAGCAGGACAGTGTATCGGGATTAGTGAGGGAATGCTTTCTAAAGGTTTTAAGCTGGAATTTGAAGATGATCGGCAGCCCCAAGAACATTCTCAAGCATGCATTTCATGAATTGAAGAGCCAGAAGGGACTTAGATAATCTAGTCTGATTCTCGAAGAAGACAAGGGCTCAGAAAGGTTTTGACTTCAACAAGCTCTGCTTTTTATGACAAAACCTTAAAGCCCTTTTTACAAGATAAGTTTTAGGCCTTCTGGAATACCAAAGAGAGCACATGGAGCTGAGCCCGTGAACATTTAAAATAAGAGTTGGGAAGATCAAAACACAGGGAAGAATAGGAGAAAAGGAAAAGTGTATCAACTTCAAAAATAAATTTTACCTAGTATAAGATTACGGGGATGGGGTAGAAGGGAGAATGCAAAATCCAGGAGTGATTTTCAGTGAAGTAGAGTAAGGAAGGCTCTCTGGGGTAAAAGGGTTTTTATTATCTGGAGTTGATAAGCGAAGTCCTGTAAGTTGCCATAACTGAGATCTGCATTCATTTTTAACATTTTAAAACATTATTTTCAACTTAACTCATATCACAGTAGGTACTAATCTTAAAAGCCCTTCTGCTTAATAAGAACAGAAATACAGCAGGTTCAGGAATACACTGTCTCCTGTGTCCTCCATGGAATTGCCATAGCGAATTGAAGTGACGTGCTTGAACTAAGAGTTAAGATAACAAAATAGAGAGAGTTTTTCCTCTAGCATATAGTGGCAGTAGTGGTTCCGTGCCCAATGGTTGAACCTTCTCACAGCATTTCTGTTATAAATCTAGTTTGGGTTTGTGGGAGTTGAGGTTAAGAAAAGAAAAACACGATATTGCGTAATCTTAAAATTCAGTTCATGGTCCTAATCTTGGTAGCAGGTCTTTTACTTTTTATCATAGGAAAAAAATGAGTAGGGATTCTAGGTGCTCTGATGAATACAGTCAAATGGTAATTTATCTTTCAGATTAGGAAACCTCAAGCGTGTAGGGACTAGAATTTCAGGCTTTCCGTGCGTCTCTTCTGTCAACTGGCTTGTGAATCTTTCCCACACTGCCCATTATATATTTGGCCTGCTCTACTGCGCTTCTGGTGAACCGTATCTCTTAAACAGAGTCAAGGGTCCCACTCGTGTTCTAGCCGCTGATCATCAGGCCCAGGGGAGGTGCGGTTTCTAGTGTGTCTCTGACACCTTGTGTTTTAACTGCACACTTATTTTTAAGGGGCTAAAGAAAAGCACTTGACACCTTCACCATTTAAACAGTATTTGGACAGATGGGTGAAACAATACATCCGTTTTCACTGCTTTGGTGGTGATATTACAGCTTTTTACAAAGTTGATAATGACAAGGTTGTGACCCCAACTCTGTGGTATGCAGATCCACATTTCAGGATTTCTTTTTCTTCTGCATTAAAAGCAAGTTGTCAATGTCATATCTTTGCTCCTGGAAAGGGGAAAATGGTACAAATAAAGTAATGGATCGTGCAAATATAAGTATAGTTAAGTTGTGATACCAGTTACCATGTGACTTTTCTTTATGGTAACATTTTGGTAACATTTATCTTCCTATATCTGTAGAGTTGAGAGAGCTCTTAATCAAGGTGATGTCCTTCAACAGTCTTAGATATCAAAGACCTGGAATAGTCATGGAGCTGTACATTTCCTGGTTATTATTCATGGGGAACCAGTCCTAAAATCAAGTTTACATTTCTAGAGTGTTGTACCAAAAGATGCTGGGTGGCTGGTGTCCATCCCCATGACCAGGCCAAACTAGACCAGGCTAAAAAAAGTTTTAATAGTTGTTGATTGGGTCTTAATTTTATCTCTATTTTTGTATTTTTCTTCATGTAGTAAAAAGTTCTCTTAATCCTGTTGTTCTGCTGCAAGAAGCATAACAATTTCTCTTTTTTTTTTCTGCTAACTTTGCAAAAGGGCACATCTACTGTGAAGCCTTACAATTTCCCATTGTTTTTATCATAACATTTAAGCAAGAGAAAAAGTCGAGCAAAGAATTTTTATTCACAAGCTTTAGCAAAAGCATTGCAGCCCTAAAATATCCAATTATCAGCTGTTACCCCCGTTCACCAGGGGAAGTGGTAAACCTGGGGATGAGTCAGAAGCACTGGGATGTTGCGATACCAGGATAAAGAAAACGGAGGAGAAACTATGACTTTTGATAACATCATAAGACTGGCTCTGATATGAAGGGTGTTCCCCAGTTTTTATTTACTTTGAAATGTGAAGGTGTGACTAAACTTTTTGAGCGCTTTAGGTGTGAGTCACCTTATTTTCTTGACAAATGTTAGTGTTTACGTTTGAGGAATGTGTTTTGGAAACTTTTAATGTATTAGAAGTAAGAGGTGGTTTTACTGAGTTTTCATTTTAATTGAAAACTAGCACATAGTATGGGTATAAGCAAGGCGGATAAACTTCTTTGCGGCAACAGAGGTGGTGAATCCAGGGAGCCCATGGGTCCTGGGGAGTGAATGGACACGTTTGTAACCAAATGACTCCAGTAGGGACTTTCTCTGCATGGTGTTTAAGGCCCTGTTGGTAGTACAGCTAGTGTTACTATCCAATAATAGATACTTAGAGGAAAAAGGAATTCAGTGGTCGAACACATTTGGCAAACAGTTTAAAATTTTTTTTCTGTTTTCATCAACCCCAGGGCTTCACCTCGTCTTTAATAACTGGTCTGCCCAGGGATTCCCAAGAGCGTGATTATAGTTATATAGCATTTCCCAAACTTGTGTGACTGGGGCACTTTTTGAGGAAGGCTGATGAATCTTTCTTAGGTTTCCACATTAGTTTCAGAGTAAGTCACAGATCCTGTTCATTATGGACTGGATGAAGCCAGTCCTTCATGTCAGATAAGAACCACTGAAATCACGTGGCATCTGGATTCTAGAGTAGGGAAGCAGACGTGAGTATCAGAATTGTGAAGATAAATACTGGGTATGATGGAGGTGCCGGCCCCCCTGTTTGTGTGGTTCCTTAATACCGCTCATATAATTATTCTCTTTACCCACTAATTGCTGAGCTCGGGTGCAGGCCCGAGCCTTTCATTCTCTAGGGCCTAGCACTGTGCCAAGCACGTAAACACTTCTGCACTAATTGGGTAGTTGTATGACATATATTTAATGTATTAATAAAGCTGCCTTTTTTTTAAGATTAACATAGGGAAGACACTTCTTATCTTTAGATTTATTTCTTCTATATAATATGCCTCCATTCATATGGTACCTTAATGCCAAGAAGTTCAAAGTCCTACTTGGGTATGCTGCAGTTAATTCCTGCCACTTCCTGTGAAGTTGTTACTCCTTTTATGGAGGAGGAAACCTAGATGCTTTTTGCTGACAGTCAGAATAGAGACTTAGGCACATCCTTGTTACCCTGTGGCCTGAGTGAGGAGGGAAGACTGTTGTCAGGATCTGGACTCCAGACAGGACTTGTTTGAGCTGACTCACTCTGCAGGACAGTCCCCAGTGAGGCCTGGGTACCCCGGGGATTCAGTTGAGCTTGTGTCTCTTGAAGGGAATGCCCTTCAGAGATGCAGCAGTGAGCAGGCACATTTCTGTGTCTTCCCTAGGCTGTTTTATCTCCAGATAATGAGGTTTCTAGGGGCTTCCCTGGTGGCTCAGCTGGTAACGAATCCGCCTGCAATGCTGGAGACCTGGTTCAATCCCTGGGTTGGGAAGATCCCCTGGAAAAGAGAAAGGCTACCCACTCCAGTATTCTGGCCTGGAGAGTATAGTCCTTGGACTATACTCTGGACTGTATAGTCCATGGGGTCGCAAAGAGTCAGACACGACTGAGACCTCCACTTTCAGTGAGGTTTCTGACTATGAACTGTGGCTGTCTTCTTTATTAAAGGAAACTTGCATCTGTGAATTTTTCTATGTCATGCATTATAAGATTGGATCCTGTTACCTTTTTTAAAATTAATATGTTTGTTTGTAGTTTGGAGCTGAATTTCGTCGGTTTTCGCTGGAAAGGTCAAAACCTGGAAAGTTTGAGGAGTTTTATGGATTACTGCAACATGTTCATAAAATACCCAATGTTGACGTTTTAGTAGGCTATGCAGACATCCATGGCGATTTACTACCTATAAATAATGACGACAATTATCACAAAGCTGTTTCAACGGCCAACCCACTGCTTAGGATCTTTATACAGAAAAAGGGTAAGTACCAACATCCAGAGAAATTGTTTGAGAATTAGAAGTTGTTAATTCCTCATTGATAGGATATACAGAGTTTGCCACAAATTTAAGGAATTAGACATTTTGTGTGAATCTTATTACCAAATTAACTAACGAGTTAAGACATCTGTGATATTATTGGTTTATTAACATCTTTACACTTAATTAAGTGCACTTTAGAAAGTTTTGATTACTTTGTAAACCCTTAGATTCTTTTTCTTAATGGAAATTAGGAACATATTGAATCTTTACATTGAATGTGATTTTGTCCATTCAGAAAGATGTGGTAGGAAGAGTGTGGCTTTGGAGTCAGAGAAACATTCTCCCTTTTTGGTGGCAACTAAGGTGACTCTGGTGGTAAAGAACCCACCTGCCGATGCAACAGACATGAATTGGATCCCTGGGTTGGGAAGATCCCCTGGAGGAGGAAATGGCAACCCACTCCAGTATTCTTGCCTGGAAAATCCCGTGGACAGAGGAGCCTGGAGGGCTGCAATTCATGGGCCACAGGGAGTCGGTCACGACTTTGAAATGCTGTGTTTAGTACTTGAAAATGAAAGTGAAAGGGAAGTCGCTCAGTCGTGTCCGACTCTTTACGACCCCATGGACTGCAGCCTACCAGGCTCCTCTGTCCATGGGATTTTCCAGGCAAGAGGACTGGCCTTACTAGGTACTTGAAGGAAAGCTGTTTACTCTTCTGGGTTGCAATGTCTTTATCTGTAGAATGAACATACCATCTCATAGCATTGCTCGGGGGTTTAATAGAGCTCAGTGCAGTGCCATGGCATGCACTAGGCCTCCACTAAATGTTCACTTTCCTCTAAGGTGTTTCTCACAGAAAATACAATCAGTTAATTATCTGGAAAATTAGTAAGTCATTATTTTGGAGGAATGTAAACATTGATAATTGGTCTTGCAGAAGAACGTTTTAAATAACCACTGTAAAAAAAAAATAAATAAATAACCACTGTATATGGCAAGCACTGCAATGTATTTTGACTTTAAAAAGCCCTAAAAATTTTTTTTAACTTTGTGGCCTCTTGCATGTGTGAGTATCTGTGTCTGCCTGTAGCTGGGCGCCATGCATGCTGCTGCTGCTTTTGTCTTTGGAAAATGAGGAGGTTTGGAAAGGCAGCTTGACAGCCTCCAGCCCAGTCCTGGTGGGTGATTCAGGCCTGGCTGTGCTTGGAAACCGACCCAGCCAGCAGTGTGAGAGAGTGGGCCGAGATTACCCTTGAAGGCGAAACTTTATTTCAAACCAGTTGATAAGCGGTGGACCACTCCCAGGGCTCTGAAATTCCACTGATTGTGTATCTTTGCTTCTGGGTTTGGAGGAACGCAAGTCCACCAACAAAATAAACCTCCGAGGGTAGGTAGGGTAACTTATGTCTGTACCACTTGACTATTTACCAAATAGAATCACACAAATTCGTTTTCCCAGAGACACCTGAGATAGGTTTCCTCAGTAAGTGACAGGAGCCTGGTACAGCTAGGATGTTACTTCTGGAAGACTCTGAATGAATCTGAGTGAGGAGCAGGCAGCTGAGACATGCTGCCTGCTTCCACCCCAGCGGGAGACGAGGTGAGATAGATAAAGGGGAGGACTTGAGAGGCACCACGCTCCTCACCAGATGTCAGAGAGTTGAGGAGGAGTCCAGCAGAAGATAGCTTCCTGGACTGGAGCCTGATCGCTGGGACAGGGCCATAAAACAGGCATAGTTTGGAAGAGAGATTGACTTGGAAAGAAAACTGGTTTCCTCTTAGGCCAGAAAAAAAGCTTTTCTGGCCAGTGAGTTTCAGCCTTGTCACGCGCAAAATCAGAAATGGTGGGCAAAGAGTTGAAAGTCTGCAGAAAGCGATAGTTGAAAGTTTTGGGAGTAGACAGAAAAGCTAGAAGAGACGAAGACCAGGGCTGGTTATTAGACAGCTATGCGCAGAATGTTGGAGAAGGAAAGACGGCACATGTGGGTGGAACTTGTCATTTTAAACAGAATGATTTAAATCATTATTGTTGAATAAAAGGCCTTCCTTGTTAGCGGTTGTAATTTTCATTAAAATTTACTTGCTATTTGGAAGTGTATTTAAATGTAGAATGACTATTTTTAAACTACTGCCATCTGACAAACTTGTTGGATTATCCCCTTTGTTAGAAAGATTATAGGCTGTGGATTATACGATCACATGTTTATGTTACTGGCATTGTAACACTCATAGGATTAATCCTAACCTCTTTTAAGGGTGGTTATCTTCTGCTCGTCCCTTCTTCAAAAAGGGACTTTTGAAGTAAACACAGTCAACAGAAGTTTTCTGTGCAGTAGAGGCAAAT
>NW_011494610.1:4480248-4493998 GCF_000754665.1 Bison bison bison
GTAGAGGCAAATGTCAGTAGGATTCATAGCCCTTAGAGTTGGATTTAGAAAAATGCGGTGTGTTCAGCAGAAGAGTTTTGTTTTTAAAAGTGTTATGTTTAATACAGATATGACTTAAGCAAAAAATGAGAAGTCAGTCAGTCAATTCTTTCCCACTTAAAACCCTCCAGTAGCTCCCGTCGCACACAGAGCAAGAACCTTCCTGATCTGGGCCCACAGCCTCCCCTTCCTCCGTCCTCCTCTCCAGAACCACGACAGCCCCGCCCCACTGCCTCCTCTTCCCCCTTCGCCCTCTCCAGAACCACGACAGCCCCCTTGATTTCCAACCCCACCGGCCTGGTGGGCTTGCCTCGGCCTCCGTGCTTCTGCGCGTGCTGTTCCTTCTGTAAGGAATGCTTTCCTGCAGCTCCGCTAGAGGCCGCCTCCTTGCCCTCAGGCCTCAGTGCGGGCGACTGTCTCAGAGGGACCTCTTCCGGCCACCTCAACTAGGGCCCCCACCGCCCACGTTTACCAGATTGCCCCCCGGAGACCTGGGATCACCTTACTTAGGCAGCGTTAAGGTGTTTGTGGTCTTACAGAGTTAAGCAGTGCCCTATAGTTCGTGGCGATACTTTTTTTCTTCTAAACAAAGCTGGACAGATGCTTAAGTAGAACGCTGATTCTGCATAATCTTTAGTGAACATTAAATTTAGGAAGCTAATATAAAACATGATATTAAGTATGGTTACATTTTATTGCTTAATGATAACATGTTTTCTGTTTTTCTGGTCTGTGGCCTCCAGTTTAGGAATCAGCAGGGCAGTGGGTTGCACTTGATATGGCACCAAAAAGACAGACAGAAACACAATTTTAAAATTTGAAACCATGTGACCTGTTAAAATTTGGTACACTCTATCAAATAAGGTTTCTTTGAAGTGAAAGCTCACAATTGAAGGCATAAACCGCTTCATAGCATGATTTTGGAGGTCACATTGTTGCATATCTTGAAAAGTTTTATGTTTTACAGTAGTTTATCATTAGAGGCGAAAAACCCTAGGCACTGTTTCTAGGGCTGTTATCGTGGAAGCAAGAATCAAAACAGAAAAACCTGATATCTTAAAAGTTATTTTCAGAGAGGATTCCCAGGTCTTTTGCCAGCCCCCTTTGCCCTGTTGGAGTTTAGAATTTCCTCATTTATTTGAGGGAAAAAGAGTTTTCCTTCTTTTGTACAGGTGGTTGTATGGAAAACAATCTTAGACAATATTTAAAGGTTACACCTTTAAAAGAAAAACAACTGTATTCCAATTTAAAAAAAAATACAGTAAAAGTACTCAGGTCATCCCTGTAGGTTTGGAGGATGGCCAGGGAAATGTGTATTTTTTCAAAAGCCTCCCATCCCGTCCTGATGATGATCAGCCAGGTCTGAGCCCCACTGACAGGCGTGGACTCCTCGCCAGATCCGATCAGGATACCTACATCACAGCTCCTTGCCGCACTGCCGCCGACTGTTTTTGTATGCCATCAGACAAACATGTGTGTACTGCAGGTTTCATCAGAGGAGCATGCTGGGGACACTGCTGGTCTTGCTTTAAGCCTCATCTGCCTCAGGACATGGCCTTATGGCCCAGATACCTGGAACCGGGTGGCCCTTCAGCCATCTCTTAGAACTGTGCCGTGCAGTAGATGTGACTTGGGAGATGTGTTTTAAGGTTATCTTTTAATGAGTTGGGTTTAATTCAGAAATGGCCTAAGGAAAATAATTTTAATAGTTGTAAAAAAAAAATAACAAAAGAAATAAAATTAAGTAAAATAAAAAGAAACTGTAGAGAAACATCTCACAGTATGACACCAGTTGCTTATGTCAGAAACCTGGCTGTCACCTTTGACACATACTTTTTTTTTTCTTTCAATCAGTTTGTCACCAAGCCTGTTGAAACTGTGCTCTAATTATTTTTCAGGCTTATCTCCCATCCCCATTGCCTCTGCTCCAGGCCAGGTGCCATCCTGAATCACCCTCAGTAACCTCCTACCTTGCCCTGCAGGTCCCTTCTCCAGCTTGCAGCCAGAAAATCCTTGGGGTTTCTTCCCTTTGGCCTTAGGCTGAAGTCTGGAACCCTCCCCTCTTCCCCGGGGGGCCAGTGTCTGCAGGGCCCTGTCTGCTGACTTGGTTCTAGCTCCTCCCCGCTCCCCTCCCAGCCTACCTTCTCTGGAGGCTGGCTGCGCCTGCAGGTTCTTCCCTCCCTCCCACCCGGTGAGCTGCTGTTTCTTTTCCAGTCTCAGCGTAAGCCTCACTTCTTGAGCAAGGCGGGCGTTGCCCTTGTACACCCACTGACAGGCTCCCTCAACCCAGGGTACTTCACAGCTCCTGGCATCTCTGTAATCATGGTGGTTTCCGGTTCTCGGTTAATTGCCAGCTCCTCTGTTAGTCTGTAAACGCCTGGAAAGCAAAGGGCCTCCGCACAGCTTGTGTCGGATCTGTGGCACAGAGCGCAAGGCTTGGCCACGCGGCAGTAGGTGCTTCTTAAGTAGCTGGTGGTTGATTTTCCTTGTATTAGAAACTGAAGGGATCTGCAGAATGTAAATACTGCTTTGAGTGACATTTAATCCTTTTAAAAAGCTGCCACATCTATTTCATTTTAATCATTTTGGATGAGAACAAACGCTGGCAAACTCGGGCTCGCTGGCTGTCTTGTAACAGTTTTCATGGAAACACCCATGCTCAGTCCCCTCTGTATTGCCTGCAGCTGCTTTTACACCAGAGATCATGTGACTTACAGGACCCTGAAATATTTATGGTACAACTCTTTGTAGAAAAAGGTTGGCCACCCCTTAACTAGAACAGTTCCCCAAACTATTTCATTCTTCCCTGTCTTCCAGCAGAACTTGAAACGGATCATAGTCTTAAACTTTCTTGATGACTCTCCCAGGAATGGTCGCTGTTTTGCTAACTGTGCAGGGACGTTTCTGGGATTTATAGAAATACTTTGTTCGTTTTGAGGTTTGCTTTATATTCGCTGTAGGCTTCTGTTTTTTATCTGTGCCTGCCACTCACTAGTGGACCCTCAGTCCTGACTCATGACTCAGCTGAGGAATGACATAGCCAGGGGTTTGGGGATTAATGTTTAAATAATAAGAGGCTCAGAGGGAGGGCCCACAGGGCTCCCTCTCAGTGACTGAAGCACAGGAGCTTTCTGTGTGTAAGAAGTGAGACATCCAGCCCGGCTGTTCGGCGGCATTCCAGGTGGAGGCCCTCATCCATCTCGGTGAGCTGAGCTTGTCGGGCTCGGGATAGGTGAGGTGTTGCTGCACGAGCCTGTATCACGCGCTGTTGCGTCAGCCTGGGTTTATGCAAGTGAAAGGTTGCCATGAGCCAGGTTTCCAACCCCCGGTCCCGTTCCCAGTTTTGTACTTTGACAGACGTGCTCAGGTGGAGCGTCAGCCCTGGTCCCTGTACATGTTCACCTTTACACTTTAAACCGACACCCTGCACCCTGGCTTTCCGCCAAAATATTTCTTTTCCCAGTGGCTGGAAACTGATTAGCTAGATGGGGGAACAAAGGTGCCTTTGTACTGGGCATATTGCTTTTGAGAATTTAGCAGAGAGCATTCAAACAGAGTCTGGAGGCGATGCCAAATTATGCAGATTGGGGGGGGCTTTTGGTCAGGTTTCCCATGAGTAGGTATGTAGGCAACTTGGTTTTGTTCTCTGTATCGTCTGAAATTTCCCACATAAAAATTGTGTGAGCTTTCTTAACTGATTATAAAATGACACATCCAGTTCTGAATGAACACAGTCAGGAGATTGTTGATAGATTTTTGGCCACATTTTGCCCAAAAGATTGTTTTGTCAGTGGATTTATTTCCCAAGCCAAATGATAAGTAAATTTCTGTCTTTGTAAGAACACAGTGTAAGTACTTTCTCCATAAATGAAGCACAATTATCCCCGGGTGGTAAAAGTGCCCCCAAATTAAGTACCCCTGGTCTTGTGCATTTCTCTGAAACTAGCTTTTGAGGCGTGTTCCGGCGCCCCGAGAAAACGTCGCTGAAGTTCTCAGTGTGCACTGAGCATTCACTGTATGACGTGAATGTGCACACTGCTGTCTAGTCAGAAAACTGGGCCCGTCTTCTGCCTGTAACGTACTTTGTACCCTTCAGTTCAGTTCACTCAAGTCGTGTCCGACTCTTTGCGACCCCATGGACTGCAGCACGCCAGGCCTCCCTGTCCATCACCAACTCCCGGAGTTTACTCAAACTCATGTCCATCGAGTTGGTGATGCCATCCAGCCATCTCATCCTCTGTCATCCCCTTCTCCTCCTGCCTTCAGTCTTTCCCAGCATCAGGGTCTTTTCAAATGAATCAGCTCTTCGCATCAGGTGGCCAGAGTATTGGAGCTTCAGCTTCAGCATCAGTCCTTCCAATGAATATTCAGGACTGATTTCCTTTAGGATTGACTGGTTTGATCTCCTTGCAGTCCAAGGGACTCTCAAGAGTCTTCTCCAACTTGTACTCCTATTTGTACCCTTAATTTCCTATGAAGTAAAGGTAATAATAGTCATCAATAAGGAGGCTGAGAGTCAGAAGACAAGAAACTGGAGATGGAAGCCGTGTTGCAGACACAGGCTGGTGATGTTCCTGTCATTCTGTAGCGCTGGTGGAGACTAGGACTTTAGTTCTTGGGATCTTGGGGGTACTTTTGTCTTTTTAAATTCGTATTTTTTTAATCCTTGGAGATTCTTTTTAGTTTACCCTCACTCTAGTTATTTTTGAAGCATGGTTTCCCCTTCTGTGCCTGCTGTTAGTTCTGTTTCCTCGTCCTCTGACGAGGCGTGTGGTTTGTAGGCTGTCTGCCTCCAGCTGCGCGATTTAAGAAGATCGCGTTTTAGTGCCCCGTTCTCCCTGTTTGACCTCAGAAATAATCAATGGCTGACTTGAAGAGTAAGTCACTCCCCACTCCCAGGTGTTACTTAGCTTAAACAGGTTATTGTTGTTATTTAATTGGGTGCAGCATTTTAAAATGGGAAGATTTTTTTAAACGTAAAAATACAAGACTCTCTGACAAGCTGGACTGGCCACACAGATTCCTACAGTCCTTGAAGAGAAGCTGCCTGGAGCAAGAGAAGCCACACCCGTTATCGGGTCAGGCGCGCTCAGCTTTGCCAGAGCCCCCTACCTGTTGTGTCTGTCTCGGCTCAGCCTCTTTGAAAAGTGGGAAAATGAAAGATTAAGAACTTGCCCAGAAAACTGAGGGAGAGTGTACTTGCAGAAGACCAGAATTCTGTGTTTGATACACGTTCATTTAATTTCATTATGATTTTATGTGTATTATCCATTACACTTAATTACAGGTGGACCTTGGATATATTGTGGGTTCAATAAAGCGATTATCTCAATGGAGTGAGTCACATGAATATTGGCTCAAATAAGTGCATTATGTCTAAAAAAACCCTTCATTTTAAAATACCTTTTTGCTTAAAAAAAACGTAACCTGAGCCTTCAGTGAGTCATCATCTTTTTGTGGTAGTGACATCAACGATCACAAGTTTGAAATACCGAGAGAGTTAACAAACTGTGACCCAGAGACACGAAATGAACAAATGCTGTTGAAAAAAAATGGCATTGATAGACTTGCTTGATGCAGGGTTGCCACAGACCTTGTTTGTTTAAAAAAAAAATTATCTGTGAGGCACCATAAAAGAGATCTGCCTGTACAGTCTGCCCAACCTCTAAAACAGGTACTTGAGCTTCAGAAGTGTCCAATTTCATGTCATTAAGTCAAATATAAACATGCAAATTGGAGGGTTTTGAACAAATGTAGGGAAAATACAGTGTAAATAACTTGTTATAAATGGTGTCGAGAATGTGTGTGTGTGGCTTATCAGAGATTCATTTGCCGTATTTAATGTTTCAGTCCTTGAGCTTCATAAAACCTAACGTCAACTTCTGGTAATTTCACGGGGACTATTTGAGAGGGCCCCCTAGTGGTTTTTCCTGGCACAGCGTGTCTTCCTACTGCACTCCGTTTTTTAAGGTCAGATCAGTCGCTCAGTCGTGTCGGACTCTCTGCGACCCCGTGAATTGCAGCCCGCCAGGCCTCCCGTCCATCACCAACTCCGGAGTTCACTCAACGGGCTAATATTTAACGAGTTTTGTTTCTGTACCAAATATGTTTTGAGTTGCCCTTTCTGTACAGATTCCACCATAGATAAACGTGTACTTTCATAGCATTCCTATAATTATTTTATTTTATTTGTTTGAACAGAAGAAGCAGACTACAGTGCCTTTGGTACAGACACACTAATCAAGAAGAAGAATGTTCTAACCAACGTGTTGCGGCCCGACAACCACAGAAAAAAGCCGCACATCGTCAGTAGCCTGCCGCAGGACTTCCGACCTGTGTCTTCCATCATCGACGTGGACATTCTCCCGGAAACGCACCGCCGGGTGCGTCTCTACAAGTATGGCACAGAGAAACCGCTGGGCTTCTACATCCGGGACGGGGCCAGCGTCCGGGTGACCCCGCACGGCCTGGAGAAGGTCCCGGGCATCTTCATCTCCAGACTCGTGCCAGGGGGCCTGGCTCAGAGCACGGGGCTGCTGGCTGTCAATGACGAAGTCCTGGAGGTGAACGGCATCGAAGTCTCCGGGAAGAGCCTCGACCAGGTCACCGACATGATGATCGCCAACAGCCGCAACCTCATCATCACCGTGCGGCCGGCCAACCAGAGGAACAACGTCGTCCGGAACAGTCGGACTTCGGGCAGCTCTGGCCAGTCGACCGACACCAGCCTCCCCAGCTGCGCGCCGCCGCCGGAGCCCAGCCTGGAGCCGGGGGAGGATGACAGTGACGACGAGGAGGACATCGTCATCGAGGACAGCGGGGAGCCGCGGCAGATCCCCAGGGCAGCGCCCAGCGCCGAGAGCCTGCAGTCGCTCACGCAGGTAGAGCTCAGTTTCGAATCTGGGCAGAACGGTTTCATCCCTGCCAACGAAGTGAGCTTACCACCAGTAGCGAGTGGCGCCGGCACCGAGTTCGAAACGCGTGCTCCAGATCAGAAACTCTTAGAGGAAGATGGAACGGTCATCACACTATGAGACCATCACGGCTTGAATGTCTTCTGAACGAGGATGCCACGGAGACTCTTTGTAAATTTGGCTAGTTGCAAGCATTATATACCTCTGAACAAGTGATCTGGGATAGGCATGAAAAAAAAAATAAATATATATATCTCGCAAGCTTAAAATGTTATTGAAATAGTAGTTTGATAATTCATATAAACTTTGGTGGGTTAGAGGTAAATTCAAGTCTAAAACAAAGGGGCCTTTGCTACTGAAATGATGTGCTTTTGCTATTTTGTCTATAGAGAACTGGATGTTAGCACATTTCCCAGAACTAAACACCCTAAGGACTAGATCATTTCCGTTTGAAGTGGTTGCATATTTAACCTGCTGTGCAGAGCCTGGTTAATTTTTCCCTTAACTATATTTTTTAATTTCTAATGTGAAGAAGTCTGTCAATTCGGTAGTTTGGGGACCTTGGCTCCTATATGCCCATATTTTATTTTGACTTTTTAAATGTTGTTCCTCTGTTGCTAATTGTAACAGTTTTTCCAAATGCTTCCCCCCCTCGCCTCATTTTCTAAGAAATCAAACCAACTGTTTTTTAGGGGCTGCTTCAACTTACAAAGCACTGAAGCAATGTTCCTGAATTAAGAAACTGTTAACAATCGATCAGATCTGCGTTTGTCCCTCCTGTGACTTCCACATTTACAAACTCATTCCATTCAGGCATCCCTTAGATGTCATGAAAGGCAGTTCCATCGCCCCTGCTGATGTGGGAGACTCTCTCCCATGTCTTCTTGTCCTCATTCCGAATCTCATTGGAAATCATTCCTTTCTTGTTTGTGTATTTTGTTGGTCTGCTTTTATACCCTTTTAATGTGTTTGAGTAGTGTGAATGATTTTCATTAAAAAAAAAAACACACCCAAACTAAGAGATTTTTATACACAGGACAGCCTTGTGCACTTTTAATATGAAAGTTTTGGGTTTTCCTTAGTGGGGTTTGTAGGAACACTGCCTACACTTTATGGAAAGCATGTAGTATTCACCTTTGACAGGTAGAGTGTATCTCGATTAATGTTAAGAGGCTATTTATTACTTTGTGATGCATCCACTTAGAACAAGGTGAGAGTAAGGCTGCTAACTTTTCGTTCTTGCCTGGTTTCGTTGTATGAGGTGCACAGGCACTACCGTAGCTTGTATCTAAAGACTGAGAATAGTATGAACTACGCCGAGTCCCCTGGCTTACGGCTGTTGCGCTCAGAGTTATTTATTGATTAATTTTATGGTAGGGCTAGAATGGATACCTTATAACAATTGTGTGCTAGTAAAACAATGAAGAATCGAATGACTCCGTTTTGAAGGATATTTTCTATGGTAAAAGTATATGAAGTAAAGTTGATTAAATGAAGATCACTTGACTCAGAATACTTCAACGTATTTTGTTCACATTGTACCACTAAACATTATCACTAAACCATTAACTGCACAATGTTAGGTAACACAGTGTACTTTTTGTTGAATTCATAGAAATTCTTCCACTTATTTAACCACTATTTTTCAATGGCATTCCAGGTTTAACATTCTGTTGAGTTTTACAAACTTAACTCTTGAATGGCAAAATGTTAGTAAGTAGAAGGTTACATTTCATTTATATTATGAGCGGTGCAGGGGTTCAACATTTTAAGTAAAAATACTTTCACATACTACCTCTCTTTCTCTCTCTCTCTTTTTTTTTTTAACAAAGTTTTAACATCAGAACTGTTCTCTTAGAGGAAGAAATACTTCAGGGCTTGACTTTTTGAACAACTTTTAACTGTAAAAATATAGATCTGTCTTGTATGTATTCATGAAAATGGAAATCAAAGCTGCTAGTGCTTCTTATTTTAACTGTCCCCCCAGAAGTATATGTCAGTGGTCTTTTCAACTGGATCTCTCATTGAAATTATTGGTGAAGTGATTGATTACTAGACATATTGTAAAACCAACAGATCTTGGTTATACAATAAAACGTCAATTCATTGGTAGCCTGAATTGTTTCAAGTGTACCTTATTAACAAAAATATCCGTGGATTCACCTTAAAATTTTATAGTACTAAATGTCAAGCTAACTGTGAATTTTGTTCTGTATCTTAAGTAAGTTTATGATAATGTCCTCATGAGCTATCAACAAAATATATGTACTTTTGTGAACTATGAATTTTCTAATTAAATTTTACATGCAACATGATTTTTACATGAATGATACTTTGTTTAAACTATCAAATGTCAGTATTTTACTACAATTTTATTATAAAATGTACATTATCACTAAATGAACTTTGATTTTAAAAATCAAATTAGCTTTAGTTGTATATTATTTTTTACAAATAAAGATAGACTTGTATAAAGGCTGCTTTCTTGTTTGCAAAAATACATGAAAAGTCACCCAACGAGTATTTAGCAAGCACCTGAAATAGAAAATGAAAAGGGAGAAAATTGCTACGTTATAACAAGATCCTAGCTTTCTTAACTTTTAAAAGCTCAACACCTAGAATTTCAGTGGTTAGGACTCCTCACTGTAATTGCCGATGCCCAGCTTAGGGTTAGGGCATTTAAAATGTGGTTAAATTCAGAGAATGTAAGAGGTTATACATGATACCCATCCCAGAATTATCACTTAGATGTTTGATTGTTTGAAATTAGACAAAAGTTGTTTCTAAAGTGACAGTTTCTCTTTCAAATTCAAATTCACTTAGTTACACTTTTTATCACCACCCTAGGTATAGGTATTGCCTATATGGATTGGATTCAACTTATACTAAACATCATAAAAGGCCCGAAATAAAACACACCCTCTTCCTGAGCCATTTCTAATTCCGAATTAGTCACCCTGTAATTGGCTAGCTTGATCTCTGCACTAACTTCTCTGCCAGGCAGCATGCAGGATGACAACCAATTCCTTCCCCCAGTTTAAAAACAGCAAATCCGCTAGGTAAAAATTCAACATCATGTACGTAGACCCCACGCATCATCCATTGGTGGGGACCAGGAAGAAAAACGTGCAAGGAAAAGCCAACCCATTTCTGGTCATGTGCCGTAACGTGCTTGAATTAACGGTCAGCAGCAGCTAGTGATGGCATTTGCTCTGGTTTTCCCATCTTTTAGACTGATGAAATGTTTAATTATGGGTGACCAAACTTTAAGAGTTATGTGTGTGTGTCAGTGACTTTGGTGGCTGAGGTCTCAACAGTTTGGGGAGCACCTTAGAAGACGTGGAAAGTCTTGACGTTTAAAAGCTAATGTCTTCATCTAGCTGCTTTACAACATTTGATGTGTATTTTATAAATTCATGTTACGAGTTTGTATTTTATTTACAAGCTGTATTTAGGTGCCTTCCCGTTTTAAAAAGCTCTCAGTTCTCCGTGTAATAGGAAATCTTTTTTTCTAGTTCATTATAATTATCTAGTTTGCTGTAATCCCCAGGGATGGATAGCAACGTTATTTAAGATATTATTAGTAAAGGTAACATTTTTTCCATTATACAAATAATACGTAAATTCATTTTTTAAAAAATGCTAAAGTTCTTTTTTTCCATGAAGCATACTGACTCATACGACACTTCGTTACAAAAAAGAAAGTGGTTGAAAGTAAGAGTGACTATAATCGACATTGGGACATTTTTGAGAGTGAACGGATTTGCTATTAATTATGCCAGAAGAGCAGACACAAACTATGTTAAGTGTGATGTGAGTCTCTGTATTAAGGATGCTGTAGTATAATGGCTTTGACAAGCACTTGTGAAGCACTTTGTTCTCCAGTTGAGAAATTTGCCATGGAAAATACTAGGCTATTTTTTTCCAGGTGGGGAAAAAAGCACTGCATTGATGGCTTGCTTGCTTTCCTATTTTGAAATAATTTCAAACGTAGAACAGAGCTGCATGAAAAGTACAGCCTATACCCTCCACCCAGATCATACCACACTTGTTTTATCTCTGTTTTTCCTGAAACATCTGAGAACTGGTTGCAGAGATCAGAGCCCCTGAGCCCCTGAAGACAAGCATGAGAGAACAAGGATGTTCTCCCACGCATTCCTTTATACAATTGCAGTTTGGTTATCAAATTCAAAAGATCTAACTGAGACAGTCATATGGATTACACAAAAGCCGTACTAGAGTCTCAACGGTTGCCCCCATAACGTCCTCTACAGAGAACTCCTCCCTCCATCCAGCATCTAACCCGAACCAGGCGTTGCATTCACATGTCACATCTCTGGTCTCCTTTAGTCTGAAACAGTTGCTCAGCTTTCTGACCTTTTTCAAAAAGTAGAGACAAATTGTTTTGTAGACTGTCCCTCGATTCGAGTTTGTCTGTTTCCTCATAATTAGATTCAAGTATCTGGCAAGAACACTACGAATGCGATGTTATATCCTCATATTACCATGCCAGGAGGCACATCGTGTCATTTTATTTCAATATTATTGACGTTAAAACACTTTAAAAACTTCTATTCTTGTGTGTTTCCATTATTCTAATTACTCTTAGGCTGATAAACACCCACGGGACTTAGGAAAGGCATCTGTTTTCAGATCCATTCAATCCATGTTCTTAATTGTTTTCTAATTGGGGAAACAATAGAAAAATGATGAAATGGCACGGATGTTCTTCAGTGCCATTTGTTTAAGCACTTTTGTGGACCCAGTGATTATTTTTTCTGGCACTGACCTGAGTGGAAAGAAACCACCCCAGTGAAACTGAAATCCTGTGGTCATGTTCTCCAGAGAGCTAACGGGAGACTCCCACATTTGGAGTCTTCTGATTATGAATACCGTAAACCCAGCTCCAATTGCTTCACTAAAAAAAAGATTTATTGGTTCACAGAGCTGAACAGTCAGGGCTAGAACTTCAGCACAGATATGTTAACAGTGCGGCTGGGAGAACCTAATACAGTGAGGGGAACGGCCTGTATTTGCTTGATCCAAACGGGAGCCGCGAAGCCACAGGTGTCCGAGCTGTGGCTGGTGCAACCGAGAAACTAAATGTTTAACGATGCGCACGTGTGTTAGCCGCTCAGTCGTGTCCAGCTCTGCTCGAGGACTGCAGCCCGCCAGGCTCCTCTGTCCATGGGGCTCTCCAGGCAAGAATCCTGGAGTGGGTTCCTGACCCAGGGATCGAACCCATGTCTCAAAGTCTCCTGCGTTGCAGCCCGGGTCTTCACCACTAGTGCAACCTGGGAAGCCCTTAACTCTGTGTAGTTTTAATTAATTTACTTAAAGTAGCCACATGGAGCGAGTGGCTGCTATATGTTACAACACAGGCTAGAATCTCCATTTTTTTTTTAAATTAATTTTTATTGGCATATAGATGCCTCATTAGAATCTCTGTTTCTGGTTTTGCTATCCTGTTTGCTACTTTTCTCAGGCAAATGACCCCTTTGTGGTGACAAAAATGTTCTGCAGCAACTCTAGCATACTTTCTGCCATTAACTACCCACCTGGAAGGGAGCCTCCCCTTCCCACGAATGGCAGTCGAGGCCTCAAAGCCCACTCTCCGTGGTCCCGTCCAGTTCCAGACCCACGTCTGGGCGGGCTCGGTGAGCGGCGGTACCTCCAGTAGTCGGGGAGTCAGGGTTCTGTCACCTCACGGAAGAATACTGTTGGTCATGCAGTCGTGTCCGGCTCACGGAAGAATACTGTTAGGCACGAAGTCGTGTCTGGCTTTTGCAACCCCATTCACTGAAGCCCATTCCCTTCTCCAGGGGATCTTACGACCCAGGGATCGAGCTGGGTCTCCCGCGTTGCGGGCGGATTCTTTCCCGTCTGAGCCACCAGGGAAGTCTCGACAGAAGGAGCCTGTGAAAGGACAGCGAGCGCGGTGCGTCACTTGCAGCTTTGTTCACGAGTGTTTGGGCGCACCTTTCTCATAAAGGGGAGAGTTAAAAGCATAAGCTGCTGTGCAAAAGGTGCGTGGGGACAGACAGCAGCCCTCACCAAGGAACATGGTAAAAGCAGAAACGAAGTTTGGGGGTCCAGTGGGGTGTTCTGAATTTGAAAGGAAGGTTTAAATCTCATAATAGTGACAACATTTGGGGGGGGGTTTCAGGTATTATTGTTTATTTGGCCTGCATTTACCATAACGAAATCGGATACAAATCTAGTGTATAAAGAGGACATGAACCCAATAGAAGCTTCAGTCTGACGTGGCAGAGGGACTTCAGGGCCCCTGGAAGTCCAGGGTTTAGGAATCAGTGCTCTCACTGTTGGGACCCTGGGTTCCAGCCTTGCTCAGGGAACTAAGATCATGCAAGGCCCATGGCACAGCAGGAGAAAAGAAAGAAACGGCAGAAAGTTCAAAGCTTACTACTTTTGAAATATAACACCAGGACAGAATGGTGGTCTTAGCTCTGTTCAGTCACTCAGTCGTGTCTTAACTCTTTGCGACCCCATGAATCGCAGCACGCCAGGCCTCCATTACCAACTCCCGGAGTTCACCCAGACTCACGTCCATCGAGTCACTGATGCCATCCAGCCATCTCATCCTCTGTCGTCCCCTTCCCCTCCTGCCCCCAATCCCTCCCAGAATCAGAGTCTTTTCCAATGAGTTAACTCTTCACATGAGGTGGCCAAAGTACTGGAGTTTCAGCTTGAGCATCATTCCCTCCAAAGAAATCCCAGGGCTGATCTCCTTCAGAATGGACTGGTTGGATCTCCTTGCAGTCCAAGGGACTCTCAGG
>NW_011494610.1:4494098-4494411 GCF_000754665.1 Bison bison bison
TGATTTAACCAGTGTTGAGATCTGACTAGTTTAGGAGGTTGGAAAAGAGAACAGGACAGGTATATGTGAAGAGTGTCTTTCATAGGGTGGAATCAAGAGATAATGCCTAAACAGGAGCAAGAAATTGCAACATAGCATCTTATTAGATACACAGAAGTAAATAGGCAATAACCAAAGATCAAAAGGGTTGAAAGTGATGGCTTCTAGAGAGGGGAAAGCATGAGAGAAACATATTTTGTAAGAAATCTTATAGAATGATTTGGCTCTAATTCATATTGTAATTCTACACTTGTATAGATTTAATAATATTTTT